>NC_053048.1:53513129-53835004 GCF_003473485.1 Medicago truncatula
AATTTTAAGGTTTGTTTTGAGAGTTTAGAAGGGATGATTCGTAAAAAAAAAGATAAACCGGAAGAAATATTGAGCTTTTAGAGGATTTTGTTTACTTCATTATTATATAAAATATATCTAGTTTGAGAAAAATAAAAAATCTATCAGATGGAGATTTTGGATAAATTCTTATCCTTTGTTTGCAAGCTCGAAAGGAATGGATAAAGAGAGATTTAAAAAGAAGAGAACAAAAAAAAAAAACAAGTGAAAGGATTGAGGATTTTGGGTGGGGAGAACTTCAAGGAGTTAAAAAATAGAAACATGGATAAAATTGCCAGGATTTGGCTTCGTTATCTTTTTCTACCAAGTCATTTTTTAACAGATTCTTGTTTCAATTGTTGAACAGCAATGCACCGACCCTTTCAATTCTAAACCCGTTTTTTGTTGTCTCAATCGTTTTGACTGATTCTCATTTGAATTGTTGAGCATTGGGAGAGAGTTTGATCCCAGCAAAAACAAGTCATAAACACATGGTAATAGTAAGGTAATAGTAGTCAACATATATTAATAAAGTCATGGAATTCAAAGGAAAGGGACACCACTCTCAGCCCTAAATATGACCCAAACACATGGTAATAATATTTGAGTAGTAAACTATTTTCTTTCCATGAATTTTCTTCAAAACATAATTTTAAGATTTTAAAGGTGAATCTAAACTGCGTGATGGTATTTTTATAAAATTTTGACCATTGAGCAGAAATAAAGAAATTTCAAGTTCATTAGACATCCAAACGAATACGTTTCTATAATTGGAGGAGCAGTCAGGAAACTGACTTTTTTGAAAAAGTTAATTATGATCTTAATGTTTTATTTATTTTTAAATTGTTGATTACTGATTAATGATCAATAGTAATTCATCTAGTAATGTTTGCAACATCTTAGACTTACATGTACTATTTTATCGTTGACATCTTTAACATGCAAACAAAGTTAATGATATTATGTGATAGTCTTAAGTGTTACACTTTATGAGATGTTACACTTAAAACAATGTAGAATAAAATTACATCAAGTATAGTCTTGTTAATCTGATGATACTATGGGGATTGAATTTTTGATGTCATTGTACAACTTCACCAAAAAAGTCATTTTCATGACTTCACCCATCTTCTGTATAATTGCACAATCAAGGGTACAAAAAATGCTTAAAAGCAAAGGACATCAAAGCATAACTTCAAATTTCCGCAATAGAAAAGCATATATTGTTGCTAAATTATTTATTAGAAGACGATTAAACAAAACTCTAGCGAATAGTTGCTTGAGAATTGAGATAAGATCAGAACTTCTTGATAAAATCATAAATGTGATTACTGATTTCCTCAGCAGCTTCTTGGTTGTTGAAGTGAGCCACACCTTTTTGTATAACCACTTCCTCCAAATTTGGCACATCGTTCTTGAAACCACCGCTCTCGATGTATTGCTTGGTACCAAAAGAAGTGTAAACTAAATCCAGATCACCTATGATGAACTTCACTGGTACTTTAATATGTGATCCAGTCCATGCTGCCGTGAGCTCCCAATTTCTGATAACATAATACAAAAGCATTGGCATGTGCTGTTAAAAAATACAATATTTAAAAATAGAACCTAATTATAGATGTTAGTCAAGATTAGGTTCTATGATAAACGTAATTGCGCAAACTTAAGAGGCATGAGATTTTTGAAGGAACAATGATCTAATATGATAAAATTCTTAGTTTGGGAATAAGTTAAATTGAAGAAGAGTTTTAGATTTGATATATATGATTGAAACTCTCAACCCCAAGACATAATAAAAATGATGAATATATTGACTCTAAGAGTGTGTTTGGATGGGAAAATATTTCGAAAGAATGTAATGTTTTGAGGAAATTTAACTATTTGAAGATGAATTCTATTGTTTGAATTCAACTCAAATAGTTGAATTTTCTCAAAACATTACATTCCTTCAACACATTTCTCCATTCAAACACACTCTAAGAGTAATTTTTTAGAAATACTTGAAATCTCGAAGCTAATACGATTAAAAATAATGTATCGATACGATTAATTTATTAATAATTTGATAGGGTGAGGTTTTTCTGTACTCTTTCTCCACGTCTATTCACTTAAAAAAAAAAAACGGTTTCCTTCCAATTTTGGCATGAGTCCCATCTTCTCATCAGATTCGGCCGCCTTCTGACACGACGATGTAATTTTTTGTGTCAAAAGAAAAACAAATAATTAACATTCTATTAACGTGTAATGCCTTTTTAAAGAACTGTTTGCAATTGAAACTTTCAATTTGAAAGCATGTCCGACGGCTTGTAAGTATCAATGGTGGTAGGAGTATATTATACCATGAGTGATGTGTAAGCAGAAACAGTACAGAAAAACCTTATCTTAGCAATTATTATAAATTAATCCTAGCCATTAATTATTTTTAAAATATAATCAAGGATTAAGAGTAACTCTAAATGTATATATAATAGACTAAAGTGCATTTTTCTCCTCCTAATTTTCAAAAATTTGTAAATTTGACCCCCTATGTACAAAAACTATAATTTTAATCCCCTAAGATTTATCTCCTTTGCATTTTTTATCCTTTTGGTCAATTTTGACTTATTCAATGCCTACGTGGCAAGCCATGTGTGTAATTAATTAATTAAAAAAACCAAAAAATCAATTTTTAAATTAAATAAATTAAAAAAAAATTGAAAAGGAAAAAAAAGGGTGCATCCCCAGCCACCGTCAGCAACCCGCCTTGAAAATGTTGCGCCGCGGCCGCCGTGGAGAAAAAGAAAGGAAGCTGGAGATTATCTTGTAGTGACCTCAATCTAGGAAAAATAGAAACATTGACAACAAGATCGACATATTGTACCATTCGTAGAAGGAGAAACAAGATCAAAGCTTCCATTGTTGTTGCTGCTGAAGTTGTTGTGGACAGAGACAACATTTGATGTTCTAGATATTGTGGAGAAATAGGACTGGAGAATTTTGAAAACTATGTTTTTGATTTCTGTATTTATTTTGCTTTTTAATTTTGTTAAAGATCAATATGATGTTGAAGGAACATGATTATGATGACAGTGGAATTTCAATTGGATGAAAAGGGCTAATTTTTCTAGAAATTTTTTCTTCTGGGTTTGTTTTTATCTTAGGTTTTTTTTGCTTTGTGATTGGTATAAGGAACTTGAGTTTATTTTTCTTGGTTTGTGATTGTTTTGGGGAAGAAGCTCACTCACGTTGGAGATACATCATGTGGCATTCCTCTCCAAAAAAATTTAATTATTTTTTTAATTCAGCTGAATTTTTTTCTAATTTATTTAATTTAAAAATTGATTTTTTGGTTTTTAATTTTTTTTTTAATTAATTAATTACACACGTGCCCTGCCAGGTAGGCATTAAATAAGTCAAAAATGACCAAAGATACAAAGGGGTTAAATCTTAGGGGATCAAAATTACAAGTTTTTAAAAGTTAAAGGGGAAAAGTGCACTTTAACCTAATTTTTAAAAGGGGTTAATAGTGTTTTTCACCTCTGTAATATATGTCATTTCCGGTTTTCGCCCCTATAAAATTTTCGGTTTGATTTTCACCCTTGTAAAATTTTTATTTTCCGGAAAACACCCTTAATAGGCCATTCAAAAACCAAAATTTCTTGAAAAAAAATTCTGAAAATGGCCTAATAGGGGTGTTTTCTGGAAAATAAAAATTTTACGAGGGTGTAAATCAAACCGAAAATTTTATAGGAACGAAAACCGAAAGTGACATATATTACAGGGGTGAAAAACACTATTAACCCTTTCAAAAGTGCAACTAGGACTAGTGTTGTATAATTTTCATGAGAATGACGGACAAGAGGCATCTAGTTAATTTGGAAAAAGGACAAAAAATATAAACAATAATGACTTACAAGTTGAAATTTCTGTAGTAGTTAAGACCACCGCTGAATCCTGTCTGTTCAAATTTGGAAGCATAGTAAGCAACATCTTCTAGTGTGAGCCAAGAAGGAAGGGGCATTGTACTTGAAACGCTGGGATGAGATAATATGCCTTCTTTGGGCAGGATTGGCGGCCCAGGATTACGACTTGTAAGCATGGCTTTGATCAACAGTTCTGAACTTCCTTTAGCAATTTCAGCTTCCATTTTCCCTGGTTCCTGTCATATGGATTGGAATGAATTTTTTTTTTCTGCCCTTGTTTGTGTCCAAAAATACAAAAATACCTCATTTTTGCAAAAAATTGCATAAATGCCCTACTTTTTAGAATTTTCTGGTACCTTGCAACCCCCACTTGCAGGGTACCTTTAACTACCCCGCAAGTCAAACCAGCGTGACATTTTTCGATTTTTTTTTTTTTTTTAAAATTAACTACCCCGCAAGGTACACTTGCGTGACATTTTTATTTTTTTTTTAAATTAAATACACCTTGCAACCCCCACTTGCGGGGTATATTTAAAAAAAATTTAAATTTTTTTTAATACCCCGCAACCCCCACTTGCGGGTTTTTTTTTTTAATTTTTAAAATACCACTCTAAACAAAAATAATAATAAACAAAAAAAATACCACAATATCTACGATTATTATCAAACATGTATTATTTCATCTACTATAAATACTTCGTTTAATTTTTCAATTTATCATACCATTTTAACTTATATTAATAATGTAAATTTAGGCGTTGACAAAAAAGTAATTATAATAATAATCATAATATTTACAAAATTAAAAACATACGAAATACAATAAATATGAAATAAAGACTAGAGTTCTACTCATGTCTAATATTAATGCAATCTTTGCGGGAATGACCGGGCATCCTACAAACGCCGCATCTTCTCTCAGTTTCCACATCGTCCATTTCGGTCCTAATGCGAGTAATTGGTGGACGACCTTTCTTTGCCCTACGCATAGACTTGTCGGGAACCACCTTCAGTCCTTCATAATTAGGCCAATATGTCTGGTGGTGAACCACGTCGAAGTGGATGTTGTATACGGCGTATACACACTCATTCGTGAATTTGTTATCGACAAAAGTTTTGTAGTCATGACAAAAGCTAGAACATGCGGCAATGACATGTGAGAATGGTAGGTGTAACGCTCTGAATCGTCCACAATCACACCATTTATTTTGCAGGTCTACCTTGTATTCTCCCTTTGGTAATCCTTCTCTATGGTCGATGGTTTCACGGACGGAAAAGGTATACCGATCCCGATCAAACTGAGTGACATGATGACTGTTGGATTTAATCACCTCATTCCTCAGATATTTCATGATATTTCATGCTTTTAGCAAACAAGGCCGCCAACCTGTAATATGATGCTTTCACAATAGCTGTGATCGGGAGTCCTCGAATACCCTTATACACGTTGTTTTGTGACTCTACCAAGTTACTTGTCATATGGCCCCATCGTCGACCATCGTCATGTGATTGAGTCCACTTTTGTTTGGGAATATTGTCGACCCATGCTAAAGCCTTTCGGTCTGCAACAGCAATTTCAGAACGGTAATATTCGAATGTAGGGATGTTCATGGCGTAACCTGCATTGTTTGGGAAAAAGTTAGATGTGTCTTTTTAAACAAATAATATGTCGAATTTACGTTGAAAGAGATATGATTTTTACCCATGCCTTCAACTTTCTTCTTAAGTTCTCCATCCTTGAATGATCTCATAAAGTTTTGTGCAATGTGTCGGACACAATACACATGGCTTGTCGGAGCACCGTGCCATCCATTCTGTGGATCATCATACGCGCTCTTTATCGACACATGTCTATCAGAAATGAGGCATATGTTCTCCTGTGGGGTGACATGCTGCCTTAGATTCTTCAAAAAGAAACTCCAAGCCTCCTTGATCTCGCCTTCCACGATTGCAAAAGCAATGGGAAATATCTTGTTGTTCCCATCTTGCGCAACAGCTAACAACAATGTTCCTTTGTATTTACCATACAACCAAGTTGCGTCAATTTGGACAATGGGTTTGCAGAATTAGAAACCTAAGATGCACGGACGAAAGGCCCAAAAGAGACGCTTGAAGACGATCTCATTTACCACTTCTGTTGATGGGACTGTTTGAAAATCAATTATTGTTCCTGGAAAATCTTTTTCCATGACCATCAACCACTGTGGTAGTTCTTGATAAGACTCCTCCCAATTACCATAAATTGATTCAATCGCCTTATTCTTTGCTCTCCATGCCTTTCTATATGAAACTGTGTAATTAAACTTCTCTCGGATGTGTGCAATTATAACCTTCACTGTAATTGAAGTATCCATATGTAGAAGTGACTTAACACTTTCACATATCACATTGTAACTAAGTTTGTGATGATCTTGCGTCATTTCTGTTGAGACACATGTATGATCATTCATATTGTTGATCTCCCATTTATCAGTTTTTTTCCTCCACGAGGCCCGCAATTTGAAACCACATTTTGTATCTTTACATTTGATGACATACCTTTCAGAATCTGATTTTTTCACCATATAATCCGTTGATTTCTTCATGTGATAAAATTTAATTGCAAGAATGCAATCATTTTTGTTATGGAATTGCATCCCCGGCGCAATACCTTGATCGACCGGAAGAGCCATTGAATGATAAAGTTCAGTTGAGTGGTCATCATTGACGTTGCGCATGGACCTTGGTGGATTGTAAGAAGCTCGGATTGGTAAAATTGGTAGTTGTGGCAGATCGTCGTCTACATCTTCGTGCTCGTCTTCTTCGTTCTCATCACCGTTTTGTGCAGCAAGGAGCTCTTCATCATCATCATCTTCATCATCTTGAACTTCATCATTTCGTTGGTCTTGAAATTGGGAGGTGAATATATCGATTTCAGCGTTTAAAGTTTCGGGTTGTGTTGAACGGGATGGTGTTTGAGAGGGATGAGGTTGAGTTATTCTTTGTGATGGTTCGTACACATTTTGTGACCACTGTGACTGAAAAGGTTGCGATAAGGATGCACCATAAATGGATGACGTGTTGTAGTGTTGTGTGCTATATTGTTGTTGTGGTAGACTTTGGTGTTGACTAGAACTTGATGGGTAATTTAACTCAACATTAGATGTTGGATTCTTCATCTCAAACATAACATAAAGCTCTATATAGGACAAAGAACTGTGACTTTTATGTACGTTAAACATAAACTCGACATCGTCGTTATCTGTTATTCTTAACGCCTGGTAGTGAATTGTGGTAGTTCCAACAAACATGGGATTCCGACATATAATTTCAGACACAACCATGTTATCTCCAAGACATAACTTTTCCACTATTCTTTTTTTGAGATGCAAGTAAGTACTAGCCATGCTCACTTTAAAACCTTTGGTATACTGACTTTGGAAAAAAATGTCGGATTCATTTTGTTTAACTTCTCCATTGTAGTACATAAAAATGTTTATATTTGGTGCCATTGAATGGTTTGATGTTAAGAAATGAGTAAGAGTATCAAGTAGAGTGGTAAGAAAAAATTATAATTATAACAGGTTCACCACTTTTATAAAATTGTGTAAAAAATAAAACGCAATGCCCATATGCTTCCTCACGCACCAGCTTAGAGTACCACGCAGCTCCCACTTGCGGGGTAGGGCACTCACGCGCCAGTTCATGCTAGCACGCTACTCCCACTTGCGGGGTATTACTTACACGCGCTAGTTTAATTGGCCCTTCAGAGATAGCTGGTCAGTACAAATAATGCATTTATCATGCACGTGATTTAGCATGGTTTGGTCATTTCAGTCAAAAAATTTATGCAAAAAATAATGGACAGCAACAACTTACCTTATATATCAAAATTGTTAACCTTACACTACAACTTCTCTCTTGTGCCAGTTTAAATGGAGACCTTACAAGAAGGTTCCATACAACCAGCCTGAAGACTATTGGAAGGTTCCATACAACCAGCCTGAAGACTATTGGGAATGGACAGCAACAACTTACCTTATATGTTTTGACAAAGTTGAATGACATCCAACTGATAGGGTCAAGCTTCAATTTGGTTTGCCACAAGAAATACCCTGGGCCCCAAGAGACATGCGACAATTCCATACGGTGGACAAACGATTCAAGACGTGGTACCAATCAAATGGTTTTCGCTTTCCACAAGAGAGTCAACATTGGGACAACCGACGGAGTTATACTTTACCTCGCATGCAGCCAAGATCACTCACCCCAAGTCATGCATATATTGTGTGGTTGACAACCACATGCAACCCACGTCTAAGGATTTCAGTTGACACAAAACCATCAGATTCAGATCCAGACGAACAGGAAGAGCCGGAACATGAACCCGAAATTCACAACAACCAAACACCAATTCATGATGATTTTTGGGATCAAGAAATTTTTTCTCAACTACAAGATCATCAATCCCAACCACATACAACACAAAACATTCATGGTTCTGTAATGTATGAATTTCTCGCCACCCCCCAACAAAATGTCATCCAACCACCACCATATACCTCCCCGAGAAATGCATATGAGCCCCATTATCAGTCAACTTACCAATAAAATTCAATGCCAAATTATGGTTACAATGACCCAAACCAAGATAGCACATCCAACACCAACTACTTCTCCTATAATGACCCAAACCAAGCTGGACCGTCCAACACCAATTACCCCCGTACAACAGCCCACAATACCCAATGTACACCAACCAAAACTACAACCATCCACCAACACCAACAAACCTATTATCTCACTTCTCTCCGGCTTCGTTCAACGACAATGAACAATTTCTGGATATTGGATGGCAAACAAGGGAACACGATGTATCGTTGTCATTAGGTTATGGTAGTCAAATACAATCAGCTACAGATAACAATGACGAAGACCAACATGACCCTCAAGTAAATCGCGGAAGAAATCGTCGAAGACGAGGGTGTGGGACAGTCGGGCATTTATAATAATTGTAGATATTATGATATTTAATTTGTTTATTATTTTTTTGTCCTTCTTTTTTGTTTATTATTTTTTTTGTATTTTAAAAATTAAAAAAAAAAAAACCAAAATTAACCCGCAAGTGGGGGTTGCGGGGTATTAAAAAAATTTTAAATATACCCCGCAAGTGGGGGTTGCGGGATAGTTAATTTTTTTAAAAAAATAAAAAATAAAAAAATGGTACGCTGGTTTGACTTGCGGGGTAGTTAAAATTTTTTTTAAAAATTTTAAAGGTACCCCGCAGGTGGGGGTTGCAAGGTACCAGAAATTCTGAAAAGTAGGGCATTTATGCAATTTTTTGTAAAAGTGGGGCATTTTTGTATTTTTGGACACAAACAAGGGCAGAAAAAAAAATTCGATTGGAATTGGATGGATTATGCACAAATAACATTTCATATTTAGAATTAATGTATCTGATACCCAACTTCTCACAATCTTATTTAATTATGTGTCTATTTATTTTCAGCTAGTACCATTTTCTTTGGTTGTTGGGTTTCAATGGGATGCACCGTTATACACTAACTAAATTTTGGTATTGGATGGTCGTTATTCATAAGCATTTACAAATTTGACAAGGCAACACATCAGTCTCCATTTATTTATCAAGTTCAACACCTAAAGTTTGGATTAAACTCATACCAAATGAATTTAGGATTTAATTTTACGTACTGTGTATAAAAAAGAGATACACATAACTTTGTTATATATCAATTCTTAAAATAGTATAACAAATATTAATGTATACTAATTGAACTCATATATATATTCTCTGAATCTAAGTCAAAAGACATTTTAAGTTTTTTTTTTTTTTTGGACAGAATACACTTTAATGTTCAAATATCAAAAGATAAAGTTGGTAAATAGTTTTTGAAAAAAATAATAACTAACATTAAAACACAACGGCAATTCCCCTGTTCTACCACAACACACAAATTAAAATCTAGCGTTCAGTTTACAAACACAGATTCAAAAATAGACAAAGTTTGTTAATTAAAAATGAAAATATAAATACAAACCTGGAATCTGCAGATATAATAATCATCACCATACACAGCTCGCATGCCATCAACAGGTTTCAATTTTGGGTTTCTGGGTAAATACGGAACACTCAGACACACGTAGGCTTTGATTCTTTCAGGGCGAAACAAACAAAGATACCAACCAATGATGGCACCCCAATCATGAGCTACAAGAAACACTCGGTCAACGCCAAGTGAGTCGATGAGAGCAACGATGTCACCAACCAAATGGAAGATTGTGTAGCTACTAATGGAGGCCGGAGCATCGGTGTCGCCATAACCACGGAGATCTGGAGCAACAGCGCGGTAACCGAGGGAGCCAAGAGCAGAAATCTGGTGGCGCCATGAATACCAGAGTTCAGGGAAGCCATGAAGGAACAGGACAACGGGTCCTTCTTTACCTTTCTCAGCAATATGCATTTTGATGCCATTCACTTCCACTGTTCTGTGTTCTATTTCCTCCATAATCTTTTCGGTGCTTTGATTGTGTTGTGTTGGGTATGAGTTTGTGAAGTGTACGCTATGCCAGTATTTAAAATTTTAAGCGGAGAGAGGGAATGGTTTGGGCGATTCTAACGAAGAGGTGTTTGTTTGAAAAGGTATGACCGAGGAGTTAAGGCATGCACGTGGATGGAAATTTGAGGACTATCTCTATTCGCCTATCAGCCAAAAAATGCCAAACAAGACCAGACACTTTGCATCAATTCAATTGTCATTAAATCCATTTAATTAACTACCAATATACTCCTTTTATTAAAAAAAGAAAAAAGAAGTCTAAGTAAAGTCATTACATTAGATGTCTTTAATCTTATTTAGTTTTAACAAATTGATCATTAATCATTTATTTTTTCATTTAAAATGTGCACAGTTAATCCTTAATTTAATTTTTTTTCTCTAAAACAATTCTGAAATAATGATTTTATTAATAACCTTGTTTTTAAGGTGGATTGTAGGGTGAGGGTTCAATTAAGTCCATCACCATCACCGATGAAGCACAAATAAAACATCATTTAATTAACTCAATGGTCCACATTATTTGAAAATAAATATGAGAACATCCATCTTTTTCCACACACAATTATGTCCATACCTCTATCCTCTCCAACTTGAGTAGATGCGGATCTAGTGTGTGGTTTTGTTTTCTAGGTTGACAAAATAAGTAACCATTATGTTTCAACAAATCAATTTCCATCATTTAACAAACAATAACACATGATTATAATTGAATTTTGGATGCTGGTACCAAACCAATCCAAGTCGAAAGTCCGTTAACGTTCATTCAATCAAATAGATTGCAACTTCTATGTTCATAGTTGTTATGGAAATGGAAATTTAATTAAGTGGTTGGTGGAATTTAAACCTCTATTCTACCTTTGCTATTAAACCCAGTAAAAAATAATATATAAACAACCATAAATTTCACCATGGTGTTGCCAATTATTATTGAGATTGATTATCATCACAAGTTCTAGTTAACTTTTCTGCATATTTATGGTGAACTGAGAAGGATCCAAACGAGAAAGAGATAGAGGTAGGATTGTGTGTGGAAAGAACTAAATGTTCTTATTTTTATTTTCAAATAATTTGGACCATTGATTTAATCAAATGGTATTTTTTTGATAGTCCACCGGTGAGGGACTTAGTTGAACCCTCACCCTAGAATCCACCTGTTTTTAAAAGATATTATTTTATGAAAAATAAAGAAATTCATAAACCACATGAACATCTTCATCCTCATGTTCTTCATCCTCATCTTCTACCTTAAATCGAATCTTTGTCCACTCAAACACACCTTCGATTAGCTTAAGCATCTTCATTTTCATCTTCTAAACTCATAATTTTAAATCCCCAAATTTAAAGAAGAAAAAAAACCCTTTAATTTATCAAACAAAAGAAAAAATCCCCAAATTCAAATGAAAGAGAGGGGGATTGTTTCCGGTTATATCACAACCACCTCTAATTAACAAAACACAGAATCCAGAATTTTCATACCGATAATACCATTCAAAGAAGTAAAACTCAAATTTGATCAAAACATGATGATAATGAAGAAACTAGAAGACATCCATAATTGGTTGAATTGAAGGCAGCTCGAACATGGGCCATTGGAGAAATCACTTTTAATCTTGTTCTAATTCAGAAAAATGTATTTAAAAAAAAAAAAAACTAGAAACATGAAAATGGAATCTAATAATAGAGAAGGAAATGAATGGAGCAATCCTTTGTTCTAATTCGCAAGGATTACATGGTTAAAGCACCGTAATACGATTACTCTCTCTTTCGATTGAATTTGGGGATTTATCTATGGTTAAAGCACATGGCGGAAGATATCAAAACTCTCCCACCTCATAACACGCCCTAAATTACATGATATTATCTTTTATGCAATTTTGACCATTGAGTAGAGATAAGTAATTTATGCAAGATAAAAACATAACAATCTATGGTGCAAAATAAAAACATCCAAACGATAAAGTTTCCAAATAGCACGATTACGAGTGCAACATAATACTTCAAAATACCACAAATAGCATAGATTGCAACTATATTATTAATTAGCAGAGGATTTAGAGAAAACTCCTAATGAACAAGTTCTTTAGAATTGAGTTGATACGTTCAAAACTTCTTGATAAAATCATAAATGTGATTGCTAATATCCTCAGCAGCTTCTTGGTTGTTGAAGTGAGCCACACCTTCCTGTATAACAACTTCCTCCAAATTGGGCACATCTTTCTTGAAGCCACCACTCTCGATGTATTGCTTGGTACCAGAAGAAGTGTAAACTAAATCAGAATCACCAGTTATGAACTTTAATGGCACTTTAATTTGTGCTCCAGTCCATGCTGCCGTGAGCTCCCAATTTCTGTAAACATAAACACAAACATTGGCATATGTAATTAACACGTACAATATTTAGATATAGAACTTAATTATGCATGTTAGTCCTTCTATTAAGATTGTTTGGTTTTGAAAAGCAAGTTTTTCATTTGTTACAATCAAGAACTACATAATTGAAATGTGATATAAAAATTACACAATCGTAAAATCCAAAGGACTAAAAGTACAATTAAACTATTCATATTCATACTGGACCAAATAGAAATATAAGTGCAAGGCCGGGCTAAGGGTCGGATAATCTAAGCTAAGACTTTAGGCCTTAGAATATTGGGGCCATAAAAACCACAAATTTTTTGAATTTGAATATAAATATAAAGTATGACAAATTAGTTATAGATGTTTGTCCAAATCAGTTGAACAAGATGAGGGTCAAGTTCAAACCTTCAAACAACCATGTGTATGTGGCATATGTCACATGATCGACGAACATGAGACATTTAGTTGATTTAAAAAATTGGCAAAAAAAAAAATAAGGACTTACAAGTTGAGATTTCTGTAGAAGTTAAGGCCACCACTAAATCCAGTCTTTTCAAATTTAGATGCATAATAAGCAACATCTTCTTGTGAGAGCCAAGAAGGGAGGGGCTTTGTACTTGGATGAGATAAAAAGCGTTCTTTGGGTAAGATCAGTGGTCCAGTAGTCCGACCTGTAAGCATGCTCTTGATTACCTGTTCTGAGCTATCTTTGGCAATTTCAGCTTCCATTTTCCCTAGTTCCTGTTATATAGATTGGAGTTGGATTGCACAGGATTGAATTATTCGATATAATTACTACTAACATTTATATTTAACAATGATAGATTAGATCAATGGAATGGTCTAATCCATTAGATCAACAACTGATTACCATAATTAACATATGCAATAACCTTTGTTTCAGGGGAACATATGTGAAAACTATTAACCTTCTCAGACTCTTGTTTAATGTGTGCCTATTTTCGATTAATACAGTGGTACCATTATCTTCGGTTATTACTTATTACTATTCGGTTTCAAATGTCAAGTTATAAGCATTGTTTTACAGTTTTCACTGACTAAAATTATGTACTCTATCATCATCATTATTGATAAACATATACAAATTTGAAAATTGCAACACATCGATCTCCATTTACTTAATCAAGTTAAAAATTTAACATTTTGATTAAACCAATCCCAAATGTATTTATTTCGTAAAACAATTTTAATCTAGTCTATCATCTATTTCAAATAAATGGGGAAAGAGCCGTAAGGAAAAAGAGTTTGGTACTAGAAAATACTACTTAAATTTACCACATTTTATTTATTTATCAAGGTAACTATTTTCTTTTCCATCCATTTGAAGTGAACAAAAGTAAAGGGTGTATATAACAGGGACAGGACGTGTATATATTATATAAAAATATATGAATTCGAACCTGGAATCTGCAGATATAATAGTCATCTCCAAATAAAGCTCGCATGCCATCAACTGGTTTCACTTTGGGGTTTCTGGGTAAATACGGCACACTGAGACACACATAGGCTTTAACTCTCTCAGGGCGAAACAAGCAAAGATACCAACCAACGATGGCACCCCAATCATGAGCCACAAGGAAGACTTGATCAACCCCAAGCGAGTCGATGAGCGCAACAATGTCACCAACCAAGTGGAAGATTGTATAACTGTTTACCGAACTGGGGACATCAGTATCGCCATAACCACGAAGATCGGGAGCCACAGCCCGGTAACCGAGAGAGCCGAGAGCCGCAATCTGGTGGCGCCAAGAGTACCAGAGTTCAGGGAATCCGTGAAGGAACAGGACAACAGGTCCTTCTTTTCCTTTTTCAGCAATATGCATTTTGATTCCATTCACTTCCACTGTTCTGTGCTCTATTCCTTCCATCTCTTTCTGGTGTTTGAATTTTGTTGTGAACTTTGATGTGTTGTTATGCGATATTTATTGAGATGGTTGGGCGATTTTAGCGGATGAGGTGTTTGACTGTTGTTTCAACTTTCAACTTGGTGACCGTATGAAAAGGTGTGAGTGCGCAGAAGGAAATTGAAAGTGTATTGGAAAGTTAAATAATAAGGCAAATAATAAAGGTACTACTTGATAAGTTTATACGATATTTAATTTTTTTTGGTCAAGATACGATAATGTCCGCAAGCTTAGCTTAATTGACAGGGATATTGTATATTATATGCAGGGGTTGGAGTTTGAATTTCAAACACTCTAATTCTTCACAGTTAAATTGTGTGAGCTCTAGCCACTAAATTATTTGACAAAAAAAGGTAATTTTAATATAACAAAATGTAAATATTTTTTTATGAAATAAAAATTAGGAAAAAATTGAATGTGCCAGATAAGATATTCTGTATAACTTTATTATATATGCGTCTGTATTTGTTTAAATGTACATCCTTCAATACCCTAGATCTTTCATATATTATGCATTGTCAATACCAAGTGAGTTAAGTTCATAAGAACAAATGATGTATGTAGTCTATAATAAAGATAATATACATCATTAATTAAATAAATTTAAAATGTATATTTTTATTTATATAGTGACCGGATGATGTGTAAATTTGCGTCTAGATTATTATGATTGAAATATATAAAAAGGGAAAGAAAAAAATGTGATTAAATATTAGAAAAATATCAAAGGTTTTAATTTTTTCAGGCAAAAGAAAAGAAAAATCAAAGAAATTTATTTTAAATATTCGATGAAGGAAAATTCTTATTTATTCATAATAAGGTATTCATGTTGAGTTTGTGCCAATTAAAATCATGTATTTGTGTATGTTATCCCTATAGCATAAATAATAAAAGATAAATAAATAATTTTGATTGATATCAACTCAGCATAAATAATTCTTTTTTTTTTTTGTTTAAACTCAACACATAGAAATCTTTCTAACTTTAAACACGGATAGTTTTTATCATTCAAGTTAGTATTTGGTGTGAAATGTTTATTACATTCTTAATTAAGGTAACTTAAATATAAACAGGTAATTTTGAAATTAAGAAAATAAATGCACTTCCTTCTCTCATAAAAATAATAATAATTTAAAAGTACTAGATATTACGTATAACAAGTCTATAAACCTCTGTGCATAATGTATAAATTCAAATGATTGAAACAAATACAAATTGGAAAAATAACTAATTTTTTTATTGTGTTATTGTTTAAAAATATTCTATATAGCATAAAAATAAAAAATAAAGAAAATTTAAATAGTGTAATCAAAGACATTTTTTTTTACTTTTTAATTTTAGAATTTGAAGAATTATTTGTTGAGGCAAAATCCCTAATTAATTTTAAAGATAATAAACAAATATGATTAAAGAATTAATGGACTTTGATTAATTCCTTGGTATTTAACTTGTGCTCTTGAGTGTTTTACTAAGACAGGAACAAGGTTTGAATCATACCAAGAATCAAGAAATCAAAGGACATTTGAATTCATGATCTAACACTAAGGTCAGAAAGTTAGATCAGAATGTTGCTCGAAGATCAGAATGTTCAGAAGCAACCAAGTTCAGAAGCAACCTAATTCAGAAGGTTGTTCAGAAGCAACCAGTTCAGAAGCAACCAAGTTCAGAAGCAACCTAATTCAGAAGGTTGTTCAGAAGCAACCAAGTTCAGAAGCAACCTAGTTCAGAAGGTTGTTCAGAAGCAACCAGTTCAGAAGCAACCTAGTTCAGAAGGTTGTTCAGAAGCAACCTAGTTCAGAAGGTTGTTCAGAAGCAACCTAGTTCAGAAGGTTGTTCTTATACAAGCCAAGAATCTCAAGAACTGTGATCAAGGTCATGCAAGGCACATGTGACATGAATATATGTCCAGGAAAGTACATTTGCATGGATCAATCAAGCAATAAAGGCATATACAAGAGTTATGTCAAAGAAGGCATTCAATGTTCATTTAAGACTATGAACATTGATGTACTAGGAATATTTCACAAAGGAATATCATCCTAGATGTTATCATCACTGCTCTTCATTATTGTTTCACTATTAGGATTTGATTACATCAAATGATAGTCTTACAAATCATCCTAAGTGAAACAGATGGAACATTCTGATGATCAGAATGTTCAAGCTCAGCTCATGCTTACTTTATGAACAGTATAGTAGGTGAAAAGCAAAAAGCAAAAGCAAAGCAAATCTGTCATCTTCAACAAGAGATAGACACGTCTGAGAGTTGGTACTGAACAAGGACAACACAATCTCTCAAAGCATGGGCATGAAGATGCAGAATCCCACTAAATCCTCCTGCACCGGTTCCAAGACAAAATCTGGGAAAGGAACATTCTGATGTATGAAGAAAAGTCCATACATTGGTTATTGTCCAGAAATTCATATGAAAAGCATATGCATAGCCCAGAACTTCATGTGTTCATTCATACATGATGAACCCAGATGAAGAACGTGATGAACCCAGATGAAGATCATCATGAACACAACAACATTCTGATGTTCATCAGAGATCAGAATGTTTGCCCAGAATTTCAAGTTAAAGCTTGTGGGACCCAGGACACATGGCATAACACCATTGGACACCCTACAACGGCTATATGAGCCCAAAGACTCTATAAATAGAGGGCTTGGCCTTAGCAAAACTTGCACCATTGCAAAGCATACAAGAAAACAACTCTGATTTTGTTTGAAGCTTTTGCAAACTGAAATTGATCAATCTCTAAGTCTTTCATCAACTTAGTGCAAATCAATACTCTTGTTATCTGTAGGATAACCTCTTCTTCTTCTTTTACTGTTTGTTTCACAAACACCCAACTTCCATACAAATTGTAACAAAGTCTCATCTAGCTTTTAGAGGTCCTAAAGTGTTAGGTTGAGCAAAGGTTGTAAAAGTCTAAGTGGTTAACTTAGCAAGAAGGTGCAAGCCTGCTGAGGCTTAGAGAATACAGGATTGTAATTGTTCAGGTGAACAAGATTGTAAGGTGCAGGACTTGAGAGGTTATCTCAAGCATCTTAGTGGAAACTCTCACAGGATTGTGGGGAGTGGACTAGCCCACATTGGGTGAACCACTATAACTCTTTGTGTGTTCTTTCTTTCTTCTCTATACTCTTTTATTTACAGTATACACAACACACACTTACACTTATACTTTATTAAACAATTTTGTTTATGAACTTCAGAACATTCTGAAGTCAGAAAGTTAACATAATTCCAAGTAAACAACTTGAGAATCATTTTTAAGTTTCAGGATAATTTTTAAAGGGTCACAATTCAAACCCCCCCTTCCTTGTGACTATTTTATCTACTTCAATTGGTATCAGAGCAAGGCTCTAAGGGTTTGAACACTTAAACAAGTGTTAGAGAAAAGATTCAGGAAGTATGTCTAAAGTCAAGTACATAGCTGAAGGAGGATCTTCAAATAGACCACCACTCTTTGATGGATCAAACTACTACTTCTGGAAAGGCAAGATGGAACTCTTTCTCAGATCTCAAGACAATGATATGTGGGCAGTCATCACAGATGGAGACTTTGTTCCAACAACCAAAGAAGGAGCTGTCAAAGCAAAAAGTGCATGGTCAACAGATGAAAAAGCTCAGGTATTACTAAACTCTAAAGCTAGACTCTTTCTATCATGTGCACTAACCATGGAAGAAAGTGAAAGAGTTGATGAATGTACAAATGCTAAAGAAGTATGGGATACTCTGAAAATACATCATGAGGGTACATTTCATGTCAAAGAAACTAGAATTGACATTGGAGTCAGAAAATTTGAAGTCTTTGAAATGAGTGAAAATGAAACCATTGATGAGATGTATGCAAGATTTACTACAATAGTAAATGAAATGAGATCTCTTGGAAAGGCATATTCCACTCATGATAGAATTAGAAAAATTCTGAGATGTCTTCCAAGTGTGTGGAGACCTATGGTCACTGCAATCACTCAGGCCAAAGATTTAAAATCTATGAACCTGGAAGATCTCATTGGTTCACTAAGAGCTCATGAAGTTGTACTTTAAGGAGACAAACCAGTGAAGAAGGTAAAAACACTTGCCTTAAAAGCATCTCAGCAAACTCCATCAGTTGCTGATGAAGATGTGCAAGAACCACAAGAATTAGAAGAAGTTCATGAAGAAGAAGCTGAAGATGAACTTGCACTAATCTCTAAAAGAATTCAAAGGATGATGCTGAGAAGAAATCAGATCAGAAAGAAGTTTCCAAAGACCAACATCAGCATCAAAACTGAAGCTGACAAAAGTCAAGTCACTTGCTATGGATGCAACAAAACTGGACATTTCAAAAATGAATGTCCTGACATCAAAAAGGTTCAAAGAAAACCTCCCTTCAAGAAGAAAGCAATGATCACATGGGATGACATGGAAGAATCAGATTCTCAAGAAGATGCAGATACAGACATGGGACTGATGGCTCAGTCAGATGATGAGGAAGAGGTAATTATCTATAAAACTGATTCTCTATATAAAGATCTTGAAAATAAAATTGATAGTCTCTTATATGATTCAAACTTCTTAACTAATAGATGTCACTCTTTAATCAAAGAACTTTCTGAGATAAAAGAAGAAAAAGAAATACTTCAAAACAAGTATGATGAGTCTAGAAAGACCATAAAAATTCTGCAAGATTCTCATTTTGACATGTCAGAAAAACAAAGAGAGATAAACAGAAAACAAAAAGGCATTATGTCTGTACCTTCTGAAGTACAAAAGGAAAACATACTTTTGAAGAAGGAAGTTGAAACATTGAAAAAGGATCTGACAGGGTTTATAAAATCCACAGAAACTTTTCAAAACATAGTTGGATCTCAAAATGAGAATACTAAGAAATCTGGCTTAGGCTTTAAGGATCCAAGCAAAATTATTGGAAGTTTTGTACCTAAAGCTAAAATAAGAGTTAAATGTTGTTTCTGTGATAAGTATGGACATAATGAATCAGTATGTCATGTTAAGAAAAAATTTATCAAACAAAATAATTTAAATCTTAGTTCAGAACGTTCTCATCTCAATAGATCAGAAAGTTCACAAAAGGCTGAAAAGGCTAAGAAGATATGTTTCTACTGTAACAAATCTGATCATAAAAGACAGAATGTTACTTTCAGAAAAGATCTCTTAGAAGAACTAACCCTCAAGGACCCAACATTACATGGGTACCTAAAATTTTTATCTTGTCAAATGTAGGTCCTGCCTCAGGGTGCAAGAACAAAACCATGGTACCTGGATAGTGGTTGTTCTAGGCACATGACAGGTGACAGGAATTGTTTTCTAACTTTTGAAAAGAAGGATGGAGGACTAGTGACATTTGGAAACAATGACAAAGGTAAAATCAGAGGTAAAGGTACTATAGGTAATCTTAACTCTGCTAAAATAGAAAATGTTCAGTATGTGGAAGGTTTAAAACATAATCTACTTAGCATAAGTCAATTGTGTGATAGTGGATTTGAAGTTATCTTTAAACCTAACATATGTGAAGTCAGACAAACCTCCTCTAACAAATTGTTTTTCTCTGGTTCAAGAAGAAAGAACTTATATGTTTTAGAACTAAATGATATGCCTGCTGAATCTTGTTTTATGTCTCTTGAAAAAGACAAATGGATCTGGCACAAAAGGGCTGGTCATATAAGCATGAAAACCATTGCTAAACTTTCTCAACTTGATCTAGTTAGAGGTTTGCCTAAGATTAGCTTTGAAAAGGACAGAATCTGTGAAGCATGTGTTAAAGGTAAACAAGTAAAAAGTAGTTTTAAAACTATTGAGTTTATCTCAACTCAGAAACCTTTAGAGCTTCTTCACATTGATCTGTTTGGTCCTGTTCAAACTGCAAGTCTAACTGGCAAAAGATATGGATTTGTTATTGTTGATGATTTCTCCAGATTTACATGGGTGCTATTTTTAAAACATAAAGATGAATCTTTTGAAGCATTTCAAAACTTTTGCAAAAGAGTTCAAAATGAAAAAGGTTATAATATCATCACAGTTAGGAGTGATCATGGAGGAGAATTTGAAAATGCATCCTTCAAAACATTCTTTGATGAAAATGGTATTAAACATAACTTTTCTTGTGCAAGAACTCCACAACAAAATGGAGTTGTTGAAAGAAAAAATAGAACCTTGCAAGAAATGGCAAGAACAATGTTAAATGAATCAAATGTTGAAAATTACTTTTGGGCAGAAGCCATTAACACATCTTGTTACATTTTGAATAGAGTTTCTATAAGAAAGGTTCTTAACAAAACCCCATATGAACTCTGGAAAAATATTAAACCTAGCATATCTTACTTTCACATTTTTGGCTGCTATTGTTACATACTGAACAATAAAGAAAAATTGGGTAAGTTTGATCCTAAATCAGATAAAGCTATCTTTTTAGGATACTCTACAACTTCTAAAGGTTATAGAGTGTACAATCTAAAAACCCAGACAGTTGAAATTAGTATGCATATCATATTTGATGAATATGATGAACATTCTAAACCTAAAGAGAATGAAGACACTGAAGTACCAACACTTCAGAATGTTCCAGTTCAAAATACTGAGAACACAGTAGAGAAAGAAGATGATCAGAATGTTCAGGTTCAATCTTTTCAAAGTCCACCTAGAAGCTGGAGAATGGTAGGGGATCATCCTACTGATCAAATCATTGGAAGCACAACTGATGGTGTAAGAACCAGATTGTCCTTTCAAGATAACAACATGGCAATGATTTCTCAAATGGAACCCAAGTCAATCAATGAAGCCATTATTGATGACTCTTGGATTAAGGCCATGAAGGAAGAACTTTCTCAGTTTGAAAGAAACAAAGTTTGGAACTTGGTTCCAAATAATCAAGATAAAACCATCATTGGAACAAGATGGGTTTTTAGAAACAAGCTTGATGAAGAAGGTAAAGTTGTCAGAAACAAAGCAAGGTTAGTTGCTCAAGGTTACAACCAACAAGAAGGTATTGACTATGATGAGACCTTTGCACCAGTTGCAAGGTTAGAAGCCATCAGAATTCTTCTTGCTTATGCTGCACATAAAAGCATTAAACTTTTTCAAATGGATGTGAAAAGTGCATTTTTAAATGGTTTTCTAAATGAAGAAGTTTATGTAAGTCAACCACCTGGATTCATAAACAAAGAAAAACCAAATCATGTTTTCAAATTAACAAAAGCTCTTTATGGTCTTAAACAAGCTCCTAGAGCTTGGTATGACAGACTTAGCACATTTTTAATTGAAAATGGTTTTTCAAGAGGAAAAATTGATACCACACTTTTTAGAAAAACACATAATACTGACTTGCTTATTGTTCAAGTATATGTGGATGACATTATTTTTGGTGCTACTAAAATAAAAATGTGTGAAGAATTTTTCAACCTTATGCAAAGTGAATTTGAGATGAGCATGATGGGTGAACTTGGTTTTTTCCTTGGTTTACAAATCAAACAACATTCAAATGGAATTTTCATAAGTCAAGAAAAGTATATCAAAGACATTCTTAAGAAATATAAAATGAATGAGGCAAAAATCATGAGCACCCCTATGCATCCATCTTCAAGTTTAGATAAGGATGAGAGTGGAAAATCTATTTCTGAAAAAGAATATAGAGGCATGATAGGTTCATTATTATATTTGACTGCTAGCAGACCTGATATAGTGTTTGCAGTTGGATTATGTGCTAGATTTCAAACATGTGCAAAAGAATCTCACTTAACTGCAGTTAAAAGAATATTTAGATATCTAGTAGGTACTACTGATCTTGGCCTTTGGTATAGAAAAGGTTCTAGTTTTGATCTTGTAGCCTATTGTGATGCTGATTATGCTGGAGACAAAGTTGAAAGGAAGAGCACAAGTGGATCCTGTCAATTCTTGGGACAAGCATTGATTGGATGGTCTTGCAGAAAGCAAAACACCATTGCACTCTCCACAACTGAAGCTGAGTATGTATCTGCAGCTAGCTGCTGCTCTCAAATTTTATGGGTAAGAAATCAGCTGGAAGATTACTCTCTAAGGTACACAAGTGTTCCTATTTATTGTGACAATACAAGTGCAATTAATCTTTCTAAGAATCCTATTCAGCATTCTAGGTCTAAACATATTGAAATAAAACATCATTTCATTAGAGACCATGTTCAGAAAAAGAATATTGCATTAAGCTTTGTTGATACTGAAAATCAATTGGCTGACATTTTCACAAAACCCCTTGTTGAGGATAGATTCAATTTTCTTAAAGAAAAATTGTTAATCATGAAAAATCCCAATAAAGATTGATTACTGATCACTAAGGGCCTTAAACTAAACCCCTTGATGTCATCTGATACAAATCAGATAGATCCATCTCAATCCCACACTCATCAGAATGTTCCTGAGTTCAGAATGTTCCTGAGCTCAGAATGTTCATCAGGTCAGAATGTTCAAATGATCAGAATGTTCATTGCAATATTCATATGATCAGAACATTCACAAGTTTGTTCATCTGAGTTTATCCATTCATGATGTTCTTGAAACTTTTTTTTCAGAACCCAAATTCTGGGTCAAACAATCTCATGCGTGAGATCTTGTTTTGACTTATTCAAAAAATCCCTCCATAATCTTAAGCATTTAATGCTTGGTTATAAGAAGTCATGTTTAAGGTTTAACCACCATGTAATGGCTTAACCATCAAATCATCCCAAATCCATTCATCTTCCCAAACGGCTACTTTTTCCTTTCTCTCTCCTAGGCGTTGCTTTTTGACAGTTTTTCATCCTTCCCAATGCTAACTGTCATCATATCACTACTATTTTTTTTCTCTTGCACGTTTTGTCTATATAATCAGTTACCAACTCTGATTATTTCACTTCCATCTCATTTCCTAACCTCTCATCTCTCTCCTCGCAAAAAATTCAAACTGCTCTGTTCTTCATTTTCTGAAAAAAAATGGCTAGAACCAAAACTACCCCAAGACTTTCTGAAGAACATTGTCAACCACCACCATCCAACACCGCTGCTGATCAAACCTCTGATCAACAACTTTTGAGTGAAACCCCTGTACGCACCATTCTTCAGGACGTAATCATTCCTGCTTCTGAAAATCCCAAATCTTCCAAAACCAGATCCTCTAAGAAACCCATCATCAAACCCAGACCAATACCTACCAGACGATCAACAAGGATGAAGAAACCTTTGAAGAAACCAAAGGTATCTCACGTGAATCTAGATTCTGACGAAGAAAAAGAAGATTCAAGTGATGATGAAGACTCTGAGGATGAAACAGAGGAAGATCCAGAAGAAGAGGATGAAGATTCTGAACAAACTCTTTCTGACGCAATGAAATCAGTAAAAGCTTCCTCAAAAAGGGATAAGGAACTTACAAAGAAAATACTTCAAAGGAGGAAGGAGATTGCTGCTGAAGCTATGCCCTTATCTGAGGAAAAGACCTCTAAAGATGAAGAAGAAAGTGAAGAGGAAGAATCTGAAGAAAAGGCTGAAAAAGAAGAAGAGAAAGGCTCTTCTAAGAAGCATGGGAAAGGTAAAGATATTACCAAACTTGCTGCTACCTTAAAAGCATCTAGGGCTGAGAAAATTGCTCTCAGACCTATGAGCAGAACCAAGTATTTCAACCTTGAAAGTCTGGAAACCAAGGCATGGAATATGAAGGAGTTCACTGAACCTCAAGGATGGACCAACTTCATAACTCTTCAAGAACACACCTATGAAGACTTGGTCAGAGAGTTCTACACCAACCTATCAGTTCAGGAAAAGAAGAATGGAAATGAGAAGTTTCTCATATCATCAGTCAAAGGTGTAAAGATCAAGATGACTCAGGAATTTGTCTCTGAAGCATTCAAAATTCCAAATGAAGGTAATCAGCTATACTCTAGCTTCTGGTTTGATGAGTCTAGAGTTAACCGTAACAAACTCATAGTTAAATACACCAAAGAAAATCACACCTTTAACTCCATAAACCTGGAAGATACTCCCAAAATTCTTCACAACATGATTAGGCATTGCCTTTTACCTAGATGTGGATCTTTTGAACTTGTCTCTGACATAGATCTTTGTTTCATCTACCATCTCATGAAAAAGATTAAGTTAAATCTGTGTTTTATCATTATTCAACACATGATTGATTCATGCCTAGCCATAAAACAAACATCTGCTGGACTACCCTATGGAATGCATCTCACTTCCATTTTTCAAAAGGCAAAAGTGCCCCTTGAAGGAGAGAAACGCAAGCTGGATTTTATGACCTTTTCTTCCAAGACCTTAGGTCAACTCCATATTACTTCATCCAACATGCCAGCCTCCAAAACTTCTGGACCCTCTGGATCTGGTAAAAGAAATTCTGATCAGAATGTTCAGAAAGCTGTGAAGAAAAGAAGGGTTGAAGAGATTACAGATACCAAAACTCCCTCTCCACCAGCAGAAAATTTGTTCTCTGAAGTCTCCAAGCTTGCAAAGGAGATTGTTGAAGAAGGAAGCTCGCAGTTCAAAACCTTGATTGGAGAAGATGATGCTCAGAAGGTTGATGATGCATCTCTTCAAAAAGAAGCTGAGAAAGTCAATCAAGCTGAGGAAAGTGAAGAAATCCCTCAAGATGCTGCTTCCAATCCTAATGATCAAAGAGTTGAAGAAAATACTGAGTTTGGTACTCAGAATGTTGATGAAGAAACTCAGGAAGTGGCTGAGCTCTTAGCTTCAAATATGAACATTGAAGAAGAAGCTCAAGATGTGGAGTTCTCAACTAGATTTGATCTCAATATTGAAGATATCAACATTGACTTCAATAGTGAGTTGTTTCAAGATGGACAAGAAACAACTCAGCAAGCTCCAAAAGGTCAGAATGTTGAAATTCCTGCTGTTCAGAATGTTGAAACTTCTGTTGGTCAGAATGTTGCAGTGTCTAAAGCCCAGAATGATGAAGATATTCATGTCATGGCTGATCGAGACAATCAAGAGCTTGATGATCAGCATGCCTCAAATGAACTTCCTCCAGATGGCCAGCTGTCAGTTGATCCCATGCCTTTGGCATCAGGATCTCTGCCCTCTGAGGAGGTACAGCTCATGGCCCAAAATGGTCAGAATGTTAACCCATCATCCTCCACCATGGATTCTGTTGCAGGTGCTACCAACTTCTTGGTCTCTGACCTCCCTACTCCACCTTTCATTCCTTCATCCACTCCACCATCACAACAAATGAAGACCACCACAAGAAGCAAACTTCCAAATATGGCTGCTTTATTTGACTCTCTCAACACCTTTGTGTCTGCAAACAGAG
This sequence comes from Medicago truncatula, assembly GCF_003473485.1. NCBI lineage: Eukaryota > Viridiplantae > Streptophyta > Magnoliopsida > Fabales > Fabaceae > Medicago > Medicago truncatula. The sequence continues at coordinate 53,539,184 of NC_053048.1, forward strand.
AGCAAGCTGAAGCCTCTGGTCCTGCTGAACCTGCTAAGCCTTCAAGAGCAGAGAAGATAGCCTCAAGGGCACTTAGAGTCTCCACCAAGACCCACAAAATTGCTTGTGTGCTGGCTGACTGGACTGTCAAAGTCCATGCTCCTGGTTTGGCCATTCCACCTCCAGTATTTGATGACCCCTCCATCTTTGAAGCAGAACCCTCTTCTGATTCTGGAGACTCCACTCCATGAATCTTTTCAGAAATCCTCCCTATCCTTTTTGCAGATGACAAAAGGGGGAGAAGCTTTAGGATTCAAAGTCTTTAAGTTTTTTTTTCGTTATAGGCCCTAAGTAGGTCTAGGTGATCAATTGATATTGGAATTTATAAATTCCATCTTTTGCTTTTCTTGATCACATGCACTTTGATTTTCTTTTTTGTTTTTGAACCATCTTTTCATGTAATGTACTTCATGTTATATCAAATGAATGAATATTGAATTTGGTTCAGTCTTGCATATTTTTACTTTATGCAAAAGATTATGAAATTGAGGGGGAGCTTTTTTAAAGTTCTTAAAAACTCTGCATAATGGATTATAAAAATGAGGGGGAGCATTAAAATAAATTTTTTAGCTCTGTTATATAATCAAAATCCTTAATCCTAAATCATAAGTTTATCATCTTCAAAAAGGGGGAGATTGTTGAGGCAAAATCCCTAATTAATTTTAAAGATAATAAACAAATATGATTAAAGAATTAATGGACTTTGATTAATTCCTTGGTATTTAACTTGTGCTCTTGAGTGTTTTACTAAGACAGGAACAAGGTTTGAATCATACCAAGAATCAAGAAATCAAAGGACATTTGAATTCATGATCTAACACTAAGGTCAGAAAGTTAGATCAGAATGTTGCTCGAAGATCAGAATGTTCAGAAGCAACCAAGTTCAGAAGCAACCTAATTCAGAAGGTTGTTCAGAAGCAACCAGTTCAGAAGCAACCAAGTTCAGAAGCAACCTAATTCAGAAGGTTGTTCAGAAGCAACCAAGTTCAGAAGCAACCTAGTTCAGAAGGTTGTTCAGAAGCAACCAGTTCAGAAGCAACCTAGTTCAGAAGGTTGTTCAGAAGCAACCTAGTTCAGAAGGTTGTTCAGAAGCAACCTAGTTCAGAAGGTTGTTCTTATACAAGCCAAGAATCTCAAGAACTGTGATCAAGGTCATGCAAGGCACATGTGACATGAATATATGTCCAGGAAAGTACATTTGCATGGATCAATCAAGCAATAAAGGCATATACAAGAGTTATGTCAAAGAAGGCATTCAATGTTCATTTAAGACTATGAACATTGATGTACTAGGAATATTTCACAAAGGAATATCATCCTAGATGTTATCATCACTGCTCTTCATTATTGTTTCACTATTAGGATTTGATTACATCAAATGATAGTCTTACAAATCATCCTAAGTGAAACAGATGGAACATTCTGATGATCAGAATGTTCAAGCTCAGCTCATGCTTACTTTATGAACAGTATAGTAGGTGAAAAGCAAAAAGCAAAAGCAAAGCAAATCTGTCATCTTCAACAAGAGATAGACACGTCTGAGAGTTGGTACTGAACAAGGACAACACAATCTCTCAAAGCATGGGCATGAAGATGCAGAATCCCACTAAATCCTCCTGCACCGGTTCCAAGACAAAATCTGGGAAAGGAACATTCTGATGTATGAAGAAAAGTCCATACATTGGTTATTGTCCAGAAATTCATATGAAAAGCATATGCATAGCCCAGAACTTCATGTGTTCATTCATACATGATGAACCCAGATGAAGAACGTGATGAACCCAGATGAAGATCATCATGAACACAACAACATTCTGATGTTCATCAGAGATCAGAATGTTTGCCCAGAATTTCAAGTTAAAGCTTGTGGGACCCAGGACACATGGCATAACACCATTGGACACCCTACAACGGCTATATGAGCCCAAAGACTCTATAAATAGAGGGCTTGGCCTTAGCAAAACTTGCACCATTGCAAAGCATACAAGAAAACAACTCTGATTTTGTTTGAAGCTTTTGCAAACTGAAATTGATCAATCTCTAAGTCTTTCATCAACTTAGTGCAAATCAATACTCTTGTTATCTGTAGGATAACCTCTTCTTCTTCTTTTACTGTTTGTTTCACAAACACCCAACTTCCATACAAATTGTAACAAAGTCTCATCTAGCTTTTAGAGGTCCTAAAGTGTTAGGTTGAGCAAAGGTTGTAAAAGTCTAAGTGGTTAACTTAGCAAGAAGGTGCAAGCCTGCTGAGGCTTAGAGAATACAGGATTGTAATTGTTCAGGTGAACAAGATTGTAAGGTGCAGGACTTGAGAGGTTATCTCAAGCATCTTAGTGGAAACTCTCACAGGATTGTGGGGAGTGGACTAGCCCACATTGGGTGAACCACTATAACTCTTTGTGTGTTCTTTCTTTCTTCTCTATACTCTTTTATTTACAGTATACACAACACACACTTACACTTATACTTTATTAAACAATTTTGTTTATGAACTTCAGAACATTCTGAAGTCAGAAAGTTAACATAATTCCAAGTAAACAACTTGAGAATCATTTTTAAGTTTCAGGATAATTTTTAAAGGGTCACAATTCAAACCCCCCCTTCCTTGTGACTATTTTATCTACTTCATTATTAAATTCAAAACAATGGGAAATGAATATATGTAGCAGATGAAACTAAACTCTCACACGACATATTAATGTTTAAAGCCCAGTTAATAAAGACAATGTATAATACATGCAAGATTCATGATTCGAACTCTGGACACCACTAAAATAATAAAAATAATGTTTGAAGCCCAGTTGTGAGAGCTACCTATGACCATATTCGAAGTCTTGCATGTCTTGAAGAAAGAAATACGAGAAATAAAATAAAAAAAGTTTTTAGTATTTATTGTCGTGTACAAGTTGTTAAATCCTCTCAAAGGAAATGTACTATTTGTTAAACATTAGTTTTTGCTATCGAGAGGGGAAGGGAAGTGATGTGTTTGGAAAAAAGGAATGAGCAAATAGAAGAAATAAATGATATTGAAAGGGGGAAGGATTTGAGGGGTTTATTTTTCTTCATAATATAAAACCTCCTCATTTAGAAAACTAAAAAATTGTATTGAATAATGATTTCAAAGGGTTTACATAAATTCTTCAAGTTATCTATGTTGTTATAATATTCTTAAAATTAAAAAATATATTAACCATAAACATTAATTTATCATTCTCTAAAACATTACTCTCTAAAAAAATGTGAATTTTTTCCTTCAAATTTCTCTTATATTTCCAATCCTTCAAAGCTCTCCCTTTCTATTCCTTTCAAACTTCCAAACAAAACCTCACTGAATTGAATTACTAGTATAGTAGTGGAAAGATTGAACAAGACCAAATACAAGACTTCATCAATTTTCATCACACTTTCTTGCCAATCATTGCTCTCCCTTTTATAAAAGGTTAAAAAACAAATTCTTTAATAGCATTATTCCTTAATTGTTGGATTAAATTGACACGTTTTTATTTTTATTTTTATTTTTACAATTTTAATGACCCTACTTTGATTTCATAACTTTTCTTCAATTAGGGTAATAACAGGAATTTCTTTTTTTTGATTGAATAACAGGAATTTCTAGTTCACTAGAATGAACACATATTTTGAAAAATATATAGAAAATGTTTCATAAAGTAACACGCCTAAAGTTTCAACAAATAACGTGGTGCGACGAAATACTTAAAGCAACAAGTGTAAGTAACTACAAAATGCCGCATGTAATATAGATTGCAGCAAAAGACGATTTAAGGAAGCTCATAGTGAAGAGTTGCTTGAGAATTGAGTTGATAAGATCAATACTTCTTGATAAAATCATAAATGTGATTACTGACTTCCTCAGCAGCTTCTTGGTTGTTGTAGTGAACCTAGAGGTGTCAAATGGGCCGGGCCGGCCCAGCCCGGCTCTGGCCCAAGAGACCCGACTATAGAAATGGGCCAGCCCAGCCCGGCTCATTTATGATTGGGCCTTGAATTCTAGAGCCCGACCCGGGTGGGCCATGGGCCAGCCCGGCCTGTTTATGTTTTTTATTTATTTTAAATTTATTCACTTTTTTTTATGTATTTTCTTATATATTAGTTACTCATCATTATTTTTTTGCTAAAATATGATTGAATGGACATAAAAATATAAATAATTTTTACATTAACATTGAATAATAATTAAACTCTAGATTATTCTTTCAATTAAATCAAATTAATAATTTATAAACTTTAAAATTTTAAAACCGTAAGCTAAATTCATCCATATTTATTAAGTTTATTTATTTAAATATTTTTTTGTTAATAAATTTTAAATTAGTTGATAATTTTTTTTAAAAATATGTTGTTTTTTAACAAAAATAAAATAAAATATGGGCCGGCACAAAGCCCGATTGACCAGCCCGGCCCGATCCAACTTTTGTATGGCCCAAATGGGCTTGGATCGAAAAATCCCGAGTGCATTTTTTGGTTAGTTTTTTAGGCCTGGCCCGGCCTAAAAATATGGGTCAATGGGCCGGCCCATTTTTGACAGCTCTAAGTGAACCACACCTTCCTCTATAACCTTAAATATATGCTCTATTTACCATCAACTCTATTTATCTCATTTAGGATTTTGGATGAATGACATGTGAAAAAAAAAAAGTTTCAATGGTTGAGATTAAAAATAACCAAAACATTATTATTTTTAATTAAAAAACAAAAGAAAGATGTAACACGCGCTTCTCTCTCTTCTTCTCTTCCTCAATCGTAAACCAGTCTTCCTCAATCGCTCACCGCCATGCCTTCCGCTGTCGCCGCCGCCATGCCTCCCGGCGATGCCGTCGATCAAACACAGCATCTCTTCTCTCCCTCTCACCTCTTCACCGACTATCAGATGGAGATTCAACAATTTGCATCCTGACTTTGTGAATAGGATTCAAAACGCAAAAATTGAGTTTGAGTCAATTTAGTGATTGGTTGGAGAACGTTCAAGGCATGAGATTTCACAGAGATAATTCTGTCATATAGTTTTGATAATTTAAATGATGATAAAATTCATCTCTTGATCATGATAAAATTCTGCTCTTGAAACAATTTAAATGACAAATCTTTGATTTGACCCCTGAGAATGCATTACTAATACCTGCATTGTTTTTAAAATTGTAAGAAATGGTGATGTATCGATCAAACACAACAATAGTTCAATGAAACCTTAGTCTCAGATCATGAACTTATTTATTTTGGAAAGAGAAACTATTATTTTTTATGCCAAATATCATGAACTTTTAAAAGACTCATTGTAGCAGAAAACTCACAAAAGAAACATTGCAAATGAGAAATCACACACCAATACTAATCCATGAACTGATCTATCCTAAATGAGAATCAGTACGAATTCATCAAATTTTAGTTATGAATAACTATTGGAAATCATGTAAATTGTGCTCACATGTTTTTTAGTCTTATCAAACTTGATCAGAACTCAAAAACAGTAACACTATACTACTACCTTTTTCTTGCGAGCAAAGTCTTAACAACAAAATCCATAATAAATTCAATAAGGCGATCTCTCCTTAATCATTTTTTTTTTTTGAAAATTTATCAATATAAAACTCTAGCACAATTATCTAGCAGATGAGCCATGTCGTAGATCCATCATTATTGAAAGTTTGCAAATACAATGTCATACAGTGCCAATCTCAAAAACACATTAAACTTGAAAATTAAGACTTATAGATCCAAATACAATATCACTTTTTTCATTACATGCTCAAAGATAATTACACCTTCACTGAACTTGAAAAAGTACAGTAATGCGGTATATATTTTAATCTTTCAAACTTGCTACATAGAATATAACAGTGCAGGCACCTAAACACTCATGCTCAATTTGTGATGCTTGTGCCTCAAATATGTGTCGATGGGAGCGAATCATATGAACATACTCAGGTGGAAGAAGAAGGTGGTTATGTTGAGCTTCAAAGTCAACAAACTTATATTTCCCTATCTTTCGATCAAGTGAAATAATCATACGCGTTGTGCATCCTGTTCTGGTTTCTGCTCTAGACTCCGCCGTCGGTTGACGTCTTTTGTCAACAACTTGCGTACCCTCTTTGAAGCATGTGAATCTTCTCGAAGTCAAAACTCCATCTATTCTGCTTTTATTTCCATATTCTCAACGAATACCAAATCCAATTCTTTTACTGTAATCATTATCAAATTCATATGCCGCCGTCTCAGATTCAAACTTCATTCCCAAGTGAGGTCCACTATTGGCAATACCTTCTTTTTCGTGATGAACATTTTTTTCATGGATATTGTTCACCCATTTATCAACAGAATCTGGAATTGATGATGAATCCATGTTTTCTGAGAAAGTACGTACATATATAGCCTTGGTGTCAGAGATTGTGATGAGCAATGAAAATAGTAGGAATAGCAGAAATAGCAATAGTGCAAAAGCAAAAGTGCAGAAGAATAGCAGAATGGCAGCGATGCAAAAGTGCAGAAGCTTTTTTTATTCAGAAAGTCGGATAATATATTACTGCATCTTCTAGTGTCTTCAAAATGTAGCAAATCTATGTTTAAAACAGATTGATAAAATTCAAATTCATCTACGTTTAGGCTTCCTAATCCTCTTTACCAAATTTGTGCTTAAAAATACAAATCAAATTTCAGCCTAAATGTCTCTAAACTGATAACAAATTTCATATGTAAGCCCAAATGTCAACTATCTTTTTCTGCATAATTATGCAGCAAGTAAGCACTGAAATTTCATATGTAAGCCTTAATAACAAACTTCATTTAGTTCCTTAACAGATTGTAATAATACAATAAAATGATTCACAAACCAAGTAATAATAGCAATAGTCACATAGCAGCTATTAGTAATACCTGCATCGTCCCCTGAGAATGCATTATTAATACCTTCATTTTATTATATTGTTTTTAAAAAGATTGTATTAATTTAGAACAAAGCAATGCACAAACCAAATACAGCTCAGACCATATATGATTCACAAACCAAGTAATGCACAAATCAATAGCAGCGATGTAAGATTCACATACCACGGTTTGAAACGACGGCGATTTTCTGATTTGAAATGACGGCGACGAGACAACGGTTACCAGAAGAGGGGACGATACATGGAGTCGAGAGGAGGATCCTGTTATTGAGAGATGAATGAACACAGAGATTGAGATGAACGGCGACACAATCGGCGGTTGTTGGTGCTGGTGAGAGGGGAGACGAAGAGATTCTGAGGGAAGCTCAAAAGAGAGTGTAACGTTCACGTACTAGAAGAAGAGAAGACAAGCGCGTGTTCTCCTCTATTTTTTTTTTTAATTAAAAAAGCTGATGTTTTGTTTATTTTTAATCTGAACCAATCCTTTTTTTCCACGTGTCATTCATCCAAGTCCCTAAATTGGGTAAATAGAGCTGATGGTAAATCGAGCATACCTGGACTCTGTATAACCACTTCCTCCAAATTTGGCACATCTTGAAACCACCACTTTCAATGTATTGCTTCGCACCAAAAGAAACGTAAACTATATCCAAATCGCCTGTTATGAACTTCACTGGAACTTTAACCTTGGCTCCGGTCCATGCTGCCGTGAGCTCCCAATTCCTATGAACGTAACAGAAGAATTAAAATATGCATTGACAAATAACAGCTACAACATTTAGAGATAGAACTTTATTGTACAATTAGTTCCTCTGAACATGTTTGGATTAATGTTGGGATTTGGATTGTGTGAAATGTGATTGTACGCATTCAACCACATCAAAATTGCCGGATTAAGATCGGGTGGTCTAAATTTCAATATAATATTTTTAAAAAAAATTTAAAATACCGAGTTTGAAGTCTGAACAATCCAAATTTCATAGATATTTTAGCTAACTAAGTATTTCAAAAAAATACTAATATGATCACAATCATTTGAACACAGCACTTCCGCCGCACATACCAACATATATATTATTTAATTATTTTAAAAATACACATTATATAATTCTTCTATCTTTCTACCTGTTCTAAATACGTGAGAGTGCCCAAATTAATTTGTGTCCACTCAAAACTTCCTCAATGTTTCAGTTGTTACAATCAAGTATAACATGACTGAAATATTATGTCATAACTGTAGAACCGTAATATAAAAAGGACAAAAAGTGCAATTAAATTATTCATATAAGACCAAATTAACATATAAATGGCACTTGAATCATGGCCAAGGGACATCTAGTTAATTTTGAAAAATGAAAAGAAATAAAAATAGGGACTTTAGGCCTTAGAATATTGGGGCCATAAAAACCTCAAATTTTTTGAATTTGAATATAAATATAAAGTATGACAAATTAGTTATAGATGTTTGTCCAAATCAGTTGAACAAGATGAGGGTCAAGTTCAAACCTTCAAACAACCATGTGTATGTGGCACATGTCACATGTCACATGATCGACGAACATGAGACATTTAGTTAATTTTAAAAATTGGCAAAAAAAATAATAAGGACTTACAAGTTGAGATTTCTGTAGAAGTTAAGGCCACCACTAAATCCAGTCTTTTCAAATTTAGAAGCATAGTAAGCGACATCTTCTTGTGAGAGCCAAGAAGGGAGGGGCTTTGTATTTGAAACATCGGGATGAGATAACAAGCCTTCTTTGGGTAGAATTAATGGCCCAGAATTCCGACCGGTAAGCATTGCCTTGATCACTAGTTCTGGGCTACCTTTGCCAAATTCGGCTTCTGCTTTCCCTGGTTCCTGTCACATGAATTGGGAATATTGGATTATGAACTGTTATAAACAAGAAGAACTGTTTCCCATCTGTAAATTTCAAAATAAGTGAATGCATTATTAATTAATTATTTTTTCAAATTCTGTCATTAATTAATCCGGTTTTCAATTATAAACAAAATATATGCATTTATTGACCTCAAATACTCCCTTCGTATAAAAAAATTAATCACATTTGCACTTTTTCTCTCTGTCTCAAGCAATATTTTTTTCTCACTCATACCCTTGATTAGTTTAGACTTTAGTGTAACCTCAGCATCAGTAACAACAATACCCACATTTTGTTAAAGGAAAATGAAGTTATCACCCTTAACAGTATATTGAGAAAAAAGATTAAGAGTGGTTTCTGTTAAGCTAGACATTCATTTGAGTCACTTACTATCCCATCTTCCATAGATTATAACTCACTTTAAAAAAAATTGTCACAAATTATAAATTATTTTTTTAATATGAGTCTTGATAAGAAGTGTCCTAAGGACATTGTTTAAAGAACTCATAAAAAGAAATATTATTTTAAAAATACAAGTCAAACACATATAAAACTATGGGTCAAAATCTCAAGTTTTTTAAAATTAAAGTGCCAAAAATGCATTTAAACCTTTCCTTTTTTCATATGAACTTAACCATATTTATAATTTTTGTGAAATTAAAAGTGATAAACGAATATTATTGCATAAACAAAAGGAGGTAAATGTACTTAAAAGCACAACAGCAATTCCTCTAACACAACCACAAATTAAAAGCTTACGTTAGTTACTTAAACAAATACAAAGGGCCTTATGTAAGTAAAAATTAACCAATTTATACGTTGTTAATTGGCTTCAAATTTATGGTTTTGGAAGAACAGAGAAATCGTGACACGATTTCATTAACGTGTCACGATTTTCAGGCAGCGAGCATGGTTTTTCAGGGTGCTCAATCGTGTCACGATTTTTGGCTTGTTGGGCACGTTTTCAGGATAAGGTTGGTCACACCTTGGGTCGTATGCACCAAGCATGTCACGATTTGGCAAAACGTGACACGATTTTGACAGCTGAAGACTGCTATATAAGTGTTCTTTGCAGATTTTGAAGGGGAGCTTAGAGAGAGAAACTTGGATTACAAAGGAGGTAACTTTAGGGTTGAGTGTCTTTGTAGTGAGGATCTCTTGAGTTGGGAAACATTGTAAACACCTTGGGTAGTGAGATTTCACCATTGGAAGGATCAAAAAGCTTCATTTTGTGTTTTCTCTTAAGATTCATTGGTGGAGTGTGTGTGGGTGACACAAAATGGGTAGAAATTATGTCTTGTTCTTGTGTAAGCTTTTAAGCTAATTTCTTGTAACTCTTTTGTAACACTTTCATCATAGTGGATTGGAGGGCTGCTCTCTCCCCTAGATTAGGTCATATTGGACCGAACTGGGTCAACAATCTTGGTGTGTTTGTTCCTTTCTTTCATTGTTTATCTCTATTGCTTTGATTATGCTTTTGGTGTTGCTTTACACTTAGATTTAAGTCTGTTTTTTGTTGTTGTTGTTTGGAGACACTTTATCTATTGATTACCACTTCCTTTGCTCCACACATCTTTGTTATTCATTGGTGTGATTTTGTCCGAATTCACAACAGTATAAAAGCATTTCAAATCTAAATTAATAATTATAATAAAATACAAAAACAAACCTGGAATCTGCAGATATAATAATCGTCACCAAACAAAGCTTGCATGCCATCAACAGGTTTTACTTTGGGGTTTCTTGGTAACAATGGAACACTGAGGCAAACATAAGCCTTGACTTTCTCAGGACGAAACAAACAAAGATACCAACCAATGATAGCACCCCAATCATGAGCCACAAGGAAAACTTGGTCCACACCCAGTGAGTCAATTAGAGCAACGATATCACCAACCAAATGTAAAATTGTGTAGCTACTAACTGAAGTGGGAGCATCAGTGTCACCGTAGCCACAGAGATCTGGAGCCACGGTGCGGTAGCCAAGGGAGCTGAGAGCAACAATCTGGTGGCGCCATGAGTACCAGATTTCAGGAAAACCATGAAGGAACAATACTATTGGTCCTTCTTTTCCTTTCTCTGCGACATGCATTTTGATTCCATTCACTTCCACTGTTCTGTGCTCTACTCCTTCCATCTTTTTGGTTCAGTGTTGTGTTGTGTGTATGAATGAGTATGAGTTTGTGAAGTCAATGCGATATTTAAGGAAGAGGTGCTTCGAGTCTAGTTGAGTGTTTGGAGAAGTGTGATGAGGATTTCATGCATTCATGCACATGGAAGGAATTTAATGTTGTCAACTAAAAAAAGATGAATGCTAGCAACACTCACTTTTTAACACTCTCTAGCACTCACTCATTTATTGGATAAAATCAATGTATATCCCACCATTCTGTGGGGGTTCAATTTTCAAAGTGTAGACTCACAATGATTTAAACCAATAAGAGAATGAGTATTAGAGAGGCTGTTCAAAAGAGAGTGTTGCTAGCATTACTAAAAAAAAAATCCAATTTGAAATTTCTATGGTTTAAATGTTTCTTTTCTACATTTGACTAAAAAAAGTTTCTTTCTGCACAATCAAACAATTGAACTCAAACATTAAAGAACTTCATCAAAGACGAAATTCAAATTTAATTCTTAAGTGGAGCAATTCTTGACTAGATTATCTTTACACCACGTCCAAACTGCAGACTATCTGACCCCTTTTCCCTAAAAATTGGAATGTTAACGGAAAAAAGAAAAATGTTTCTTTCTACACAACTAAGTAATTGAACCGAAATAATTATAATGAGTTCGAACAAATAACGAATTGTTTGAAAAAATTTAAATTTGATGATTTAAGGTAAATCAAAATAGCAAAACGAATTTTATATGATAACCATGGCACCTAAAACAATTTTGTAAACATAGATCAAAAGTAGTGATATATAAACGTTAAAGAATTACAGTGAAGATATATAAACATTGGAGAATAAAATAAAAAATTAAGGTATAAATTTAGTATTGTTAACAAATTTGTAATAGAATCTGTTGACATCAAGTAGGGACTCTTCACCCAATTTTAATCTTGATTTGATTTCATTCAGTCAACCTACAGGGTTTTAAGATTTCGTTGCAACGAAAGTTAGATTGTTGATTTGAAGTAAACATTCAAATTGGTATAAAGTATGAATTTGGAGAATTTGTTATAATAGTAAATGTTATTGTAGTGGTTGTCCTTTTTTTCTCTCTCAAAGATCGCATGTTCAAATCACTTAATCCCCATTTTCTGAATTTTTAACTGCAAATGCTGCGAATGAACCAGCGAACCAGACGGTTTTCTCCGGATTTCACTGGTCTAACTAGATAATTGCCGGCTCAACTGCATTTCAGGTCAAATGACCGAACTGGACAGGGGTCAGGTTTCCCGGACGGTCTGGGTTTTAGCTTTTAAAACACCAGGCCTATCCTTGGTATTCAAATGGCTAGAGACATTAAGCTAACTCATGCTATTGTTGATACCGGTTTCAGCCATGTTGTCAACACGATTCAGAACTGCTTCGCCCTCAGTTTCATATTAGACGTCTTGTTAACAAGATCCTTTCTCCTGTCAGCCTCAAAGGTTGGACTATTCATGTTTTACATTTCGATTGCAACGCTAATTCTTGTGCTGATACTTTAGCTCGACCACTGTGTGAATTTCCTATCAATGCAGTATCCACACCTGTTGGTTTTTATATGGTTATACCGTTAACAACTATGCTGGCATTGGTTTGAATAGGTTACCGGAATGAGGGAATTGTCTTAGTCCCCTTCCTATCATTTAAATATCCTCTTGGTTTGTTTTCCTCAGTAATTACAAGAAAAATCACCATCAGGGTCACACTTAACAATGTTTTATACTTCATATGTATGTGCCAAATAACAAATTACACAACTTCTATCTTTTTAATATCCAGAAATATGCATGTGCAAAGCTATAACTATATTTATCATGTATACAAGCAAATTGGTATAATTAACACCATATCCATGATAATGTTTTCTTAAGGAACATATGATTAAATATTTCATTGATTTATGCATGAAAACTGAAAAGGACAAATAAAAAACTATCGACTACATGCGATGGAGTTCAGACTCTGCTACCGACGCATGAACTCAATATGTTCGGATGTTAATTTTGGGATCATAAAGCAAAACTTATTCTAGATGATTCTCGGTGGAGTACAATTGAAGGGAAGAGCACCTTTGTCCGACTATTTCATTTGCAGATCAGCTCAGAATTTCTTGATGAATTCGTAAATGTGATTACTAATTTCCTCTGCAGCTTCTTGATTGTTGAAATGAGCTACTCCTTTTTGCACAATCACTTCCTCCAAATTCGGCACATCTTCCTTGAATCCTCCACCATGGATATACTCCTTCACGTGTGGCGAGGTGTACACCATATCCAAATCACCTGTAATGAATTTCACAGGCACCTTGATTTTCACTCCACTCCATGGTGCTGTGAGCTCCCAATTTCTGCAATACAATTAGTTTAACTGTCATTAGAATTCGAACTCTTTTCCTGCTTGCACAAATATTTCCCCAAAAAGAATAGTCAATTTATATTTGTCGAAAACAATTATGGAAGCACAAAGAAACAGAAAATTACAAGTTAAAGTTTCTATAGTAATTCAATCCTCCAGTGAAGCCAGTCTTCTCATATTTGGAGACAAAATAAGCAAGATCGTCTTCTGTGAGCCAAGTGGGCAAGGTTTCTGGGGTATCCGGATTGAATCCTGTTCCAAACTCTCCTTTGGGAAGTATTGGAGGACCAGTTTTGCGAGTTGTGAGGACATTTTTCAGCACATATGCAGTGCCAACCTCAGCTATCTCAGCTTCTATTTTGCCAGGTTCCTGTAATATAGATAAAAAACAGCTATCATATTCCTATCTACCATTATAGCAATTCTCACTTCATTTCACAGAAACAAAGAATTATGATTCCAAATATTATACTGGAGCTCCATAACATAACATAACATAACCCACCATCATCAACCATCACTCAATCTAAATTGATAAGGGTAAACACCTAGTTTATTTCTCATGTATCATTCTCGCCCAATACTTTGTTAAATTATTCTCATTTGTGTGTGCTAAGAGTAAAAACCTATTTAAAATAAATTATTCACAAACAGGCTTTTGTAGTTAGATTGATAACTTAATTTTCAATCGAACACACCATAAAAGCGTGAGATTAATTAACTTAATCAATCAATTATGTTAATCTGCATGATCAATTATTAAGAATTACAAGTAATATTAGTTATGGTCAATTGTTACCTGAAATCTGCAGATATAATAATCGTCTCCATAAGCAGCACGCCTACCATCAATAGGCTTCACTGTGGGGTTTCTATGGTTAAATGGAACACTAAGACAAACATAGGCTTTGATTCTTTCAGGGCGAAACATGCAAAGATACCAACCAATCATGGCACCCCAATCATGAGCTACAAGGAACACTTGGTCAACGCCGAGTGAGTCGATGAGAGCAACGATATCACCCACCAAGTGGAAGATTGTGTAGCTGCTTATTGAAGCGGGAGCATCGGTGTCGCCGTAGCCACGAAGATCTGGAGCAACAGCACGGTAACCGAGGGAGCCAAGAGCAGCAATCTGGTGGCGCCATGAATACCAGAGTTCAGGGAAGCCGTGAAGGAACAAAACAACTGGACCTTCTTTTCCTTTCTCTGCAATATGCATTTTGATGCCATTCACTTCCACCGTTCTGTGTTCTATTCCTTCCATCGTCTTTTTGGTGTTTGAACTGTGATGTATTGTAGTGTATGAGTTTATGCGATATTTAATGAGATGGTTTGAGCGATTTTAGCGATGAGGTGTTGTTTGTTTCAACTTGGTGACTGTTTGAAAAGGGGTGAGTGAGTGGGAGTGCGTAGATGGAAATTTATATGTAATGGGAAAAAATTAAATTTAATAAAGGTAATTTAAATGTACTTGATGATGAGTTTATAAAGCACTCTAAAATCTATTTGTCACTTCAATCGACGTTAATTTTTTATTGTCAAGTCGTAAATAAATGGGGTGTAGGGAATCGAAACTCCAACCCCTACATATAACAATGCATAAATCTATCAAATGAGTTGTACTCACGGGACAATCGACAATAAATTTAACAGTTAATTCTAAGAAAAAATTGAGTTGTCATTTTTTTGGTTTTTTTAGATAACAAATAAGGTGTGAGGTGGTAGGAAGGACTAAAATGAAAGAAGGTTACATTTAAGTTCTTTTTAAATCCCCTCGTATCCCTTCATCAGGTAAAAGGACCCCTCATTAAATCCCTTATCAAACTCTTTCTTCTTCATTTTAATTTCATCCAATCTTTCTCAACCTTCCTCCACAAAATTCAAAATGACGTAATGAATGTCTAACACAAATAAATGTGTTGCAAAACACTCATCATCATCATCATCATCATCATCATCATGTGCTTCGTTTAATGATGATTGAGGAGATTAGATGGAATCAAGATGAAGAAGAAATAGTAAGACTAGGGATTTGATGAAGTGATATTTAAAATTGGGATTCTATGGGGTTAAAAAGAATTTAAATGTGTCTTTCATTCATTTTAGTCCATGCTACCACCTCACACCTTATTTGTCGTAAAAAACCAGTTTAATATTTCGAAATTAACGGTCAAATCCAACATCGAGGATCAAACTAGCTAACAAATTTTAAAAAAGAAATCGTCTATATCCAGCCAAACCTTCCCGTCTTTCATGGCTCTTGTCCAATTTTACACTTGATTCAACAAGGGTTATCAATCCAAAATTAAAAGAAAAATTATTTGATATTGTTCTGTTCTTGATAGTTTCCATTCCATAGAAAGTGAATTTGAGATAAAATTAAGAGGAGTGTTTGGATGTCAATAACTGAGTTTTTGATGTTTTAAATCAAGTGTCTGGTATATGAGAAAACAGTTTATATTATGGTATTATCTAGAAACAGATTGGAACATATCTTTCGATACCTAGCAATCAAAAGATGTTTTTTGACTGGATCATAACTTCCAGTCATTATATAAATGACAATTCTAGAATTTTTAGGGGCCAACCCAAATATTTAGGGGCCTGAGAACAAATGGTGGTGGGGGGGGGCAAACTGTAAGTATAGTTACCAGCCGGGTACTATAATTTTTCAAACTGAGTATAGCTACAATTTCTGCTGCTATGGTCTCATATACTCAGATGGAGGAAGTGAGTATAAGTACAAGTGATGATATCAAGAATCACCGTTAAACATGAAACAACTATGAGTATTGTTATGCACCAAATTTCATTGACCCCGTTTAATTCAAAATACTTGCTACAACAATGGGATTATATCGTAACAAAAAAAAAAAAGGAAAAAAAAGGGGATTATGTATGTTGTGTATTATTAGATACATTATTATTAATGACCCTTGTGGAGAGCTATTTGAGCCGGAAAGATACATCCAGTATTTAGAGTTAAATGGTTACAGGAGAACAATTGTTCTAAATACAACACACGCAACTACTAAGAACCGGGAAATAGACATAGCAGCAAGATTATTTCATTTGTAGATAAGCTCAGAACTTCTTGATGAATTCATAAATGTGATTACTTATTTCCTCTGCTGCTTCTTGATTGTTGAAGTGCGCCACTCCTTTTTGGATAATCACTTCTTCCAGATTGGGAACATCTTCCTTGAATCCCCCACCATGGATATACTCCTTCATGTTTAGTGAGGTGTACACCATATCCAAATCACCTGTAATGAATTTCACAGGCACCTTGATTTTCACTCCATTCCATGGCGCCATCAGCTCCCAATTTCTGCCATACAAGTAAAAATGCATCTTTCATTAGAATTGGGATCTCTGTATATGAAACACTAACACATACATCGAAAACAACAATAAACACAAACATTGGACACGACATTGACAAGTAAATACCAGTAACAGTTTTAAAAATGGAAGTGATTGAATATAACAACATGTGTCGGTGTTGGATATCAACACATATCCAACACCGAAACACGTCTTCAAACTGAAATGTTAATGCCACATAGATTATTGTCATGTTGTTCAAACATTATACCAAAAAGAATTGTCAACATATATTTGAGGAAAACAACCAGAGGTAGCACAAAGAATCAAAAAGATTACAAGTTAAAGTTTCTGTAGTAGTTCAATGCTCCAGTGAAGCCTGTTTTCTCAAATTTGGAGACAAAATAAGTAAGGTCATCTTCTGTAAGCCAAGAGGGTAAGGTGTCAGGAGTATCTGAGTTGAATCCAGTTCCAAACTCTCCCTTGGGAAATATTGGAGGACCAGTTTTCCGAGTTGTGAGGGTACTTTTCATCACATATGCAGTGCCAACTTCAGCCATCTCAGCTTCCATTTTGCCTGGTTCCTGTGATACGGACCAAACGCAATTATGTTATTCAGATCTATCATTACAGCAACTTTCCACTTCATTTTAGACAAACAAAGAACTTTGTTTCAAAACATTATATTGGAGCTTCACGAGACGATTCATTAACTTCTACATTCATGACCATTATGATGTCATACAATTCTAAAGTTGATGCAGATCCAAAATAAGAGAACTTCACCCTAACGTATTCAATAATCAATATTACTCTCTGACAAAATGCACAACATGTCATTCTATATTAAGTTGAGTCATGCTTGCTTTTAGAATTAACTGATCAACCATAAGGTTTCCTCTTTTGATTTAGACTCTACTTAAATAAACATGTTAATCAAGTATTAAATCCACTTGGGTTGGTTTGGTGGTGTTGTCTTGGAACCGGCATGTGTTCCTTTCAAGGTGAGAGTTCGATTTTCGCATGCCAATTTCGGTCTGCTAGTTTGACATCTTCAAAAAAATCTTGATCAAGTGCTTATAGTAGAAGATAAACTAAAGTTAAACTGTTCTTGTATAAGTTTTAAGTTATTTTCACATACTATTCGAAGAGCTTATGAAAATAAGCATCTCAAAACAACCTCCTAAATTCTATTAAACAATCTCACAAACCATAAATCCTCTCAAATAAATCTATCCAAACAGGCGTTTAGTAATCCACTAATCCTACATCAGTATCATGTCAATAACCCACATAAAAAACCACTCAAACTAAACTGATAAGTGTAATCCCCGAATTAAGTTATTAAGTATTACTCTCTCCTACATCTATATATATAAAATAAAAAATAAAAAATAAAAAATAAAAAGTGATCTCTAATATTTTATAATTAGTAAATCTTGACATTTGCCAAACTCGTTAGGGATTGCTTAAAGTAAATTAGGGGGGCTACAGAGGCAAGGGTAGAAAAGTGGTAATAAAGAAATAGAAGAACCTGAAATCTACATATGTAATAATCATCTCCATAAGCAGCATGCATGGCATCAACGGTCCTGATTTTGGGGTTTCTACGGAGTAGTGGAACACTGAGACAGACATAAGCTTTGATTCTTTCAGGGCGAAACATACAAAGATACCAACCAATGATAGCACCCCAATCATGAGCAACAAGAAACACTTGATCAACACCCAGAAAATCTATAAGTGCAACAAGATCACCTACTATGTGAAAACCTGTGTAGCTACTAACTGAAGACGGAGCATCGGTGTCACCATAGCCACGGAGATCGGGAGCAACAGCACGGTAGCCGAGGGAGCTGAGAGCTACAATCTGGTGGCGCCATGAATACCAGAGTTCTGGGAAGCCATGAAGGAACAAGACAACAGGTCCTTCTTTACCTTTCTCAGCAATATGCATTTTGATTCCATTCACTTCCACTCTTCTGTGTTCTATTCCTTCCATCTGTGTTCTTTTTTTTGGGCTCAGAGCAACTGTGAAGAAATTTCAATATTTTGATGCTGTTGATACTTGATGATACTTTATAATGGACAAATGAGCCGACATAAATAGGTGGCTTAATAATAATACAATTAAAATATGTTGTTAGTGATAATTTTATTTTTTTTTACACATGTTAGTGATAATTATTAAACACCACTATATTCCCACTTAGAAATATTTATTTTTGTTGGCACCGATTTTCATTTGTTTCCGCTTGTTTGTCAATTTCTCCGCCTAACTAACCAATTTTCGTTTTGGTTACGAAAGTCAAATCAAAATTCTCTTGTTTGCTAATTTAGGCGACGTTTAAAATGGGAGCTCTCTATTTTTTCTTTGATGAAAAGCTTTAATTCACCATTGACATTCATATGATATGATCAGTAGAATGACATTCAGTGTAAACTTATTGTTTTTAAGTGTTAGAAACAACAGGGTGATTTATCTACATACACTCTGACAGATAAGTTAGTATTTAAGTTAGAAAGGAGGTCAAGAGTTAGAATAGATCGTATTTAGAAGACAATATAAAGTATTCTTATGGAGGGTGGCGCAAGTTGCCGATATCTGACATTCTTACTCTTTGCTCGTCCGTTACTGTCGAGCCGGATTGACAATGATGGAGGCAGTTACGATTCCTTGGCTTGAATTGTTGCCCGATTGCTGAGAGCACCCCTCATGGAGGGGTGGGGGGTTTGAATATGTGTTGCTCCATTCGATTGTTCTTTTTAGATGTGGTTTGATATTTGATTTATGTGTTATGTTTCGTTTTGATTTTTAAGGTACAATTGATTAATTATACTCTTTCTTCATTGAATTCGTAAATGTAATTACTGATTTCCTCTTCAGCTTCTTGATTGTTGAAGTGAGCAACTCCTTTTTGAACAATCACTTCCTCCAAATTCAGCACATCTTCCTTGAATCGTCCTCAATGGATATACTCCTTCAAGTTAAACTAGGGGAGTGTTTGGATGTCAAAAACTGAGTTTTTTTATGTTTTAAATCAAGTGTCAAGTATGTGAGAACATGATTTATGTTATGGTATTATTCAGAAGCAGATTGAAACGTATCTTTCGATACCTAGCAATCGAAAGATATCTTTTGATCATATCATATCATAACTTCCGGTCGTTATATAAATGACAATTTTAGAATTTTTAGGGGCCTATGAGGAAGTAAGGTGACCCAAAGAGCGATTTCCTGACAATGAAAACTTCATATCGACACAAGTAAAATACTAAAATGTCTCCAGCGGCCGTTAACAACCGCTCAATGTTACGGCGGCAGTTAACTACCGTTCACACCAGTGCACTCTGCACTAGTGCACTGGTTTTTCTAGGAACTTTGGCCTGTTTTTGCATCCAATTGGAAATTAAAGCAAATAACCAGGATATGTCGGGAAATTAAAACGTACGTACAAAATAATATTTAATAGATAAAATTAAAATGCAAGAACTAATATGAAAGGTATGTCGGAAAATGTCATACAAATACCAAAATGTAAGGAACATGTCATAATTATACGTCACAGTAAAAAAGTACATAAAAAAACCCTAATCATAATCAACCCTGCTGCCTAGCATGCCTCGGCCCCCTGCGCCGCCTGGCAATCTGATACGTAAGGGCAGGGCGACTAGTACCGGCTATCCGCATCACCTACTGGACAATCTCCTCTTTAGTCATCTCGGCTTGCCTAGCCACAATATCGCCAACTATATGCACCACATCCCGGATGATCGTCAGTGTGTCAGGCATCTCCCTGGCATGCTCCTCCTCTATGATCTGCTCCACGTTCGCCGGCCTGGGAGGAGATCCTTCATCAGGTGGGAGAATACGAGGGTGAGAGACTTTGGCATACCAAACCATGTAGCCAGGCACATGATGCCATGGTCTCTCACACGCATCTCCCCAAGCAGTAAAGAACCACGCCTGAGCGTTTTGCAGCACGGTTGTGAGATCATGCGTAGGCACCTGAGCGACAGATGACGGATGTCTGGAAACATCTTGTACATAGAAAAGTTGCATCTTTACCCGCTCAGGTAAATGACGGTACACCATATCCTTCCCGCACATCAGCCATCCCGAGTAAGTGACAATAAGCTGAAATGGATGCACGACTCTGTGATCACCATAAGTAGAAAATCTGACGTCATCCACCTATAAGCGATCAAGCAGTAAGCGATAATGGTACACATCAGTATATCATCTGCTAGTAAGCCATCTCCCAGCGTATGGTCTCTCTGGCGTCCACTCCTTGTTTTTCTTCCTTGGGTACGGACCTAACAAATGCTCCAAAATCTATCAGTGCAACAAATAAATAAAATACATTATAAATATTAAAATTAATTAAGAAATGCAGTCTAACTTAGGAAAAAATAATCTAACATGATAATAAAAATTATAAAATAAATTCATAAATAAATGAAGATAAATATTAAATTATTACCATAAAAAGAGTTGTACTCCCAGCCATCGTTCTGTTATTCAGAATAACAGAATCATCCACATAGTCGAACAGGTACGCTAAGGCCATCCCTCCCCATGACCACTTCCCAATCGCCTGCAAGTCTGCCATACAATCAAGATATATCAAGTCGATGTGTCTGTTCGTTTTGTTAGTGAACATCGCACAACCGACGAGATATAGAAGAAAACTCCTCACACACCACTGTCTCCTCCTGGCTCTCTCCTGCAGCTCCTCCCTCGTCTGTGGGTCGTCCAGCCGTCTAGCCTCTGTCAGGTGGTCTTCATAAACCCGCTTCAGTGTGGGATAACTGATATGACCAGCAGACTCAGTCCTAATCTCAGATCTAGCATCAACATCTGACATGCCCAACAACCTGGTCATCAAATCAATCACACGCTCCTGACTCATTGCCTCATCGTGGTCCAGCATGCGGCTGTGAATAGGAATGTGTAGGAGATTATGCACATCGTCCAAAGTGATCGTCATCTCCCACACAGGTAAATGAAAACTATTGGTCTCCGTGTGCCACCTCTCGCACATAGCACGTATCATGGCATGGGTCACGGTAGAATACCCCGTGTATATCAAATCATGTAGGCCATACCCCTCCACAGGCTCCCAAAACCACCTCAAACCCGCCTCCGGCTTACCAAGCTCTTTCATCTTTTTCCCTGCATTTATACACTTGTAGCCCGTCTGATCATGCCACATTTGAAATTCAAATTAATTAAGACATCGTCACTAATTTATATAATTAAAACACTTACGCTACATTCTTTTAAATAATTAAAACACTTACGCTACATAATATTATATAATTAAAACACTTACGCTACATAATATTATATAATTAAAACACTAACGCTACATTCTTTTAAATAACTAAAACACTTACGCTACATAATATTATATAATTAAAACACTTACGCTGAGTCTGAGGCTCAGGTTCACCCTCAGGAATAACATTCTCTGCCTCCATATAATCCGCCACAAAATCCTCTGGCACCTCCGCATCACCTGCCACCTCCTCATCCTCTACCTCGTCCTCCGGCTGATAAAACATTATATCCTCCTCCATCCGATCATATCCTTGAAATCCCTCCGAATACTCATACGTCTATATCGGATCAACCACCTGGGAGGAGTAATCCATATGTGGCTGTGAGCTCTCTACACCTGGCCTTGCGTCCCTCCGCTTCCGAGTCTTCGGGACATACGGATTTTGGTCCACCTTTTCCTTCTGAGCGCTAGCGGTACTCGCCGCTTTGCCTTTGCGCATCCTATCCTCTCTAATAACCCGCTGCCGCTCATCCTCGTCCCTAGCCATATCTGTTCAAAACAAATTTAAAAAAACACAAATAAGTGGACAATGTATTTAAGAATACAATGTATTTAAGCATTTCCTTAAAAACTATATACTTTTAAGGCATTTAGCATAGCATAAAAATCCAACCAAGTAACATGTAACATATAAAAAATGAAACTTAAGCATTCATACAAATCCACACTCCTTCAAAAAAAAAAAATACAAATTCACACTTAGAATCCAAGCTTATAATATACCACATTTATATAACATACCACATTATGTCATTCTTCAAACTTGCCAAAAAATTTAAAAATCCAAGCTTATAATAATTATAACATATATACTTTATAAAATTGAAGATATTTGAAAATAATTACACAAAAAAAGTAAGATTTTCTCACTTATGCATTTTATCAAACACCTTATGAGCATTCTAAATTAGGAGCATAATTAGTGTTATTTGAACATCTAAAGGGCTACATTGTACCTACATTGTCTCTAAACAACAATTACAACATAAACAATCCATCAAAGCATCTAAATCATGCTTAATTTTCAATTTTCTAACCTAACTTAAAACTATCTAAAACTAACATTTTGCTCAAATTTATGAAAACTAACACCCTAAACAAACTACATTGCATTTAAATAGGAAGGAAATAACTTACTTGTGAATTAATTGATGAAATTTAGCGCAAATTCGTGAAATACAAGTTTGGAGAAATTTGGAAGTTGAAATTTTAGTGTTTGTGTTTCTGCAAAATGGAAAAATGAGGGTTCTGTTCTCGTTTATTCACAGAACGTAACGGTTGTTAACAACCGCTGACCCCAGCGGCAGTCAACTGCCGGCGGTTTAAATAACGGTAGTTAACTACATCGGATGTATTTATGTATTTTACTTATGTCAATATGAACTTTCCTTTAGTCAGAAAAACAATTTTCTTTCCTCTTTCAAACTGTGAGTATAGTTACCAGGCGGGTACTACAATTTTTCAAACCGAGTATAGCTACAATTTCTGCTGCCTGCTACGGTCTCATATACTCAGATGGAAGAATCACCGTTAAACACGTCACTATTATGAGCATTGTTGATGCACCAAATTTCATTGACCCCGTTTAATTCAAAATACTTGCTACAACAATGGGATTATGTAGTAACCAAAAAAAAAAAAAAACGGGATTATGTATGTTGTGTATTATTAGGTACGTTATTATTAGTGACCCTTGTGGAGAGCTATTTTGAACCAGAAAGATACATCCAGTATTTAGAGTTAAATGGTTACAGGAGAACAATTGTTCTAAATACAACACACGCAACTACTAAGAACCCGGAAATAGACATAGCAGCAAGATTATTTCATTTGTAGATAAGCTCAGAACTTCTTGATGAATTCATAAATGTGATTACTTATTTCCTCTGCTGCTTCTTGATTGTTGAAGTGCGCCACTCCTTTTTGGATAATCACTTCTTCCAGATTGGGAACATCTTCCTTGAATCCCCCACCATGGATATACTCCTTCATGTTTAGTGAGGTGTACACCATATCCAAATCACCTGTAATGAATTTCACAGGCACCTTGATTTTCACCCCATTCCATGGTGCCATTAGCTCCCAATTTCTGCAATACAAGTAATAATGCATCTTTCATTAGAATTGGGATCTCTGTTTATGAAACACTAACACATACATCGAAAACAACACTAAACAAAAACATTGGACACGACATTGACAAGTAGATACCAATAACAGTTTTAAAATAGGAAGTGATTGAATATAACATGTGTCGGTGTCGGATATCAACACGTATCGAACACTGGGCACGTCTTCAAACTGAAATGTTAATGCTGCATAGATTATTGTCATGTTGTTCAAACATTTTACCAAAAAGAATTGTCAACATATATTTGTGGAAAACAACCAAAGGTAGCACAAAGAATCAAAGGATTACACGTTAAAGTTTCTATAGTAGTTCAATGCTCCAGTGAAGCCTGTTTTCTCAAATTTGGAGACAAAATAAGCAAGGTCTTCTTCTGTAAGCCAAGAGGGTAAGGTGTCAGGAGTATCCGGGTTGAATCCAGTTCCATACTCTCCCTTGGGAAATATTGGGGGACCAGTTTGGCGAGTTGTGAGGATATTTTTCATCACATATGCAGTGCCAACTTCAGCCATCTCAGCTTCCATTTTGCCTGGTTCCTGTGATACGGACCAAAAGCAATTATGTTATTCAGATCTATACAGCAACTTTCCACTTCATTTTACATAAAGTCATAAACAAAGAATTCTGTTTCAAAATATTATATTGTAGCTTCACGATACGATTCAATCTGAGTAGGGTCATACTTTAGGAATGATATGTAGCTAAAAGAAAGGAAAACAGATTAATTTCTTCATTCATGACCATTATGATGTCATACTATTCTAAAGTTGATGCAGACCCAAAATAAGAGAACTTCACCCTAACATATTCAATAATCAAAATTACTCCCTAACAAAATGCACAACATGTCAATCTATATTAAACTGAGTCATGCTTGCTTCTAGAATTAACTGATCAACCCATAAGGTTTCCTCTTTTGATTTAGACTCCTTAAATAAACAAGTCAATCAAGTGTTAAACCCACTTGGGTTGGCCTGGTGGTGTCGTCTTGGGACCGGAGTGTGTTCCTCTCAAACTGAGAGATTCGATATTCTTGTGTCAATTTCGGTGGGCTAGTTCGAGTTCTTAAAAAATACCTTAATCAAGTGCTTATAGCAAAAGATAAAATAAAGTCAAACTGTTTTTATATAAGTTTGGTATTTTCAGATGCCATTTGAAGAGCTTATGAAAATAAGAATCTCAAAAGAACCTCCTAAATTCTATTAAACAATCTCACAAACCGTAAATCCTCTCAATTAAATCTATCCCAACAGGCGTTTAGTAATCCACTGATCCTACATCAGTATCATGTCAATAGCCCACATCAAACACCACTCAAACAAAAGTATTATTCTCTAGTCTCTCCTACATCTATATATATAAAATAAAATAAAAAAGTGATCTTTAATGTTTTATAATTAGTAACTCTTGACATTTTTACAAACTCGACTCATAAAATATTATGGATTGCTTAAAGTAAATTAGGGGATACAGAGAGAAAGGTAGAAAAGTGGTAGTAAAGAAATAGAAGAACCTGAAATCTAGAGATATAATAATCATCTCCATAAGCAGCACGCATGGCATCAACGGTCTTGATTTTGGGGTTTCTACGGAGTAGTGGAACACTGAGACAGACATAAGCTTTGATTCTTTCAGGGCGAAACATACAAAGATACCAACCAATGATAGCACCCCAATCATGAGCCACAAGAAACACTTGGTCAACACCAAGCAAATCTATAAGTGCAACAAGGTCACCTACAATGTGAAAACCAGTGTAGCTGCTTATTGAAGATGGAGCCTCGGTGTCACCATAGCCACGCAGATCTGGAGCAACGGCGCGGTAACCGAGGGAGCCAAGAGCTACAATTTGGTGGCGCCATGAATACCAGAGTTCTGGGAAGCCATGAAGGAACAAGACAACAGGTCCTTCTTTTCCTTTTTCAGCAATATGCATTTTGATTCCATTCACCTCCACTGTTCTGTGTTCTATTCCTTCCATCTCTGTTTTTTTCTTCAGAGCAACTATGAAGAAATTTTCAATATTTTGATGCGGTTGATGATACTTTATAACGGACAAATGAACCGACATAAACAGGTGGCTTAATAATAATAAAATTAAAATATGTCAGTGATAATTTTTTTTTTAGAAATGATATAACATCACAACTTTCTCACTCATACTCACATTATTTTTTACTTTATCTCTCTATTGTTTTGGTTTTCGTGTAAATACCTAATTTTTCTTTATAAATTATGGTTGTCACAAAAGTTGTCAACCAAATTGGTTGTTCAAATAACTTTTTTTTTTTTGTTGAAAGAGTGTCGGTGATAATCTATGAAGCATGTAACTCAACACGTACACCTCACACGACACTGACACGGACACTTTGATACCGCTAATTTAAAAAATATAGAACACTGACACTGCTACATATATGTTAATTTATTTATAGGTGGTTTAAGATAAAAATTAAAATACATATATAAGCATCTAACTTGAGGAAGTTATTTCATTTGAAAAAGTTCTAAAATAAGATAACGTAGTATTTGACCATTGTTTATTCACCTGCTGTCAAAAAAGCTAAAAATGTTATAATCAATTGTAATGTTTATAACCCCTAATTGATCAACATTCCTCAAAATATATGTAGCTCTTGTATCTATGATTTGTGTAAGCAAGAGAGAAAAAAACTGTTTCAGATATTTGTCTAAGTTGCCCCGACATGGCTCGTATGAGTGTCGGACACCGGTTCTAGGAGTCTCGAATTAAAGGAAAAACAACTTTATTTAGGATATCGATTGTAGTTGTCTGGCACGTATCGTACAAGTATTAGAGGAGTGTCGGACACCGCGACGCGGTTAGTCCTAGAGGTGTCTTCATAGGTGATAATTATTAATCACCAATATATTCCCACTTGGAAACATTTATTTTTGTTGGCACCGATTTTCATTTGTTTCCTCTTGTTTGTCTATTTCTCCGGCTAAGTAACTCTTTATTTTGTCTTTGATGGGAAAAGCTTTAATTCACCATTGTTATTCATACGACATGATCAGTAAACTGATCCAGTGCAGTAAACTTGTTTTAAGTGTTAGAAATGACGGGGTTATTTACCTACATACATTTGATCCAGATTGGCAATGATGGAGGCAGTTACAATTCGTTGGCTTGAATTGTTGCCCGATTGCTAAGAGCACCCCTCATGGAAGGGTGGGGGTTTGAATATGTGTTGCTCTTCGGTTTTTCTTTTTAATTTATGTGTTATGTTTCAGTTTGATTTTTTAGATATAATTTGTCAACTATATCTTCTCTCAATTATTCATATTGTTTTTACAGTAAAACTACTTAGTCCTATCTAGTTGAAAAATTCAAGTTTAGTATATTTTTTTTAAAACAATATTTTTTTTGGAGAGAATTTTAAACAAAATTTTGTTATCTATAATAATGAATTCATCCTATCTATTTGAAAAATTCAATTTTGTTTTATTTAAAAAGAAAACTTTTGTTACTTATAAAATGAGTCTATGAAGAGTAGAAATTATATAAATAAAATTGTAACATTGTTAAAAAAATTCAGTACAAATTAGAAGAAGAATTTTGATGAGAAAAAAATTGTTTATTATGAAAGAGATAAAGTGAAAAAAAAAAATTATTGGCGTGAGAAAGAATATATAAATTGTTTGTTACGAAAGAAAGATATAAAATCAAACTTAAAAATATTGAGAAAATTATTAAGAACATGAAGAACTCATTCCTACAATTTAAAAATTGAGAATTAGTTCCTTAAGAAAGACAAAAATTGAGAATTAGTGTTACGCTTATATTTTGGATATAAAAAAATTTACATAAAAGAGGATCTTATTTTAAAAATATTTGAGAGTCAAGAAAATCACGATAACAATATTTCAATATTTAGTTTGAAGAACACAACATATATAGATACCACATCTTTAGAAAGAAAGAAAAAACTTAGATATTAACTCGTCTCTTTTATATATTCAAAATTAAACTTATTCATGGTTTATGGCTGTGTTTGGTAACACAAAAAAGCTAGCTTATAGCTTGTTGGATTAGCTTATAAGCTTGTTGGATGAAAACGTGATGTGTATGGTAACAAACTTTTCTCACGAGCTTATAGTTTTTTTTTTAGAAACCATTTCAAGTAGTTTTTTAGCTTATAGTTGATAGCTTTTAACATTTTCTTCCATTTGTACCCTTTAAGTTTATTTTTATTGAAAAAAACTTCCCACATTGTGTTAATGTTTTTTATTGTTGCCTTATAAATTGCTTTTTATTTGATTTTTTTTTTTTTTTGTCAAGTAGTCTAATGGCTAGAGCTCACACAATTTAATTGTGGAGAAGTGGAGTGTTCGGGGTTCGAACTCAGGCTCCTGCATATAATATGCAATATCCCTACCAACTGAGCTAAGCTCATGGGGATTTATTTGAATTTTTATTTATTGTTTGGTTGGAAATATGGTTCTTAGGTTATTTATTTTTTATACGGTCTCATGTTGCTATCTATTTGAATTTTTTATTTATTTTTTTAGATGGTTCAAAATATCGTTCTTAGAATCTTATATTTTGGGCAACCACCCCCTTGCACTATCCATATGTACCACTCATGTTATAGTTTTTTTTTTTTATATTTTCTTTGTTCACTTTTTTTTTTTACGTTGCTTTTAATTCATATAATATAATATATAATTTTAAACAAAATCTACAATAAATACTGAAGTCATTTTAGTTAAATACAAAATATTAATTGAATTCATAAAACATATTTATCATTTTAGAGATGAAATTAATTTGAAATGAATTTAAATATTTAAAAAAGAATTGAAAAAGAAAAATTATGTATAAAATTTATTAAAATAAATAAATAAACAAACATATCATTTTATGTCATTTTATATTAATCGGTCAATTTTACTAAACACATTATTTTTAATTAGCGAGCTTTTCGGCTATAAGCTATCAGCAATCAGCTAGCTTTTCAGCTATCAGCAGCTTATCAGTTATCAGCTAGCTTATAGCTAATTTTTATAAAACAAAGTCATTGTGATGTGTTTGATAACAAGTTTTTCTTGTGAGCTTATAGCATTTTTTGAAAAACTATTTTAAGTAGCTTTTGAACTTATAGTTTATAGCTTCTTATAATTTCTTCCAATTTTAACCTTATTAATTTTATTTTATTATTTTAAAATTAAAAAAAAAAAAAAAAAAACCTCCAACGTTCCCACGTTTTATGGCTCACTGAAACCAACATCGTAGCTTACCAGTCACTACATGATATAGTTTTCTATATTTTAGGACCTTGCTTTTAATTCATATAATATATTTTTTTGACAAATTCATATAACATTTAATGTTAAATAAAATATACAATAAATAAATAGTGAAACAAGTTTAGTTAAATAAATTTGTCAAAAAATAAAAATTTGTCGAATAAAAAATGTCAATTGAATTTATAAAGTACATTTATTAGTGTAAAGATGAAAATAATTTCAAATAAATTTGAATATTTAAAAAATACATTAAGTAAAAAAAATTACATGTATAATTTATAAAAAATAAATTAACAAATATGTCCTTTTATGTCATTTTATATTTATCAGCTACTTCGACAACTAACTTTTCCTAACACTTTAATTTTAATAAGCTAGCTTTTTCAGCTATAAGCTACCAGCTATCAGTCATCAGCTATAAGATAGCTTTTCAGCTATCAGTTAGGTTATGGCTGTGTTTGGTAACACAAAAAAGCTAGCTTGTAGCTTGTTGGATTAGCTTATAAACTCGTTAGATGAAAACGTGGCGTGTTTGGTAACAAGCTTTTTTCATGAGCTTATAGCGTTTTCTGAAAAGCTATTTCAAGTAGCTTTTTAGCTTATAGCTGGTAGCTTTTTATATTTTCTTCCAACTTTAACCCTATTAATTTGAATTAATTATTTTTTTAATTAAACAACTATCCATGTTCATCTTTATAACCGCCCCATTTTTTCCCTTAAAAAAAATGCCACGTTGTTTTTTTTAAGGAGCACTTTATATATATATATATATATATATATATATATATATATATATATATATATTAAGGAAATGCTTTATATTTTGTTATAACTAACTTGCCGTATACCACACAAAAAATAACAAGTCTATTGTACGTTGTAAAATTTTATATATTTTAACTCACATTTTGTTTCCATCTTTCTCTTATTTTTGGGATTCATAAAGTAGAGATCAAAATTGTCGGTGAATTTTTTTTTAGGATTAAAGGTCGAAGAATTTTTTTATGGAGACTAAGACCAAAAGTTTGAATATTTATAGAGACCAAAAATATATTTAACTATAATTAAAAATATTAAAAAATAAATACAATACAAAAACATGTGTGTGTCTATATGTATATTAAAAAAAACATGTCCTTTTATGTCATTTTATACTTATCAGTCACTTCAACAGCTAATTTTACCAAACACATTATTTTTAATAAGCAAGCTTTTCAGCTATAAGCTATCAGTCATCAGCTATCTGCTAACTTATCAGCTATCAGCTAACTTATAGCTTGTTTTTACCAAACAGAAGCTATGGCTGTGTTCGGAAGAGGTTGGACGAGTTTTTGTGCTGCCAATGGTTTTGAGAGTGGAGACGTGTTGATTTTCAAGTGCAAGTGCGTCATGGACAAAAAATATGTTATCGTATCCAAGCGTTGATAAACGCATGACTGGAGTTTTTTTTATTAATAATAGTTTAAGTTAGCAAAGAATAGTTTGAGTTCTTCTTTGAAAGAAAGAGTAATTTAGTTTTTATTTTCAACTATTATCAGCTTTGCATCAATAAAATTGATTTAGAAATTTGACTGTCATCCATGTAATATTTCAAATTTTAAATATTTATAAAATTTGTTAATGATATTTGATTGTGAATGATAGAAACTTATTGCTCATTAACGGTATATAACAAATAGTAATTATGCATAATGCTACTTAGTGTTAATTAAAAACGAATAATACATTTTTAATGCAATTGAAAACGAACATTTTTAATGGCAATTGAGAACATAGTTAATGGCAATTGAAAACTTTCAAGGTGCATATTTTCGTGTAGGAATTGCTTTTAATTGATTTTATGCATTATGCACTAATTCCTCTACCAATTAAGGCCTATTAAAATCAATATATTCTCAAATGCGAGATTTTCTCTCCTATAACTTACTTAATGTTAATTAAAAACGAATAACACACTTTTAATGCAATTGAAAACGAATGACACAATGTTAATGGCAATTGAGAACGTAGTTAATGGCTTGAAAACGTTGTTAATGACAATTGAAAACTTTTAAGTTGCATATTTTCGTATAGGAATTGCTTTTATGCATTATGCACTAATCACTCTACCAATTATTATCTATTAAAAGCAATTATGACGTACTTATTTCAAAAATAAACGTATCAAGGTTGATTCGATTTTTAATGGTAATTATGACGTACTGTTAATGGCAATTGAGAACGTAGTTAATGGCTTGAAAACGTCGTTAATGGCAATTGAAAACTTTTAAGTTGCATATTTTCGTATAGGAATTGATTTAAATTGCTTTTATGCATTATGCACTAATTACTCTACCAATCATTACCTGTTAAAGAGCAATTATGACGTACTTATTTCAAAAATAAACACGTATCAAGGTTGATTCGATTTTTAATAGTAATTGTGACGTACTGTTAATGGCAATTGAGAACGTAGTTAATGGCTTGAAAATGTCGTTAATTGCAATTGAAAACTTTTATAAAAGGCATATTTTCGTATAGGAAATGCTTTAAATTGTTTTTATGCATTATGCACTAATTACTCTACCAATTATTACCTCTTAAAAAGTAATTATGACGTACTTATTTAAAAAATAAACACGTATCAAGGTTGATTTGATTTTTAATAGTAATTATGACATACTGTTAATGGCAATTGAGAACGTAGATAATAGCTTAAAAAGGTCGTTAATGGCAATTCAAAACTTTTAAGTTGCATATTTTCGTATAGGAATTGCTTTTAACCATATGCACTAATTATTCTATCAATTATTACCTGTTAAAAAGCAATTATGACGTACTTATTTCAAAAATTAACATGTATCAAGGTTAAGTCGATTTTGAATAGTAATTATGCATTACGGGTCATAGGGCATTACCAAGCATTATGCTAATAAATTATTATTGCTCTAATTGCTTTTATGACTGCAATGAATAGTAATTATTACCAATAGACACATAATGGAAATTGTGCCAAACTCCAGAATTTCTCTAATTGCTTTGTCTGAAAACATATTTGAGCTATGCTACTCCATTGACACATAATGGAAATTGTGATGTTGTTGATGATGTCCACACTCCAGAATTTCTCACCACAATAAATGCTTCAGGACTCCCACATCACAAGATAAGATTGAAGATTGGAGTTCCAATTATGCTTTTGAGAAATATTGATCTAAAGTTAGGATTATGCAATGGAACAAGGTTAACCATAACCAGAATGGAAAAATTTGTACTTGAAGCAAAGGTTGTACCTGGAAGTAACATCGGCGAAAAAGTTTTCATACCCAGGTTATCTCTTCAACCGTCTGATATTAAAATTCCTTTCAAATTTCAGAGAAGACAATTTCCAATATCTGTTTCATTTGTCATGACAATCAACAAGAGTCAAGGGAAATCATTTAAAAATGTTGGAATTTATTTGCCGAGTCTTGTGTTCTCGCATGGTCAGTTGTACGTTGCAATTTCCAGAGAGCACTGATACGACCTCAAATGTTGTTTTGATGGTTAATGTTCAAACATTTTTGTTATATATGCTACCATTTCATTTTGTTATGTGCGATATAAAACTTCTATCAACTTTTTTTTCTTTCTGAAGGATCTTCTATCAGCTATGTATGGTTACATTATTGCGATTGATTCGATTAACTTTTACGTGGTATGACCCGTGCGATTGTTAGATCATCATCTTTATTCAACTTCTTCATCATCTTCCTCATTTACCTTCATAAAAACATCCAACACAAAACTCATAAGAAGAAAAAATCAGGAAAAACTAATAAAATTCTTTCTCTCCCTCTCTCCTCTCCCATGGCCTCTCTCTCAAATTCTATTTTATTACCTTCCCTAATTCACTCACCCCCAATTCCATTCCATCCAATTTCGGTTCACCCCCAAATTCGAATTTTACAGATTTTTAAGATCCAGAGTACAAAGAAATTCAAATTCAAATTTCGGTTTCATCAAATGGTACAAAGAAATTCAGAGAACTTCAACTCTATTTCTCAATCGATTTGGGTTGAGATATCAATTTCTCCCAAACTTCTTCTTCTGATCCTCTAACTTTCACAAACCCTAATATGTTGTTTTTGCTACTCATTTTTCTAGTTGTTGTGGCTGTTGGGTTGTTGTTGTTATTGTTTGTTGTTGTTTCTGGATTGTTGTTGTAAGTTGTTATTGCTGGATTGTTGTTGATGATGGGTTTTGTTATTGTTTGTTCTTGCTGGTGGATTTTGAGTTTTGTTTTGTTGATGGTGTTCTTCCTATTTTCCAGAAATTGATGAACACTAACGGTTTTTAATTAAATTTAACGAAAAGGATCAAAATATGTAACGGTGAGAAACTTAAGGGATTGAAATGAATCAATTTTTAGTTAGAGGACCGAAATAAATCAAAATATATAAAGAGTGACGATGATGGATGGATAAGAGGTTTCTAGTTGTGATGTGTTTTGTTGGTTACACTTGAAGGAGCTCCAGGACGATGGCAGAATAGAAAAAGAAATAAAGTTATCTTGGAGACCCAAAATCCAAATAATAACTACATTATTTTAACTTACTCTAGAGACCAACTTTAAACTGAAATATATATTGCATGTTATGTGAAGACAATATACATATATACACACTTATGTGGAAGTACGTTACTTACAGGCTACAGCACTATAAAATATAAAGGTTTTTTCAAACGCCAAGGCGGAGCGCGGTGACTATGATGTATATTATGTGAAGCATAAGAACATCTTGATTTCCAATGATAGTATGCTGTGATTTTTAGGAAGCACAAAATGTGTGTTTGGTTGAGTATATTGGAAAATAACAGCGTACTTTTGTGAAGCTAGAAAATGTAATTGTTGTAAAATATTGCGACTCATCGTGATCATGTCATTGCCATTGTTCGTCCAAATAAGTACAAATTCTAGCATCTATGTATATGCACAGATTCTAACTTCTGCATGGACATGCAGTGTCACTGCCCAATTTAAGATGCATTGGCAGCAAGCATTGGTTCCGCCATAAATAATAAATTGAAGGTTGCAAATTGTCAACTTTTCTGAAAAACATAACAGAATGTTGCCTTTGCAAGTCTACAAGAGATCTCTACTAACTTTTCAACATGTGATGTGAGAACACCATAAAGTAAAGTAAATTACACTTCTAATTCCAAAATCAAATGTGTTAGGTTATGAATGTAAGTGCTGACCAAACACTTTTAACAGAGGAAAAAAACCGATGAACAAACACAAATGACTGTGTAAAATCAGTTAGCGCCTGTTTGGTATCGGGGTAGAAACAATCAACGTGCATTTTCCTTCTCTCAAACGTGAGTTTAGCATGTTTGGTTTCCAATTCTGCTTTCGCCGTAACCGTGAGTTTCAGCCAAAACCGCGCGTCTAGCAAAAGCTAACATTCCTAGCTTTTCAATTTTGAGGAAATCGATTCTAGTAGCAGCATCATATGTCATTAACAATATCTCTATTTTTCCCCTTCCTCTTGCGTGCTACAATAACATTTACTATTCAAAACAAAAAAGGACAGAGCAAGGAGGGGAGGGGTGAGACATGGTTGCGAACAAATCGATTGCTTCCATCTCTTTTTGTTTTTATGGCAATCGGTGCTTGATTTATTTGACAGGAAAGTGCTGGTTTCTCATTTTATTATCTTTGATGCTTATGTTGTTGTACAATACTTAAAAACAACTCTTATAGATTAATCGTTTTAAAATGAATTTTTGACCCAATAAAATTTTAGTTTATCGTATAATGTCCATTTTTTTTTATATTTTATTTACTAATTTTATACTTTTTTCAATAATTCAACATAAATCTAAATAATTATTAATATGAGAAAGGGATGTCTATTTTTAAAATAGAATAAAAAGGATAATTTGGTCATTATACATTTAAAAATCAATTTTGATTCAATCTATCAAAACAATATCAATCATAAGAATCACTTTTCGGTGAATATACTCAAACATAAACCAATTCACATTCAACTCACTTCTAACCAAAATCAATTCTCTCAAACTCAATTCTATCAAAATCAATTTTAACCACCGCCAAACCAAACACATACTTAGTTGGTAAGTAAGGAAATTTTACCAAATCATCGACCTTCAATTCCACATTAATATATGGGGTCCCATCACCATGACCAATGGAATCCCACCTATTGATAGTTGGTGACATTTCATTGCAAAAGAAATCTCACTACGTGCTTCCCATTTTGAAAAGGGAGACAGAAATAGTAATTTGTGGGTCTTTTTTTAATAAATAGTATAAACATAATTTGGTAAAGGGACCACTATTAACTTGGACTGAGTAAGAAGTTGATATGCGATGGAACCATCATTATTACCAACCAACCACTAAAATATATAAAGGGTAGGGAATTAATAACTATATTTATAGTATGTATTTTGAAAATAATGTGATAGTAGAAGAACTAACTCTTCCTGCCGGCAACTGGCGTATACCTACCATGATTAATCTAACCATTGATCACTCTTACCAATCTATTTTCTTCCGCGTGTTTGCGGACTCATCAAACCTTAACTATATATGTACTCCTACTATAAAATATTACGAAATAATTGTAAGTAGTAATTATTTATTTATTTTTCTATTAATAGGGAAAATAACCAAAGCTAGGACAACACAAAACGAGATAAGGACGTAAACTTTATGTAAATAAATAAATACAAACTTACCGTTGCCTTATTTAGCTAATTTTGCTTTACATGATCAACATACAACAAATAATGTCACCGATAAAGAACTAATCGAATTGGCAATCCTTCAAAACCAAACTTGTTTCAATTCCAATTCAATTATTAAAGCAACACTTTTATTTATTTATTTTGAAGGAAAAGTATCATTTTTATTTATACATGTGTTTTATTTATGCAAACATGAAAAGGAAAGCATTATGCTTAGGCCGGCACATAAAACAAAGCATTTAACTTTAAACAAATTAAGGTAACGGTAACGGTAACAATGTGAAATTGAATTCCGAAATTTTTATTCCTCTAGATTTGAGAAAGAATTTAAAAAATGTACTAGTGGATAACAACGGTAAAAAAAAAAAGAAGAAAAAACTATACAATGAATGAACCACTGACATTAATTCAATTATTCATACATCATCAGGAAAACGACAACATATTACAGTCACACATACACCAACACGCTGGCATACAGACATGGACATAACGCGTAAAAATAAAATAAAATAATCATTTTGCTTCTATTTTTATTTTTTACAAAAAAAGAACGCAAATAATAATAATAATTAGAAGAAAATAAATAGTAACATAACATAATTAACAACTTCAATAGCACAGTATATTCATCATAAAAGAGTCACAACTCACAACAGTGACCCACGAATAAATGGATTAACATCCAAATCCAATATTAATTAATGTATATAAAAATTCACAACCCAACATCATTAATCATAAACATTTTTTTTTTTTCAAAAATTGAAAAAAAATAAAGAAAAAAAAATTAACCCCTGCACCTCGTAATAGCACTGCATCCACGACTGTAAGGGTTAGCCTGAGCACCGGGTCTGCAATTGTAGTAAGAAGCACCACGGCGAGAACATGGGACAGTGTTCCTCTGAAGCGCACCATAGCTGATGTACTTTGTGGTTGCTAAGATACGCCTGTTGATTTCATTATCAAACTGAAACTCTTCTTCACCTTGTTGTAACATGCAATCAGCGATGGAGCCTTCGCATGTGGCTGTTTTTGTTTGATGAATCCATTCCATTCCTCCAAGTTCGAATCCTCCAGCTGCATCTACTGTTGGTGAAGAACTCATCATCGTTGTCATCAAAAGGGTGGCACAAATCACGAGGAAGAGTTGAGAGTAGAAATTCGATGCCATGGATTTTGAGGTTGTGTGTTTGGTTTGTTTGAGGAAGAGTTCTTGGTTTTGGTTTTGCAAAAGAATGGGTTAATAAGGACAAGAGGTTTAGGAGTAGAGTATTAATGTCATATTTAAAAGACTCGTGTGTTGAGTAATAGACACTCCGATTCATTTTATTTACATCAAATACCATTCTCACCACTTCAACAGTGGGTTTTGTAACTAACATTCTAATTTGCTCAATTTTTCTACCATGGTCGTTGAATTGAGATCGAAAAATTTAGATTTGATATTGTTTTTCTAAAATTTATATTTGGCCAAAATTTGATTAATTCGAGAGATCAAATTAAACCATTTATTTTCAGACTTTGACTTAAAGTCAGAGCAGAGTTTCATATAGATTATCTGACCAAAATTAACATCAAGAAAATTAAAACTGAAACATTTAAAGAAACATACTCTAAGGCTCGGTCTATATGTTTGACCTTACTATATAACACAACTATGATAGGCCCGGTCTATATGTTTGACCTTACTATAACAACTATGATAGTTTTAATTGTGTAAATGCCAAATATTTTGATGGTTTGCTTTTAAAAGAAATTGATTGCAAACAAAGTTTGTAGGTTAAGAAATAGGTGCCAATATGGATTTTTATTTTTGATTTTATTTTTGGATAAGTCAAAATTAAATTTGAATGTGTGAAATGGATTTTGGAATGTTTGGTTTCTCTAAAATTGATTTTACTCAATTTATTTTTACATGAATGTATGTATTCAAATATATAACATTTTATCGACAACATGATTTTAGTCCAATCAATTTTACAAAATCAATTTTTATCACCACAGAAGAAAACACCCTTATTATAAATATTTTTTACATTTTATGCATGAAAATTGTCTCCGTCGAAATTTATATTGCTTTTAAAAATAGAATAAAATCACATAGATGAACCGTTTTTATAACAAACATATATAAATTTTTTTCTTTCTAAAACATCCAATATTAGTATGTCAATCGTTAATTTTTCTACGGAGGTGATAATTAATCAGGATATCCTCCTTATTGCTTAACTTCTTAA
This sequence comes from Medicago truncatula, assembly GCF_003473485.1. Classification (NCBI taxonomy): domain Eukaryota; kingdom Viridiplantae; phylum Streptophyta; class Magnoliopsida; order Fabales; family Fabaceae; genus Medicago; species Medicago truncatula. The sequence continues at coordinate 53,577,565 of NC_053048.1, forward strand.
TTCTCCCACTATAGCCAACCTTGTATAGTTTTTTTATTTTATTTTTAAGAAACAACCTTGTATAGTTGTATTGTATCCTCTGAGCATATAAAAATATTAATTGTTATTTATTTTATTATTATATGTTATTTTTATTGTTAACCCAAATGACGACAAATTCAAAAAACAATTTTCATTGTCCATTTGCGTAGAACCATTTTATCTTTGAATTAAACGACTTTATGTCACAAAATCAAACCAAACCGTGTCGTGAATATCTTGAACATATTACATACCTCTTACATAGGAAAAAGTTGTTTTTTGAAAGAAGGAAAAAGTTATTATCATGGCTTTTTTGGACAAATCATATAATCCTACGGTTTCATTGACTAATAAAGTTATCAAATGAATTGAAATAATATGACCGAAAACAATATATAGGCTCTAAAGTTGAAAATATCATATCATATATATCATCGCATTTGGGACATTAATGTTCAAGGAAAACTATGTTGCTGTTTTTTTTTTTTTTTATGTAATTGTTCACGATAACTCATAGAATTTATGCATAAATCATTTCTATGTTTTTTAAGGAATCTCTATTCCATGTTTGATTAAATAAACAACTTTTTTTTTTCTATATATGAAACTTGTATATAGACAATATATTGATTGCCTTGCTTCCTTGGTCAAGTATTATTTTATGTAGAGGAATTGTCAAGTATTTTTTTTTTATTATCAAGCATTTATCTTTACATACTTGAATGAGTTTCAAATGTACATCATCATGCCGACTAGTCTATAGCATCAATAATAAACTACTAGTATTGTTAACCGGCATGAAGCTATAAGTAAACCAGAAATATTGTCAGTTTGTAAAGAATAAAAGAATAATAAAATAAATATAACCTTCAACAAAAAAAATATATATATATAATAAGTTAGTTTTTTTTATGGTGATGATACAATAAGTTAGTTATAAAAATATCAACCAAGTGCAAAGAGACAGAAATTCAAAGAGTTAAACTCAAGACATTGAAAAACTTCAATTAAGGACAAATCCATCTAAAATACTCAAGTTTGATCATTGATTGAAACAAATTTTTGTCAAACTTAGAATTTCGAATTATTAAAATATATTTTTCCAAAAGCTCATGGGTTAAAAAAAAAGACAAAAAAGAAGAGGGAAGTTAAAGTGGAGGGGACCTACATTTACATATTTTGCTAGACGGTGTTTACGCGTTCAACTTTCGAAGCTTCCACCCATTTTCCAGCTCAATAGATGAAGTTATGAACAAAAATACTACTACCTTATTTTTTTATAAATAATTTGAGAGAAATGTCCACTCTTATCTAACAACCCAGGCAATGACAAAAACGTCTAATACTTTTGGTATCATTTTTTAATCACCACACTTTGATTTATTCAATCATTGGACGGGGATTGGGTCAGCAGCCACAGCCTCGCTTTGAGACGTCCTCCCAAATCCCAAAGAATATACTCTAATTTGCTTTTGCCAAATATATACTCATTCAAAGTATAAGTTCAAGCATTAATACTCGGTTATTTGTCTTGTTGAAATCACTGAAATTGGCTATTTTCCCATGACTATCAATGATAAAAAGAATAAACCTATCAATTCAGTCTCTACACTATTCACTAATTTTCAAGTAGCAAATCGCCCCAATAAATTCAAGAAAGACTTTTGGCAGAAAACATATATTCACATGCCAGGAAAATAAGAATCCAGAAAACCAATGTCAAATATACGATTTTCTGGAATTTGGTTTAAACAGTTGAACAAGTCCAATGTAGTCGAACCCCCATAACTAATCTTGCAGGAAATCCTGATATTCAAATGTAAAATAATACGAGTAGCTACTTCCTTATCCTTCTGACTGGGTTTTGTGGCCCAAGACGAGTTCTCTTGCCTCCACATTGTCAACAAAAATTAGCTGGCAAAAGATGAAACAGAAAGATGAGAGATATGGCATATATATTATTTATTATTTTGACCAGCTAAAGAATGGTCAATATTTTATTTCAGTTCCTGTGTTTCATTTCATCACTTTATTATTTTCCTCCATAAGCCACTTGTTAGAAGGTTGAATCAAATTAAGTATTAGTACTTTTAAGGACCAAAGGCAAAGTCCTCCTAGCAATATTTTTTCCGTACATAAATTTAATGATCAAATCTAAAACCATTAATTTAAAACATCCAACTTTTGTATCCTTGTGATCTAAGGAAGCTGACCATGTAGATCACTTATGGCTTAGAAATTAGACTGATTGCTTTGTAATCAATTTTTGTGGTGCGTGGATAAGGGAAGATGCGTATGACAGAGTTACGGCAATAATATATTTGGTTTGAGCATTGATATAGATGTGCATGTAACTGCAAAACGAAGAATCACACTTCTAAATGGTAGACTTGAGGTGCATTTGATTAGACATATTTTAAGGAGTTTAATATGGGGTACCAATTGAAATAAGTTTAAAATAAGTTATAGACATGTCATAAGTTATATATAAGTGTATCCAAAAAACAATGTAAGTGCTTATATTATGAGATGTGCCATATAAGTTCTAAACAGGCTCTTCAAAATACTCCCCTAATTACATAGTATGCACAAGAAAATGAACAATTTATGGCTACGCGGTAATTTGAAATTATAGATGATGGGCTACGAACCACAGTCAGAAAGCTTCAAGGGACAGCATTTTACGAGAATAAGTCAGAGCACTTACCAAGATAAAGAGACGTTACAGTAGAATTCTCTGAATTATTGTTCGTCATAGTATGGTGGTGTTGCTTGAATGTACGGCTCCTCCTCATCAGCGTCATCTTCATCATCCTCTTCAGCATCTACCCAGTTACTAGGATGATGTTGTGAAAACGGTTGACCATTATTTGGCAACATATCTAGATAAATGCATAAATTATATCAGTCACTGAAGGAACAATAAGAGCATCATACAAGCTCGTTAACCAGCCTGGATAACTAACCTTGAGGTTCTTGTACATGATCATTTTCACTTGGTGGGCAGCTAGATACCAGTCAAGGTAAAGACTTAATCCAACATATATGTCAAACATAGTCCCAACAAAACCTTTTAGCTAAATTGCAGGGATGCAAAATAGGACCCAAATACCATACAAAAAAGACAAGTAAATAATCAATTTTAAAAACTATAATACCTAACACAACTGACTACAATCCAAATTTAAATCTAAAGAGCATATTGATATTTTAAAAGCGAGAAGAAGCAATTATAAATATAATAAAATGATGCAATTTAGGAGATTTTGAAGTGTGAACAACACCGTATAAATTCTATTTTGAAGTGTACATGGTTTCTATATTTCTGACGATCACGTTAACAATGTCATGGAATGATGCAGTTAGCGAGTGCTGTAAATGAAAGGAATTCAAAACGAAAATTTATAACCCAAATAAAGGGCTTCATTCTTATGATATGGTATGAACATACATGCATTATAACAGCTACATAAGAGTTCGACCAGAAAACAAATGGTAAGAAATGTGGGATTTGCAACATGGCACCCTCACATTATGGGTAGACTAAATCATGATGCTGGAAATGATAACATATTAAGACAAACAGTAACATCAAGGATACAAATTGGAATCTATGGGATTATTTCCTGCAAATAATTTTCCTCTTGTAATTTTCACTGTACTAATCCTTTGAATATCTCTTTGTTCATTATCGTTCAAAGTTGTTCCTTCTTGTGCCTGCCTTTCTTCCATACCGCTAACATTTTTAGCTGCAGTTGCTGCAAAATGCAAATGCTACTGAGAATTTAGATCAATGACAAATCATACATCTCAATATTGAAATTACCTGAGAGGTCTGACCAAATACGAGTGTGGTCAGACGGAAGTTCTGATGCATTCGTTCGGCAGTTCTCTTGCTGCAAGGGGGATTCATTTCTTTCTTCAGTTTGAGCATGTGTTCTAGTAGCCACCACTGGAGGTTCTGATGCAGCGCCTTCATGAAGCTGAGATGTTAACATGGTTGCCAGTACAAGGGTAGCATCAAAATTTGAGTGGGACCCATCTTCCAAACCAAATTTAGGTGTCATGAGAATTGGTCTGCTTGCCAAACACAATGTCATTAAAAAATAAAGATTAACAACACATCATAATTCATAACTATCAAATACAACATCAAAACAACCAAATGTTATTTCGTCAGGTGGAGTCGGCTACATGGATAAACTGACATTATAAAGTTTTGTTGTGTATTAGTACAACAGAAATAATTCATCTCTATGTTTCTCTTCGTGATTTGGCCTACAGTCTTGTTTGCTTTACTATCGGGAACTATCCCAATTTTCTCTCAAATGGTTGTAATTCTATTTCTATATTATATCTCAATTGTAACGTTTTCACCTCTGCAAGCCTGCAACATTATGTTTACTTCCTTATTTGTTTTTAACACCCAAAATCTAGTTCTGTACAACATTTCATGCATAATACTTGGATCTTAATCTTCCTCTATCTCTCTGTCATTTTAAATAGAGGACCCAAGGTACTCACAACATGAGATTTGCGGTATCGTCTGTTCTCCAATTTTCAGCTCTATGTTGGAACCTATTTGTCAATAATATCCTAAACCTGCACTCCACATATTTTGTTTTACTTCTACTTGGGCAAAAATCATGTACTGAGGTTTGCCTTCATATACATAACTTCCAATTAATATCTTCTCTCAATTTTCTAACTAAAACTATATCATCTGGAAAAAAAAAACATATATTGTGACACTATTTGTAAGATATGTTCGATAAGCATGTAAAGATCAAATATATGGGCTCAAAGTTCATCTTACTCGCCAGTTTTCTCAAAATGTAAATGGATGTCAATTTCACAGCCCTCGCAAAATGAAAGAAATGCCTGCAGTTTGATGATAAAAACATCAGGTACATTCCTAAAAGGTAGCATTAGAACGAGAGGAAGAAAGAATAACAGACATTATGGAAGATAACATGATAAAAATCCTAATATAATCTAACAGCAACCTCTGTCAAAGTCTAAAACTTAAACATTCACTGCAATCAAAAGGCTTGGCTAACTGTACCTTCAGTTCTTTTACACTGAAAGTCACATCTACTGGATCCCCATTATGTACATACTGCAAAAACTCCTCTTTAGGATCTATCCATAGCTGGGTGTGAAGCAATGAATCATTGTCTGCCATAAAAAAATCGTTGGCTAAATATACTGCCGATCAATATACCAACAAAAGCATCTTTGTTACCTTTGGTTGGGTCAATATAACTCCGAAGTTCAACGGCCTTTCCACCAATTTCATTTTCAGAATCAGGAGGTACGGAAGCAGGTTCTGTTGCAATGATAGTAATTTCTTGAAGAGATGACTGAAAATTAGCAAGTAACCTATTCAAATCTCGAGGCCTCACAACAAAGTTGCTTGGAAATTTTTGCCTATCAAGGGACAAGTGTGTTATGTCAGGTTCAACATTGCAAGTAATCCAATAGGTTTTTCTCATACCTGCAGTTAACAAATAAAATATCATTTTTAATTCATACATGGGAGAAATATGCACACACAAACATGTATTAAGTGGTGACAAAATAAAAACTTAGACGATAGATACCTAGCACCATTTACATAGTAACCCAGATATTACTAGATATCCGGGTGCAGATATGGTTTAGCATTACCTCACCCTTGACCTTGAGATCATTTTAAGAAAAAATTGCTACTATACAGTTTTAAAATTAAAACTTTCACATGTGACAGATTTCGAAATTGCCAGACTGATTTACAATGAATCATGGGCTTTAACAGACCCTCAGTAACTTTAGCTTACCAAAATATTGGATGTCATTATGACATGTCATACAATGCCGATCAAAAAACAAAAGTGTCAACACCTAGCCCACTTAGGAAAAGGGCCATATTATCGATATTTAAATTATACAGGCAGGTTGGATTCCATAACATTTAAAAAGTAGAAAGGGCCACAAACTTCAATTCGAAAACGAACTACACAATCAAGCTTGTTAATTAAATGATCAGCCTTCCATGATACTATAATATTTTCCTTGTTAACCAACTACCAGCTAAGTAGCACCAACACTTATGATCGAAGGTGTGTCTGGTGTCCAACACGAACACTGACACATGTGATTACACTCAATTATGTCATTTTTTCAAAGCCAATAATTATTGGTGCTGACGTGTCTGTATCGTATCGTGTGCGGTGTCTGTGTATACTACCCGAGATTGTGGATTTAATTTATTAAATAAATCAACTTACCACTGTAGCAATCTAGAATCCACTGAACTTTGGGAGCATCCGGATCCGGTAGTTTCACAGTCAAATGATCAATATTTGCAATAGGTGTCCTAAGAACAGCACAAACAGCCTAATCAAAGTATATCAGTAAGAATTTTTCACTTGCAAATACAGTCTAAAATTGCGCAAAAAATCAAAAAGACCATTCTAACCTTGAGAAGCACACTACATTGCACGGGATTACTAGAAACTGTGAATACATCAAAGAAGCTAGGTTTGAAATTGATGGATTGATATGCAGAACGTGATGAATTGATAGTGTGGAAAAGGAGCTGTAACAAATCAAAAGCTTTGAAGTAAGTGACTATTGAAATTATGGTTCGAAAACCCTAATTCAAATGTGATACGAAGTAGAGAGTGTTACCTGAGAGGATGAGGCTTGAATTGAGAGCTCGTTTCCGATGCGTGCGAGGCACGTGATGCATCGTGCGAAGGTTTTAAGAGAGTTATCGCTCAGTGTGAACTCCATTCTACGATACGATCTTGCTCTCTGAACTAACACAGAGTGGCGGGAAGGAGAAGAAGAAGAAGAAGAAGGGGGAAATTATAATACGCTTTAGGTTACCAAATTTGATTTGACATCAACCGTCCATTATTTTCTTCTTCTTTTTTTTTTTTTTGCAGAAAATAGATCTTTCAAAAAATTGTATTTTTTTAAAGGGTGTTTTTTTACATAAATATAACATTCCCTCGGTCAATTATAAGTCGTTTTGGCTATTATACACGAATTGAAAAATGATATTATAAATTGTTTTACAAAATTATTTTTAATAAATAGTACGATAAAGATAAATGAAAGAGTTGAAAACAAAAACAATAATAAAATAGTTAATGGTATAACTTTTTTTTTTTGTGGTGGCCGAGATTCGAACCTCGGACCTTGCATATTTTATATTATGCATTGTCCTTATCAACTGAGTTAAACTCACGGGGATAATTAATGGTATAACTGAATAAGTAACATTAATATTTCATTGAAATTATAAATTGACTTAAGATAGAGATAGTAGGTCCTCGTGAGCTTAACTCAGTTGGTATAGACAATGCATGATATATGAAAGGTCAGGAGTTCAAACCCCGACCACAAAAAAAAATTAGAGAGAGTAATTTTCTTGTTGCAGTTCGTTTTCTTAGTGCACTCACACTATAACTCAATCCAATCATAATCATTTATTGTTAGTTAGTTTGACTAATGGTACAGTTAGACATCCTTCTTCCTTCAATTAGACATCACTTGATTCACTTCTACAACAATATCGCATAAGTAGGATCCCATGAAAACTGCAAAAGAGTAATGGTTGAGGTTCTTTCTCATAAGCTTAAAAAAAAATTAAAGTCTCATTTGAAAATTTGGAGTTTGTCAATATTCATACAAATTCATTAAAGCTAAAGTAACATTCATGTTTTGAATCTTCCAAATCACTCTCAATGACTATTATATGGATTTGAATAAAACTTGGCTCATGTTGAATTGCAAAGAAGCTAAATTCAATGAATTGGTTTTATTTTGGAAATAGAATACTATTTTTTTTAAGCAGGGAGAAAAACACTGCTTTTTACTACCTATTGGCCAAAATTTTACATAAATCAAATTAAGCAAATGATTATCTTAAGAGTTAATAATACTGTTACGTATAGAGCAATGCTCCAACTTTATTACAGCCAAGTATATCTGAAATGGTTTTCCAAACGTATTTGGTCATATATTATATTCTCACATAACATTAATAAATATTAAAAAACAGGTATGCGAGTTACAAGGATAATTGCAGCAAAGAGATATGCATTCATTCATTCAAAGATACAAGTCCAGATAACATATCGTCGTGTCATTTCAATTCAAACAGATCTAAATTTAGTCTAATCAAAAGCACTAAAACAAGAACAAATCACTGGTATACTAAAATAAAGCAACATTTACAACCAAACTCAGGTAGAACATATGAAACCCTAAATCAGATCCGAAATAAGGTGCCATTTATTTTACACCACCAAATGGAATGTCCCAAATTACACCACTAAGAAGCTAGTGATAACATTCTCCCACGTAAACGTAAAGAACTTCAAAATCTCAAAATTAAAAATTTAAACCTATAGTAATAACTTCTCATAATCCAAATTCTAAGCACCAATGCTAGGTCCATAATTCAATCACAGTCGGTAACACACTATTGGAATCACTAAACTAAATAACATTATATCTTAACCTTAATTAAATCTAAAAATAAAAATCTGACTAAAAGAACATTATTAAGGAATGTTTTGAATGGATTTTATGGAATATGCTTTATGGAATGTTTTTAATCTGATTTTGTTTGAGTTGTTTGATTTTCATTTGGCTGTACGGTTGTTTTGATGGTGTTGCACTGTTGTGTTGCTGGTGGTGGGTTGGTGGGGATGAGGGAGAGAGATGATGATGGAAGATAGCGACAATATAATCTAGTGTTGTGAGTGGTTTTTTTTTAGATTATCCTCTTTTATTTAGAGGGTATTTTACCCTCTCATGATATCAACCAATCAAAATGTAATATATATTGGCAACATTAAATGTCATAAATGAGTCAATTTTTTTTCTAAAAAAAGAATTAATTATAATCATAAGGTAACTTTTAATACTTCTAATTTTTATTTAATTATAGACATGATTACATTAGAGATCCTTTATCTTATTTATTTGTTACACTTGGGTCATTTATCTTTATTTTTTTCCGCTTAGATCTTTTATCTCTTATAAAAGCATATATACATCATTTTTCTCATTTTTTTTATTAAAAGAAGTACATAATTTTATTTTTTCAAATATCATTTTATTAAAAATTAAACAAATCCAAAAATATGTTGATAATGTTCATCATCTTCATCTTCTTCCTTTGAATCTTCATCATCTTCATTGAATCAAAAAAATTTCTACACAAATATATCTCCAAATATCATGAATTAATGTTATATTCATCTCAAATCTTCTTTTAAACACAAAAATCAAATCCTATAGAGAAAGATATTTAGTTTCATCACAAAAAAAAAAAAAAAAAAAGCTATGTAAATTGTCACGCTGTATATTATTATTATTTTCTAACTTAATATTCAAGTCCGACATAAAAATAACTCCAAAATTGATAGCAGCTTTGCACATCAATTTTGTTGTTTCCAGAACAATCTTAACTTTCGCAAAGCCTAACCTTTCCGCCAGTGACTAAGCCTCCACCATCCGCCTTGCAACATTTGTGAAATTACGGTTTTGATATTTGTGTTTAAAATAAGATTTGAGGTGGATATAACATTAATTCACAATATTTGGAGATATATTTTAGTAGATTTTTTTATTTATTTAAAGAAGATGATGAAGATTCAAAGGAAGAAGATGAAGATGATGAACATCTTCATCATATTTTTGGATTTTTTTTTCAGTTTTAATAAAAATATATTTTTTAAAATAAAATTATGTATTTTTTAATATAAAAAATGCGAAAAAATATCTATATGTGCTTTTAAGAGAGATAAAGGACCTAAACGGAAAAAAATAAAAGACAAATGACCAAAGTGTTACAAATAAATAAGATAAATGACCCATAATGTAATATTGCCTTAATTATATTTAGGTGTTCAATCTTAATTAATTTACACTATAGGACTGGCTTAGAACATTTAAAAATTTCACATCAAATTTCTTTCATCTGAATGTCCTTAAATTTATCAGTTATATTCATAAAATTTATTCTTCCCATTTTGATTGTTCAATTTTGTCGTTCCCAACTGCCGCATTTTTCAATTTTCGTGAGAATCGTCATGATTTCAAATATCGTGAGAATTGCCGTTATTTCCAGTACAACGTCATGTATGATGACTTGATTTTTCTTTTTGATTTGATTTTTCTTCGTTGTGAGGTAGTTAATTATAACAATTGAGTAAATCATCCGTTGTACTTTGAGGGCTGCTAGCAGGTGTTGCCGCTGTGATGTTGTGGGAGTTTGCTAGCATTTTTTTGGTTGCTGCTGAAATGGTTATGTGATGAAGCTTTTATTCTTTTATTTGGACTTAAAGGCTTTTGCTGATAGTGAGACATGTCTATGCGTGTTAACATATTTTATTAGGTTACTGCTTAAATAAAAAAATAAGTCACGATACCTGACGCGGTTCTAGAAACAACGACAATTCTCACGATAATTGGAAATTGCGGCAATTTGAAACGACAAAATTGAAAAATCAAAATGGGAAGATGAATGAAAAAGAAACAAAATTTGATCAAAATGGAAGAATAAAGAAGAATAAATTTGAAAGAAGGAGATGTTTTTGTTCTCACGTTCGGGGTTCTGGAATGGAAGAAATTTTATGAATGTAAATGATGAATTTAAGGACATCCAGATGAAAGAAATTTGATGTAAAATTTTATTTGTCATAAGTCTTGTAATGTAAATTAATTAAGATTGAACACCTTAATATAAAAAAAAATTAAATCATCTGTTGTTTCAAAAAAAAAAAAAATTAAAAGTATTAAAAGTTACCTTATGATTAAGATTATCTCTCCTTCAAAAAAAAAATAATTAAGATTAACTCTTTTATTTTTAGAAATAATCTACTCATTTATTTGACATTTAATGTTACCTATGTATATTATATTTTGATTGGTTGATATTATGAGAGGATAAATTACCCTCTAAACAAGAGAGGGTAACGTAAGCTTCACCGTTGTGAGTGTATGATAAGATTATATTCTTTACTAAATCTAATTGATGAAATTAACTTTCCTATATAATGGAAAAAAATTGACCTTTCCCATATTAAATGCAACCTGATTTGAGTGTTTAGAGAAAAAAATTACTTTGATTGCTACATATACTCTTGAAGACCAGAGTAATCGAACTTTTTGGTACAATAGCCTTACCAAAAAGTCCTAGTGGGATTCATTCTTAGAATAATAGGCACTATTTGCTAAAGCTTTACGAAAACGAATGCAAAATTAAAATGAGTCGAAGTGGGTAAAGGAGTAACGAAATAATGAACCAACTAGAATTAAAATTTCTTGGAATTACATACCCAGATTTTTAAATTGGTATTATTCCATAGAAAGCCTAACATTAGAAAACATACTCTAGCATAATATCCCACATTAATCCTCCAGAATCTGAGTAAAACCCTTTAACAATGACCAGTACCATTAATTAAGTAGTAACTAATTAATTAAGAAAGTTCGTAGTGATGGTTACAGTAGTACAATGTATCACATAACTGAACAAGCATTAGGATTTTCATCACTAAATAATTCAAATGAATTTGACGTACGTGAACGTGATGATGTAGTATAAGTATAAGATTCCGACTCATCAAAATCATTACTTTGATGCGTATAAGCGTATGAATACGGTTGTGACAACGAGGTACAATACGATGCACCGTATCTCATAGAAGTAGGATACGCCGTATGTAAGTAGTTTCCACCACACACCGTAGGAGATGCTGGTGCGTGATGATAATGCGGTGCGTATTGATTCCGTGGTGGACTCTCATTAGGTGGTGGGCCCATAAATGAAACTTGTCCTGGGCCAGACCCAGGTCCACAAGGCCCATGTCCATGCATCTGATTCTGATTCCAATCACCACCGGAAGGAGGAGGTTCGAAAGTAACATTTAAACCTTCACTATTCCCTCTTTGCCCCTGATAGTAAATTCTATTCCTTCTGTATCCACCGTCGTTTAACCCTGCATTCTCCATGGCCATTGTAACTTTTTTCTCTGCAACCGGTAACTGGTTACCGGCTGGAAAACTCGTAACATGTCTCACCTCTGGCTTTATTTCTTGAAATTGTACACCGCCTCTTCCGGGTGGCCATCCACCACCACTACCACCTTCGGTAGCAGCAACAACAACCTTAACAGCTTCGTTTTCGTTGCCACCATCGGTTTGGTTACCTTCATCACTGCTTTCTCCATCACTCTGTTTCTGATCTGTATTTTGACCGTTCTCTGGTTTTGGTTTCTTCTTTTTCTTTTTCTTTTTCTTTTTCTTTTTGATTGGTTCTGTATCAGGCCATAACTCAGCTCGTTTACCGGTTTGTGTTAGTATCTTAATCAGTGTATCGGTGTCGACAGTCCCCTTTACTTCTACTTTTTGTTGCTTCAAATCAATAGTTGTTTGATAAACACCTGATTTAACAACAATATTAACAAGAGTTTTGAAATGAAAACAAAAAATAACATATATTGAGTTTTGAATGTTATTGATTTTGTTACCATCTATGCTTTGGAGGACTTTTTTGACTTTTCTCATGCAACCTTGACAATGAATGGAGACTCTTAACGTACAGCTCTGAAAGAACAAGAACGAACAGAGACGTATGTTAGAAGTAGTAAAAGAGAGTTATTAAAACCGCATGCAGAGGAATGAATGAATGTTTGATTTACCTTGCACATGAGAGGTTGTAATTGTTGTTCTTCTGGTGGTAGAGGTGGTGGTGCTTCTTGAACAACTACTAGTTCGGGTCTTGTTTCTGTTGCTTCCATTGGGAAGTGAAAAGAAACAAGAGCGATGTTTAGAAAGAGAAAGAGAGGAGGTTACTAATTAAGAACAAGGAGGCTTTAAGGTTAATTTTGGTATATAAAAGGTGATCACGAAGAAGAATGGGAGGAGAATATCGTTAGAAATTCCTAGATCTTTCCAGAATAATATAAAGTTATCATCATTATCACCTTATAATAGAATTTAAAAACATCATGGCATACAAATACGGAATCGTATTTGTAGTGATAAAGATACTGAGTGTTATTCAAACAAATTTAACTAATACCAATTCATCCATCCACTTGGACACTACAAACTTATCAATATAGCATCAGATGCCTCTTCACTTTTTTTATTTCTTCTTTTGCCATTCACAATCATCCCCAGATATACCTCTTAATTGATGTGGAATTTTAAATATTTGATATTTATCTATTTTATAAGAATTTTTGTAATGTGGAGCAAAGGTCAATATGTATTTAAACATTGATGTTTAAGAAAACAACACATGCGTTTTACTCGAAACATTGTCCTCCAAACATTGTCTTACTTGTTGAGTTCAAGTGCGAGTGACTTATCTCGCATCAATTACGAATGAATTAAATGTTGAATATGTAAGAGTGGTAACTCATATACCATATGCATTCATATTTTGGATTGAGATGTGGTGTCAAAATCTCTTGGTGATCATCTATCCTTAATTAGTTCATTGTTTGTTGCCCTATCACTCCCTGAACTTCCCAACAACCGGAATCAGAAGCTCTAGCTCAATCCAAAGACGACCTTCCACATGAGAAGAGTAGGGTGATATTGTGAAGTAAATACATGGTATGATGGCAACAGTTGATAGTTATCTAGCCTAAGCCCATGGATTCGCAAATCCGGCTGCAGTTAAGACAAGTGAGTCAAGGAGTGTTCTATACCATGGTGGTTTTAAAGTTCTTGTTTGAATTTATTTATTTTGTAAACAAATTTCTTTCAAATGCATTTCCCAAAGAATTAGTGAAGAAGTTGATCTTGTTTGCCATGATCAAAAGTAAGATATGAATTCAATCCGTACTCATGAGTAAGTAAAGTTAATAGGTGTTTTTCCCTCGCCTTCGGTTAGACGGTTAAGTAGAGTTTAAGTTTGAGAGGTGTACAGAAGAAAAAGAAACAATTAGGATAGTTGGTTGCTTTGTGCCTTAGGGTTACTGCAAGATGAGTGTTTTGCAAGGAGGTGAATAAATAAGACTAGACTTGAGATAAAATATCAGGAGCTTGAGAGAGGACTAACTTGCGCAAAAGAAGTAAGTAACATCACCTTACATTACATGTGAGATTAACCTTAAGGACCATTAGGATGGATGTAGGGTGAATTAGCTATGTATGTAGACCTTCACCTTACCTTTTGCGAGGCCAGGTTTGAATAGTCAAACTGATTCCATATTATCTTTCTGTGACCCATGAATAGGTGATATCTTCTTCTTGAGTAATAAAATTCTCTTTTGCCTTCGAAAAAAGAAAGGAAAGAAGTACACACCATTTATCTTTACATTTGCATACCCATTATCATTACATTATGTGAGTATGTTTTGTAACCAAAAATGCATTTTTTATCCATAGAGGTTTCCAAAAGTTTTATTTTTTTATAAGCAAACTAGCATAAATGTGCAAAACCGCTCCAAATCTAACTAACAATCAGAGAAGAGTACACAATTACACATTGCCTGCCACAACACTCGCATGAGAAGTGCAAGGTAAATACAAGCAAAATTTGTAGCAGTGTGTTAATAAGCGGTGACTCTAATTTGTAGCTCAGCGAACTGCACCAGTTCGAGCTTGAATTCCAAGTGTTATGTCGCCAAAATCTCATTTCCGCCACTTTTCGATCTTTATTCTCAGCAATCCTAAAAAGGCGGGGAAAGATTAGGTAGAGGGGTTGGGATCCTTTCCTTCCAAAATAAAGATGTATCTCCATTTCTTATTTCTTTCTGAACCACATTGGAAAACCAGTTTGTGTCTAAGAAGCTTGTCTATATCAGACCTGTATCTACTCTAAAAGTCCCTTCCAAATGGTATGGACTCTGTCAAAATCATCCACAACCACTTGTCAAAATCCAAAATATATGAATATTCCAAGTGTATATTCTTGACGATGTTGTACATAGCAATGTGCAGTCACAACTTTTTATAGGTGAAATACTTTGATTTGTATAAATAAAAGAGTTTATTATGTGTTACAATAATCATCATAGTTTGATGATTTCTTTGGTTCTATTATATCTAACATGACTTCCCTTTACATCGAAGTGAATGCAACGGATTTACACACGTATACAACTTTATGAATAGAATGCTAGCTAGCTGCTTATCTACATCTAAAAGACTATAACAAAAAAGGAGAGCAGCAAACTACATATAAATAATGTTCCTTCACTACTTAGGTTACAATTGAAGAAAAAAATATCGTGTTGTGACCAAAAGAATCTAAAAATTCTCTTTATGAAACTCAAATTTAGTGTTGGTTTTCCTTGAAAAATCCAGAGAAAGACTTTTAAGTTGTCCAACCAATCCAGCCGCCCCACAGTAAAAAACACCTGGAAAAAATATATTGAAATTAAGTTAAGCATTATATCTATGATGGTAAAACAATTAACAATTAGTTAAGGACAGGAAAACGCGTTCGAATCTTGAAACAAGTTCAGACCAAATAAAATTTAACAATTGAATGAAGAGCAACAGTTCAATATTGATACTTACCAACTCTTTTGCCAGGATGTTTGAGAGCAGTATGTTTAAACACAGTACGCCAATTTGGTCTAGCAAAATGTGTTTTAACCCTTGTCCCTGAAACAATATCCACACCACTTTTGGCATGATGAAGTGATTGAAGCATAGTGATCAAAGCTGATCTAGCATCTCCTTCTTCATACACACTTGTGCAATAATTATGAAGTTCAATCAGTCCATCCTTGTCATAATCTGCGATTTCATCCATCACACCTTTAAACCATTCAAAGGAACCTTGTTCACGAGTAACCCAATAGAAATAGGCTCTGTTCGTGGCAAATGGCTTTCTTTTGTTGTTTTTAACTCCACTTTCTACCACTCCTTGTTCTATGTCTTTTTGTTGTTTCATGTTGTTTAGTACATCTTTGAGTATGCTAATCAATGGGGTGGCACCAATTCCTAAACCTACTAGAAGGATCACTTCATAGTCTTTGTAGTCTTGTGCTGGTGCTCCATAAGGTCCATCAATCAATAGCTTTGGCATCCTGCAATTTCATTTCAATTCTATTAGAATCCTCAAAAAATAAAAAATGAAATTTTTCTTTAATTTTGCACAGGTATTGATGAGTTTTAAGTCTATGAGATAAACAACTCAATGAACTCAAAAAAGTAAAATTATACATAAGAAAATATCAAAGATAGCTAACCTTGGTATGTTGTTGCCTTGTAACATATCAGCTCTTAGAAGACCACTTTGGTCACCGCTTGCTGGCTGACATGCCTGCATCAAATCATGTCGATGAAGTGGTTAGCATTTACATAATAATAAACATATTTGAGAAAATGTACAACACTAACTTATAACATTACCATTTCAAATTAAGAAAAATGGTTGGAAGTATAAAATTTATAAATACCTTGGCGAAAACAGCCTTCAATTGTGATGTCCAGTCACCCGCAGTCCGAATGTGAACGCTTACATAATCATCTCCAGGGGCTGATGTAATAGAAAAAGGATGCCATTGAAATGGGGAGACATCTGCGCAATTAACAAAAATATATTGTCCACTGTGGTACTTAAATCCTTGTGGTTTAGACACATGCAAGGCCAACACATTTCCGGGGTACACTGCAACCTTTATTTAGAAGAGAAAACATGTTAGAAATTTAATTTAGTATATTTGGCCTGTAATGCCATTGGTAAGAGAATTTGAATTTTACAGAAAATAAGTTCAGTTTCATAATTTATATGTACCTTCAAAATCTTGACACTTTTGTAGCCAGACCTAAAAGCACGAAGTAGTCGCTCACATGCGTATATTATCATAGGAATGGCAAGATACATCCAAGTCTGTGTCAATGAATTTTGCACAACCAAATTTAGATATAACTCAAACCAAGTGACCAAAAGTGCAATTAATTTTATTAAAAGAATGGGACTTTGCTGCATACCGTTTTCTTGTACCATTTCTTGGAGAGGTATAAGAAGTATCCATGGACAATAAGAAGAGCATAAACAATGACAAAGAGGTGATGTGAATACCAAAAAGCATTGAAACCAGTGAGCTTCTTCAAAAGTGGAGGGAGCTTAAGCTTGTTTCTTCGGAACCAAGGTTGGGCCAAAGTAAAAGCTATAGCCATAAGCACTACCATGACTATCCCAGTCCAACCCTCTGTACCTTTTACAAACCACCAATAATTGTTGGGCCTATGATCACCAAAAAATTTCTTCATGGGAACATATTCAGCATCTGTTGCATGTAATAGCCTTGGGAAGTCACATGTTAAATGGGAAATAGCATGTAACCCTACACCAATTGCAATGCCAAAAGCTATCACCTAAACAAATATATAGATGCAATATTGAAGTCAGTGGTTAATTAATAAAAAGTGAAATAATTGAAATCAAATAAATAAGAGTTAATTATCAATATACCTTGTGAAAGTTGATGTTATCATCAAAGGGAACAACAACTCCTAATTTGGTCTTGCTTCTGAGCCAAGTGATGGTGTTTCTACAAACAGGCATTAAAATTAATGCCATGTTGAACTTGAGAGTCTCAGCAGCACCCTTTGCTATTGTGACACAATATCCCATGACACGAAACGCAGAACGATTCTTGTATTGAATGAATTTCCATGTGAAAAGGGCAGCACAAATGGAAAGCCAGAGTGCTATAACCCAAATTCGTTTCCAATTATCTTCGATGAAGTAGTTCAATGATCGTAAACTACGCTTGATGGGGTTGTACTCTTTGGTAGGAACTAGTTTCTGGCTCAACATTTGACTCAAAACTCTACTATCTGTGTGCATGTGGGTTGACTGTGCTGGAGCTTGCAAAAGAAGCATTTCCAAGTTGTGTAACTGCACATGACAGAAAAATATAAGAATTATGTGGAAGAACTTTAAACATGCATCACTAGATTATACTAACTGTTAGATCGTTAATCATCTTTGCTTTTAATAAAATCCAGCATATTTCTATGTTTATATTTTCACACCCTTGACATTAATTGAGTATTTCCATTTAGAGTAATCCAACCTTTTACATTGCTTAACCACTAATCTAGTTAGAAAAATCACATTTTCATACTACTGGTCCAGTTTAAGTGCCGTTTCAATGCTTAGCTTAGTTTGTTTGGAATTTAATATTTAAAATAGAATACAAACCTCAATAAATCCAAGGTTGTCTGGATCCAACTCCTCCATGATTAGAGCAGCGTATTCTTCCGCGCGTTCTTGTAGTTTTGACAGCTTGTTAGCAGAAGCACTTAAGGTAATAATCTGTAAAACACATCATAAAACAATGTTCACAACTCCACGAAGTTACTTGCCAAATGAGTAATACTAAACCAGTATTACAGGGTGAACAAAATTTAATGCATTATCAGTTGCAAACTACTCTTTATATTAGAGGAGTACTGCTACTCCGTTCATTTTTAATTGTCACTTTTATGTTTTTTACACAATACAAGACAACAAATGCATTTTACTACTTTTGATATAACAATTTTTCTTTTTCCTATAATAACCTTCCTCATTTAATATCTCATTTCATATATTTCTCTCTCTACAATAAATAATCAAGGGTAATAATGTCAAAACAATATTTAATGTTGTACTGAACTTTGAAAGTGACAGTTAATTATAAACAAAAAATTTCTGCAAAAGTGACAATTAAAAAGGAACGGAGGTAGTATATTTTATTTTGATACCAAGCAATGCTATGTTTGTTACAAGAGTTATTCCCTTTTTTTAGAAATAATAATACAATTGTATTGGTCAAATAATTTAGCAAAAAATACAATATTGTAATTTTGTCGTAAACTAGTTCCTACCAAAATGACAAGTAATTACGGTTCTTAAAAATAACAATTAATGATATAGTTACATTTATATAATAAAAGATATAGAAATAATTCTCCCCCGCAAACTTAACCAAATTGAAAGAGACATTACATAATATAGGCAGGAATCTCAGTTTGATCTTCGAACATCTCACTTATTCAGATATGTCAATCCACAATGTGCTAATATTACCTCCTTTATCGCTTTTTATAGCATCTTTGTTTAATTTTCACAAATATTAAAAAAGTTGGTATTGTAATTAATGTGTACATTATTTGTATAACCGTGTATATGATTATTATTAAATTATTATTTATTTACCGATGTATTCAATATTTATTTATTATTTTCCAAAACAAATTAAAAGTATATTTATAGATATATTTTTTAGAAAAAATAATGTAAATTTATCTAATAATTTAAAATAGTGATTCCAATTTATTTTTTTGCTTCTAAAGATGCTAAAAATTTATAAATAGTGATCGAGTAGCCAGCCGTAAATAAATTCTCACCTCTTTAACTTCGTCTTCCGAGATTCTCCCGTCAGCATTCTTGTCCACCCTGGCATGATTTAAAATAATTGTTAATTATGGACAACAAAGATAAGGAGTGGGTGTAGACCCAATCAAAATTCAATCATGTTGACATTTGGCTTCTAATTTTTGACTAAGATATTACGCGTATACTACTATATTGTTCTTTCTTAAATAGCTGCTACTAATTTGGTTGAAAATTTTAAATTGTCAATCTAAGTTAACAACTCCTTGACTCGTTCTTTTCCTTAAAGGGGCAACCCAATCCTTGATTATTTCCATCTTTTCATTTTAAAAAAGAGCCAACAGTTTGATTCATTCATTTTATTCCTTTGCATTCAATTTCATGATTCTTTTTTCTTCACAATCTAGGCCCACCCCGACCATTCCATATACTACTAAATTTTCCCAAGATTGGGAGAACTAACAAAAATATTGAAAAATAATGTACATCCAAAAATTAAACCATGTCACAAAGCTTCTATAAAATACCACGTTATAAACTTTAATACTATTACCATGTAACAAATTTAAAAACATTTTTTAAATGGTGTTTGATTTCAAATCCGCCAACCCCACAGGCCACAACAAAATATCACGATTTCATGTGGCCATTATTTCTCATCACTTTCTTCGGGTACGTTCCTGTCATCATCACCATCATCATAATGCAATTTGTTTGGTTTATATCCTTTTGTACACTAATAATTAAAAAATAAGACAATAATAGTACGATGACTCAGGACACTGTGTTCACATGAAAATAGCACCGAGTGCGGCGTAGTTTTTCTTATGTCTTGATAGCGATTTTTCTTTTGATCAAATGATTAATTTCTTAATTAACTATGGCATATCCTAAGCTATCATAAAAAAAAAAAAATTATTATAAAACGATAACGATAAAGGAAATTAAATTTTACATATCAAAGAAGGTCTGCAGTCTTGAATCAAAGCTTTGGTCCGTAATTTGTTCCCAAAATTGGCGCAGTTCATCCTTGGTTATGGAAGCTGATGTTATCCCCCGGCGACGAGCCAATGCATCAAATAACTCACCAGCAAAATCCTTTGACTCGTTCATTCCTATTCCACATTATATTCCGCAACAACATCAATTTTAAGAATTGAAAGACATTCTTAATGCATGTTTGTATCACAATGAATTTATCACAGTCGCTCATCAAAATTCAAAATTCAGTTAAAATGAATTCAAACATTAAGTACTTACCATAGTAGCATCACTCGTAAGCCATTTCTATTACATCTCTATTTTTAGTTTTCAATTTTAACATCTATGATATTTTTCTCATCATTTTCACACCTAGATGTCTTTTTTTCTTATTAATCTTAAAAAAAAAAATATATCTTTTCTTTTGTTGATAATATTCAAGGAGTCGTACTGTTGCAGTGTACACTAAATGTGAACATCTTAGGTGGAGTCTATATTCGAAAATTAATTAGTTTGCCATAATAGACTGGTCCCATCAAACTATTCTAGTATATATTTTTTCTTGACACAAAATATACTAGTATCTTGTATAGAGTTAGTGGGATAAAACATGAATAATTTACTAACTAGTGACAGTGTCATTTTCTATTAATTAGTGGCTAGCTAGTGGGAAATTAAACAAAATAACAATGATGATGATGATGCATAATATACCTATGCACTGGCTGAAGCGCGTTTTGGGGAGTTTTCCATCAACTTCCAATTCATCAAATCGCTTCTCCACCTGAGACCAACCACGATCAGTACCAACGTTTTTGGTCATAAACTTAAGTCCTTTCAGTGCACGAGCAGCACCAGATTTCGCCCTATCAACCCTATCGAACTTCTTTGAAGAAGTCATGCGTTTCAGTTCCTGCGAAACCTGCTTAAGTTTAACGGACAAAGTTGACGGACGTTTCTCCAAACGGCTAGCCAGTAACGCCGTTTCAGAATCACCGCCTCGAATATTCTGGACCGAAACGGTGTCATCGCGAACGTCAAGTGTAATCTCCACGTAATCCTGATCCACCTCATCACTGAACCTGGCGCTTTTCTTACTGCTTTTCTTCTTGTTGTTGGAAACTAACGGACCGCTTAAAGGTCCGCTTAGAGATCCACTGAAGCCTACTCTCGTGCTTCTGCTTCCGTTACTCTCCGTCTCCGACCATATTTCTTGATGATGATTCTCTCTCTCTTGACTAATCTCCATCTCCGATCGATCAACTCGTAGTATAATATATAGTATGTATAAATATTTATTAGATTAGATGAGAAGATTGAATGAACTTGAATTGATCTATTATGAATGAAAGGCTGGAAGGTTGATTAGTAGTATGTTAATTTGGAGGAGAAATGAATATGTATAGATATATAGAGAGGAGAAGTGAAAGTGATGATTGAGTATGGATGGATGAAAATAAGAGATGAGAGAGAGTAGGGTCAAAGATGGAGGCATGAGTATTATAATGCGCATGTGGACAATTTTGTCATTGGGCGCGTTGTTGACGTACGCGCGCATTATAGTTGTTGGTTGGATTCAAATTATTCAAAACCCTAAGTAAATAGTATACTAGATAGATAGATAGATTAATGGTTAGTGGTTTTTGATCAAAACTAGTGAAAAAGGAAGGAACGTACTACGGTATTTCTTCTATTCTCACGTAAATAAAGACGACAACAGATACGCTTGTTCTTCAACTAGATAATGACTTTCATTTATTTATTTTTGGGCGGAATAAGTGGAGGCTAAATGGCAATTACACCTGTATGTCACTTACACTTTGTACAAAACTAATTACCTCAAAATAGTAATGTCACGAGGTGACGTCATAATAAAACTCGATGGTACTGGAGATGAGCTGAGAAGAGGTGATTGTCAAGCCTCAATTAAGAGTGTGATAATCTAGCAAAGCCAATATGTGCCACTTATTCCCTTCTGTTAAATTCCCAACAAAGATTTAATGTGGCCTGGGTTTACTCTATCTATGAGGGGATGATGAATAGATGATCTCATAGTAATAAAAAATCAGAAGTGGTGCAACAACATTTTCAACAATTCTTTGGGTACCTACCAAATATTTTTTTTTTTAAGGAAGGTACCTACCAATTTATTGTAATCTCTAAGATATCTCTCCCAAATTTATCTTCTTTCTTGGTTTTTTCTAATTTGCCGTAATTTGCTCATCACCTAATAAAAATTAACAATATGACTGACTATACTTGCAAGTGGAATAAAAATTACTTCTTCTAGTACGCTGGTCTACATGTTTCTGAGTAAAAATTACCTTATATCTTTGTAAACGGCATGTGATTAGTATCTATTGGTGTTGACTAAATTCCCCACAATTCTTCAAATAGTCCCATCTTTTTTGTTTTAATTTTCACATTTATCGTAAAATTCATTTTTACCGTACATATTTCGTTTTTCAGAAAAAAATTCCATAAATATAGTTTTGGTTAAGAAGAGTGTGATATCTTTTTGTTGTTGTGTAAATCAGGAATCTTCCACGTTGTAGAGACAAATCTCTCGAGCATTGTGAAACTTAAATGGACGGTAAGCTCTTTGTAAGAGTTTTAATATTGTTGCATGTTTAAAGTTGTATTCAAACCCAAGACCTTGATTAAGTTAAAAAAGACCTATGTCATCTCATCTAATCGTTTTTGGGTAACTAAGAGTGTGATATGTAATCTAGCAAGTCATCATTGTTTAAACAAATACTCTTTTATAAAAGATTTTTCAATTATTTCTTATATTTCTAACCCTTCAAAATCTTTTCTTCTATTTCCTTTAACTCACAAACAAAGCTTTAATAAATTATACTTTTGATTAAATTTGATCAGATAATGCCACATGTAACAAAACCAAATTTCACGACAGTTCACGGATAGTATATTTTGATTACGAAAAATTCTTGTGTAGGAACGAACTTAACTATCATTCTTACAAACAACAAATTAAAACATGACACGTCATTTTATTTTTCTTTTAACTATGATTGGTGGTAGTGAATACTAACTGCAGATAATGGTTGAGAGAGAGGAGGAGCAGTTATTTTTCATTTATTAAATTATTTCCTAATTATTTTTAAATAAAACAATGATGTGTCATGTTTTAATTTGTTGTTTGTAAGAATGATATGTTAAGAGTTTTAATATTGAAAAATTCTACCGTACTTTCTCGACGGTTTGACATGTATTAATATTTTTTAATTGAATATTTTATGCGTGTAACTTTAAAAACTATGTTTTTAACTAGAAGCATGTATTAATATACTTTTTTTTACCATGTATTAATATATTTGGTCTTCAAATTAATAGCTAAATAAATTCCTTTTTTGAGAATTATATCCTATCATTGAAAGTTTGTAACAGGTAAATATTATTTAGCATAAGTGTCGGCGAAATGTTATTTAACTTTTTCTAATTTTTATTACTCGTAATGGTGAATTTTAAATATTTTTTATGATAAAATGAAAAACAAATTAGTGTGATACATATAAACAGAATTATCTTTACTAAAAGACAAAAATTTACATGTAGATATTTGATTCATACTCGTAATAGTGAATTTTAAATATTTTTTATGATAAAATGGAAAAAAAAATTAGTGTGATATTTACTAAACAGAATTAACTTTACTAAAAGACAAAAATTTACATGTAGATATTTGATTCATTCTAATTTTTATTACTCGTAAAGTGAATTTTAAATATTTATGATAAAATGAAAAAAAAAATTAGTGTGATACATATATAAACAGAATTATCTTTACTAAAACACAAAAATTTACATGTAGATATTTGATTCATAAAAAAGATCGCGAGTTTATTGATTTAACAAGAAAATATATCAAATCAGTTTTTTATTTTTTATTATTGTGATACTAATGACCTTTTAACAACTATAATCGAACTGATTTAAACTAAATGGCATGAAGTTATAAAACAAACTCTTATCACTGAAGTAGCATTTTAATGTGTCGTAGAAGCTATCATGATATAGCTGAGATTATATGTGGGTTAAATTTTTCAAAAGCCATCGATATATATTATTTTTTTACTAAACCATCAACATATCATTATTATTATTATGATTATTATTATTTTGAAAGAACATATCGTTATTAATTGTACAGTCAGCTTTCTCAATTTTCCATCAGATAAGCATTTTTACTTCGAGCATATCAATATATCTATAGCTACTTGATAACATAGTTGTTTGGTAACTGTGTTTTTTTGCTTCTTCTTTTTTGGCTCCCTTATTTATCAATTTGTCTCTTTTTAAAATTTAGTTTTTTTGTTGTCAAAAGTACATTTAATTATTTATTCGGTATTTCGTTTAGGGAAATGATAATTCTTACAAATCAATATGATAACAAAATGTAAGAAACATTTTCTTTGTTTTCCTCTCAACAAGAAAAAAGAATTGTTTCTTGCTTTTCTAACCACAGTTTCCTCGGTCTCGATCTTTTTTAAATGGTGATAAAACTTGGTTGATCACTTTTTCTTTAAAATGTTTTCATATTCTCTTTTTATTCTGCAATAATTGCTATATTATTATTTTTATCAGAAAAAACTTTTATTTATTAAAAACAAATCATAAAATGTTAATTATTGTTTTTCTAAATTTTTCTTTAATTTAATAATTGGTTTGTTTGATATTTGCAATATTCACATGTTAAAGCAATTAAAAGTAACAACTTTTTTTTTGAAAAAGAGGAATTATTCACTAAATAAATATATATTTAATATAAAATGTATAAGTTCAAATAAAAACTTATGATTTTGAACTTCTAACATGAAAAAATTTGTATATGATAGAAAAACTCAATAATAATAATATATGTATCTTCAACAAAAAAAAATAATACAATGTATATCACTCATAAGTTATTATATTTCATTTTTTTTGTCAAGTAGCCTAGCGGCTAGAGAAATATAAGTGGGGTCCGGGGTTCGAACCCCGGCCCCTGCATAAACTATGCATTATCCCTTATCAAGTGAGCTAAGCTCACGGGGACTATTATATTTCACTTTATTAACAAAATAAGTTATTGCATTGCTCCATAAAAAATCATAAGGAGCTTATTTATTTTATTCATTTTCCTAATATCTCATCATCTATTGGCAGATCATTTTTTTTTGAAGGAATATATTGATAGATCATAATAAATCTTATTTATAAATTTTTATACTAAATAGTTTTCATTCATTCTATTTTTTTCCTGGAAAAAAATAAGGCTCCAAGATCAAAGAATTTTTTTTGCACTGAAATCCCAAAGACATTCTCTAACAATAACAATTTCTATTTTGATTGGGAAAAAAATGATAATGCATGTTTTTAAAAATAAAAGACATGATATGCTTGCATTATTAAAATAAACTATATAAATAATCAACTAAAACTGATAAGTTTGTGGTAGGAGAAAATTTACCTTTTCTACTTTAAAATTGAAGTTTGAAAATGAAAAAAAAAAAAAAAAAAAAACCTTGTTTGGCGATCCAATTCTACAAGAGTGTTTTTGGAAACTGTTTTTTATTTATTGGTTTTTAAAACTGAAAAAACAAAACAGGTTAAAGGTGTTTTGGTTCTCAATTTTCCAATTTTTGAAAAGTAAAAACACAGAGAAGAATGCAATTTTCATTAATGGCATTTCTGTAATATTGTACAACCTGAAAATATAAGATGAAAATGCTGCTTTTGCTCTATGATTGCCAAACAACTTTTATTTTTCATTTTCTTCTTAAAAACAGTTTTTAAAATTGTTTTGTAAAATAGATTTCAGAAACTAAAAATCAAAACACATTCAAATAGACTCTCAAAACAATCTTCATAATCTCAAATTTTCACTTTTCATTTCAAAACACTATTTTCACGGTTTCTTAACTTTTTTGTTGTACCAGGACATCTGTTATGCATTTTTTCTGCAAAGGGATGAAACATCGCTTTTAATTATTTATATAATATATGATTCGAGTAAAAACAGTTCATTTGTCACCTATGCAATTGTGTTGCTTCAATATTGCACTATATGAAGCATCTTATTACTTTTTTTTTTTTTTGAAAGAGTTATTACTTATTTATCGCTTAATAAAAATCTAACTTAACAAATTCATTCTACATCTAATTTTCAACCTGCTTCAAGTAGTTGATGGTATATGAACCATTTTTATGTTGATGATCGGTTCATTTTTCAGTTTTAGACCCGGTTTGGTGCTTTAATGGGCCACATATAAACTTTTCTGCTATATGGTTTAATATTCGTAGACGGGTTCATTTGATTGTGGCCGTGATTAATGATTTTCATTTATTTGTTAGGACTTATTAGGGTTAAATTAACTAGGTTGCTATGTTATGCATGTATGTATTACGTAGAGTTGTTCTACATTGTTTGAATTTGATGGTGTAGATTCTCCTCTCCAAAACAAAATATTTTCAATAAGAGACATAAATCAAACTTACCATTGAACCAATTTATTATTGGGATAATTGATTGTTTGTATTTTTTTCTACTAACGTTAATTTCTTACTATTTGAGATAATTCATGTTAGATTTTTTTTCTTTATAAAAAAATTCATGGTTTATCATTTTTAAATTTTAGACCCGGGTTGGTACTTTAATCAATCACATGTAACCTTTCTTGCTATATGTTTTCATTATCGTACACGGGTTTGCTGGTTTGCGCCCGCGATTAATGTACGCGAGTTCGCTAGACTTCAATCATAATCCTGCTTTTTATCAATTGACATGAGTTACCGTTACAATTATTTAAAATTTTATTTTATTTCTAAAATATTTATAAAAAAAAAATCACATTTTCGGTTAGCTTTAATTATCCCTTTCATATGCATATATAAGAGGGTTGAGTTTTTGGGTGAAAAAATAAATAGAGTGTTTGATCTATTTTAATAGTAACATAAAGAAGAAGGGGACAAAAAGTCTAAACCTTAGGTGAACGCAAAATGACAAAATAAAAATAAGACTTCTTTAATTGTAATATTCCCTTTTTTCCCTAGAATTTTAAGGTATTATTGATGTATTGTACCCATTTCGGTCCATAATATAAGAAACAAAACCAAAAATCATCAAATTCAATATAATTATTAATTTATTTTTGAAGAAGCTAAATTAGTCCAACCAAATTGACACCAGAGAGAATCGAACATGATACTTTAAGGAGGATCCCAAGCGAGACTACCGCTAGGCCAACACCAATATAATCATTAATTAATGTAACTTTTTAGATATTTTTATTATTAATATACCCTCATAAAAAAATACACTCACTAAAATTAAAAAGAGAATCATTAAATGAAGGATAAAAATATCTTTTAAGAAATAACTATACCTTAAAAAGATGTGATATTTTCTTATGAATTAGGCCACAAATTTTATTTTTTTTAAATTTCTTATGATAAGGACCCACAAAAAATATTAAAAAAAAATATATGTTATTTAATATATACAAAATAATTTTGGAAAAACATTTTCCGTGCAGGGAACGGGTCTCAAACGGGAGCGGTTATGGTGCATAAGGAAATCCTTATGCACCATGCATAAATCCCAACATAATTGCTTCCTACACCCCCAAAGGAAACCAAATAAAACAAAACAAAACGAACCAAACACGGAAACAAACTGAATCATCACCGTCCTTCATCATCATCACCACTGGAATCTTCAATCTCATCATCAACACTGTCGTTCATCATCATCACCGTACCGGAATGCCAAAACCATTTTGTTGTGGAAATGGTTTCTATGAGTTGTACTCCAAACCCATTTTGTTGTGGAAATGGTTTCCAGAATCTTCAATCTCATCATCAACATCGTCGTTCATCACCGTACTGGAATGCCAAAACCATTTTGCTGTGGAAAACCATTAGATGTACTTAATGGTTTCCAGCAGTTGTACTCCAAAACCGTTAGATGTACTTAATGATCTCCAGCAGTTTCCTAGCCATAAATCCCTCTAACATCACAAAGATTTTGAATCAGTAACAACTTCAGATCTGAAACCGTGAACACAAACAGTGACGAAACAATAACATATAACAATCAACACAGCGCCACTGGATCGAAGAAGAAGAAGAAAACGCGAGGGAAGAAGAGGAGTGAATCGGTTTTAATCTTTAGATCTACTCCTTCTCGTTGTGCTTTTGCGCGATCCGAGTCCGGATTTGGCTTTAAAACGAAAATGGATGTTGAAAAATGGCTTTAGTTTTTAAAAAGGGTGAGTTTGGTTCTCTGGCACGGCGGCACCGCTGCCTCTGGCCGACTACCACCGCGTCGAAATCATCATGTGTGCCCTGAAGAGATGAAGACTCATCTGAATTGTAGATAGAGAGGGAGAGCTTTATGTTTTAGTGAGAGAAATGTTTGAAGCAAATGAAGTTTGATTTGGTGTAGTTTGAGAAGCCTAGGATTATTACACGTGTACACTAGATCTGATGGTTGTGAAGTGTTTATATACGGTGCATAAGAAACCTTATGCATCATAACTTTTGCCGTCTCAAACTAGTTTCTTTTAAAAATACATTCCTAATTGCATTACGATTAGGGCTGGCAATGAACCGAACCAACTCAAAAATAATTCGAGATTCGATTCGATAATTGACTCGTTGAACTTGGTTCATGAACCAAATGAGTCGAACTTAAGTTGAAAATTAAGCTCGTTAAATAAATGAGTCGAACTTGAGTTGAGTATGGTTCGACTCGTTTGGTTCATGAACCAGCTCGATATATATAAAATATTATTTTGCATATTGTTATATAATATGTAATTTAGTACAAGCTTCTTCTAATAATTATGTACTTTTTTCATAGGAATTATTACTAATTTGATTTATTAATAATCAACGATAATTGTTATGATAGAGGAAAAAAGTTAATATCTTTTGAAGGCTTTTAAACAAACATTTGTACACAAATAGTCCCACATCGGGTGTTTTGAAAATATTAGAGAGTAAAAGTGTATATATAAGAGAGGTGGATGATAACGAGTACAATGTAAAATATGTTATGCGCTAGAGTAGTAAGTGCAACTGCCTTTCTACCTTAATAGTTTTATTTAATTTATATATATATATATTTTTTTTTAAGTCAAAGACATGTATTTTTGACAAAAAAAAAAATTGAAGAAAAAAAGCTTTTGAAGTATACAATTCGAATAGACAACCTAACGAGCCGAACCGAGTTGTTCGCGAACTTTAAACGAGCCGAACTCGAGTTAAAAAAAGGTTCATTTCAAAGTCGAGTCAAATTCAGACAGGTTCGACTCGACTCGACTCATTTCCAGCCCTAATTACGATAAATGTTGGTGGAAAACAACTTCATAAAAGAGGTTCTTTTCTTCGTTCAAAAAAATAAAAAAAGAGATTCTTTCTTTTCACACCGCCGAGTTCTCTTCAATTAATTAATTATATTGTTTTGGTCATTGAAGAATGGTTTGAAGTTTGAACTCAAGGTTTCAAACCATGACAATTTTTTATTTTTTTACAGCAACTTGCATGTATATTTGACAGTATAGTATTTAGACTGTAGCCCGTCAACATATTTTACAATAAATAAATTGCTTCGGACTAAGATACATACTATATCTAGTCATCTAGAGGAATAATATGTTTGTTGAAGTCTGCTGCGAAACGTTGTTTCCGATTTCAATTCGTAAACTTGAAAAAAAGGTAAAAAAAATAATATTTTGTTTCCTATTCCGAAAAAAAAGAGTTTTTTAAACACTTGCGGAGTTGAACCACATACATTAAATTTTAAATAACTTTTTGCTTTTATATTTTATTTCGGATGGAGTAAGTAATGAAGAGAAATAGTTACAACACCATATCAAAATTATTTAGATATACACTCATTAAAATATCTATCAATTAATTACTTTAAAAATAAATATATTATTTAATTTTTCTCTTTCATATTTTTTTTCATTTACGTGTGTGCTTAAACAACTTATATTTATGATTGTAGCCAAAGAAGTGTATCTCATTATTAAACATTATATTAGTGTGGTTTTAACCAACAACAAAAAACATTAGGGAACTTCTACGGTACATTCACAAAATGAGGTGTACCGGTACTCCTGCTTCTTAATTTTATAAATGAACGATCATTTTTTTTTATAGTAAATAGTTATTTGTCAAATATTTATATTTTATAGAACAACATTTCATAAGAAAAAACATCATTTAATTGTTTATAAGAATCATAGTAACTTTTTGTACATATTATCGTAAAAAATAATTAACGTTCTCAATTATGAGTGATAAAAATTTAAAAAAATAAAAAATTATTTCGTTGACACTTTTGATGAATAAGATTTAGTTATTATAATTATAAATGATAAAAAATAATATTTTTTTTCAAAAAACAACTCATTTAACTAAAAATTTAAAGAGTGAGTGTAAAAATACAGTGGGTGTACCATAGAATTTGCCAAAACATTATATTAAAGTGATAAATTATTTTAAAAAGGTTTGAGGAGCCCTAACTACTAACGTTGTTAGTTGCTACACCGTTGCACGAGAGACCTAAATTTCATAGATAAATTAGTCTATCGTAAAACAACATTGATGTGAGATCGACACAAAAATAATCGCATATTTTATTTTGTTATTATCACTCGATAATCCCAACTAGTAATAGTTGGTAGATGAATAAAATGATTTATAGCGTCAACAGTTGTATCTCCTAATTCACAAGATAAAACTAAAAATAAAAAATCACTAATAGTTATAATATAAAAAACCAATGTGTTATTGTTGAGTAAAAAAAAAAACTTGTTATTAGTTCAATAAAGAGTTGCATGCATTGCATAACATAGCCGCTGACCACAATGGAGAAAAGCCAGGCATTGCTTTGACTTTTCTGTGCGCGTGGGAAACAATTTCAACCTCCCCTGATTCCCACCGTCATGACGGCCCCTCTCTACTATAACCCAAAATATTGACCTGAAACTTTCTACGTAATTCCCATTCTTACTAATTTAATTTTCCCACTCTCTATCTTACTAGTAGCATCAAATCAATTAATAATAATATAAAGTGCAAATTTTATATCTTATACATTATTTGGTGATACACATTTTGTACGTTAAATTCATTTGATTTTTTCAGGGAGACCAATCAATTCCGTATAGTTCAATTTATCGAAACAAAAAGGTGAACATAAATAATAAAGGATAATGTTTCATGTACACACTTTTTTCCATACACACATTGTACCACTCCATGTGAGAGTGTGTGAGAGACAATACATGTGACTTTTTTTGTGTGTGGGGGAACCACAAGGACACTTGTTAAAATTGTGTGTGGGTGTACAAGTGGTACATGCCACCTAAGGTGGTCTATGTATCACTACTCAATAATAAATGGTATAAGGAAAATGTCAAGATAAGGGAAAGCTGATTTGAACGAATATGGCATTCTTTAAACTTTTTTTATGACTCAAGCACTCTTATACACTTGACATCACTGTCTGTGTTATTTTCTATAATAAATGGAGGACAATTGAAAAACAAAAAGACGCCTAAATCGTGAGTGGAAGAAGATTCCTTCAAAAAACAAAAAGTGAGGAAGAAGATAGACAACGATTGCAAATTAAACGTGTTTATCTTTATGGTGTCACGTTAGCATGCGGACAAGAACTATGGTTTTACAATTAGATTTTGCTACAGAATTATGAACTGGAAAGGACGGACACAAAATACTACTACATGAGCCTTTCTCTGATGTCGAAAGCAGCAGCAATAGGTGTTAAAAGTTCACATCAGATAGAAGTTGGCCTGACAGTATATTTATAAGTGGGGGTAATCATCACCCCCACAAGCCAGTTTTGTGTTAGGCCCAACGTCGATTTCCAGTAGAATTGAACTTTGATTCATTAACCGATTGTTCAAAAGTTATATGAATGAAAATGAATAGAAAATGAGACAATATTTTAGTTGTTTGAAATTAGTAAAAATAGGAGGAATGTAAAATAAACTGGGTATGTCTTTATTATTTATATACCCCTTGTCTTGGATTTGATATTTGACGTAAATATCCCACTAATATGTGTTTATTTATTATTTATAAAAAGTTGTCACATAATTGTTGATAAATATAGTTCAATTGGCAGACACATCACAGTTAGAGAAAAAGATTATTGATACGATTAAAGCTTAATCATTCTTTAATTTTTTTATAATTTTTTTTTTAAAGATTAATTTTTTTTATAATTATACTCGATAAAAATGATGAACAAAATAATAGTAAAACATAATAATATCATTGGAAGATTATAAAAAAACAAGTTCAGGGACCAATATACTTTAGCATGAATCAATATCATAAAATGCTGAAAGTGCAAGGGTTGATGATATTTTTAAGTAAAAAAAAAAAAGAATAAAATAATAATCCACGTGGCACACCGTTAGTTTTGTTTTTTAACGTGGACTTAACATAAATATTAATTGCAAAATATTTACAAAGTGCATGGACCAATATCAAATTAAAAAAAAATAGAAATTAATGTCAAAATATGATGAAAGTGCGGAAAATAATGACATATTTAAGTCTTTAGTTAATTATCCAACATGTAATTACCATGCCATTTAAGTTGGCCACGTATGTGCCTAAATCTTGTAAAATTGAATTGGGGGTCTCATAATCGTAATCGTAAGGGGGAAAACTTGGGGGATAAAATCGCACACAAAAAAATTAAGAGGTAAAAACCGCACAATTACAAAATTTGAAGGGTCAAGAATACAATTAAACAATTATTTTATAATTGCGAACATAGGGAGTATATGGGTTGTGTTTTCCTTGATCAGGTGGTTGTCTTTGTTGGAATGAATTTCCATGTGCAACAAAAATGTGTAGCGATCAGAAGAACAAAAAGTTGAGGTCAACGACTTGGTTGGCTTGAATCTTTGGTGGAATTATCTGACTTCAAAGAATTCTTGGGCTATTTTTCTAATGAGTTGTCTTATTTGAACATCCATATATGTGATAATTTCTATGACAACCAAAATTTTATAAAAGAAACGAGGTATTGGCACAAAAATCAAATCAATAGAGAGAGAAAGTAAAATGATAATGTGAATATGAGAGATAAAATTGTTACAAAAGTTGTCAAAAATGATTGTACATATATCATTTCTTTTTCTAGATTGATTTCTCATGATCATGAATAACAATCTTCAATCTCATTATATATACTCCCTCCGTTGCAAAATTTAAGCAAATTTGACTTTTTAAATTCATTCAATTAATGATGTATGTGGTTTATATTATGAACTACATACATCATTAATTGAATGAACCTAAAAAGTAAAATTTGCTTATATTTTAAAACGGAGGGAGAATGCTATTTGAATAACTTTCGAAGCTTGGATTTCCCAAATCCATAATAACACTTGGTAGTTGGTATGACACCTCAATCAACGTGTGGTTGGATAAATGGCTTGATAGCCTAATTTTATTCTCCATTGATATTCATGATGAGGTTGTCGCTGCTCTTGAGTCTTCCTTTAGTTGATTTCATTTTTCTTGGGAAACAGCATGTTTTATACTCCATCCGTCCCAAATTGTATGTTGCTTTAGGAGAAAAAATTTGTCCCAATTATATGTCGCATTACAATACTCATGCAACATTAATGTTACTTTTTCAATTATAACCTTAATTAATTATTACTCCTTCTTCTTTCAATTCTTTCATTTATCTTTCCCATATATTTATTAAGGACAATTTTGTAAAACAACTCATAATATCTATTTTCCACACAATATTAATTGTATTTCTTAATATGTGTGAAATACCCAAAACGTCATACAATTTGGGACGGAGTGAGTATTCCTTTTACCCCGCCAATTCTATGATATCTCAACAACAATAAAACTTGTCTTTGGGCCACTTGTTTAGAAGTTTAAAGAAGAAACTTTTTATTAAAATTTGTGTTTTCACTACATTGAAAATTAAAAATGAAACATTTTCTCCATGAAATTCATAAATTATTTCCTATTTTAAATCCTTAACCATTACCCTTAGGACAATGGTTAATAAGACCCATAAAACAAATATCTATCCCGACTATTCCCTCTGCAAACCACATTTTTAGGACTATTCAGTTTTTTGTATTATGACTTTCAAATATGATAATTTATATATCCGCTATGTTTTTCCTATGATGCTTTAGGAAGCTTATTTGGTGAAG
This sequence comes from Medicago truncatula, assembly GCF_003473485.1. Classification (NCBI taxonomy): domain Eukaryota; kingdom Viridiplantae; phylum Streptophyta; class Magnoliopsida; order Fabales; family Fabaceae; genus Medicago; species Medicago truncatula. The sequence goes on from NC_053048.1 coordinate 53,612,173, forward strand.
ACTTTACTCTCTTTATACGTCATTGGTTCTTTAGAAGTTGTTTCGTAATAAACCTGCTACTGATGTTAATTGGGTGAAACGGAGTTCAGGTATGCTCTATTTACATGTTGCTCCATTTAGACCATTTAGGGTCTTGGATGAAAGACAAATTGTAACGCCCTCTTTACTTATTTAATTATTTTATAGAGTTTAGAGTCCACTTTGATGATTTATGTGATTTTATATGATTATGTGATGTGTTGATATTTTATTTAAAGACTTGTTTTATTATTTACTAGAATAAGATTTGAAAATAAAATAAATATTGAGATGTGAGGCTGTTTTGAAATTTAGAAGAGTTTAGTGGAAATAGAGGAAATAAGATAAAGTGGATTGAGGAGAGATATAAGGAGGAAATTAGGTTTAGAAAAGTTTTTACGTGAAACTGCTTTTTGGAGAAAAATTGAGAAAACAAGAAAAGAAGAGAACCAATAGGGAGAGAGACCGCCGATCATCAATACTAAGGTAAGGGTGGGAACAACCTTCAATAATTCAGAGTATGTGATTCTGAAGATGAATTTAACATGGTTGTAGGTTGAGATTTTAGAATTTGAGAGATTAGAATTAAAAGATGAAATTGAAAGTTGAGAATTAAGGAAAACTAGTTTAGGTTTCGAAGGTTGATGAATAATTAGTGTTATAATGATAGGGTGATCATAGGGTAATTATTAGGGTCATGTTTGGAGAGTATTGGATCGAAAACGGAGTCGAAAAGATTTACCCAAAGGCGAAATCGCAGCTGAACTGCGATTTTGCTGTCAGTGTGCAAAACGCGTTTTTATTGTCTCAGTTTGACAAGTTTAACTTTTGAACTGGGTTTAGGTGCCTTCACAAAAGTTGTAGATATGGATGTTATATGTCACTCGGATTTGGAGGCACTCGATTTAAGCACATAGAACTCAAGATATGATCAAATTACTATACAGGGGTCAGCAGGGATCAGCACAGTCGTCCTCTTTTCCCGAGCATAGGAAAATCAAATTTTCCTGAATTTTCTATTCTGAATTGGGTTTGGGAGTCTTCATGAAAGTTGTAGATAATTTTGTTAGTTTTCCAATGACTTTAGTTTGACTTGAAAATGATTTTTGGTTTTTGAGATATGATGAAAATACTCCAAGGAGTTCTTACTGAAATTTTATGAAAATTCAGCATATAATATTACTGATGGGAATAATTTCAAACCTCAAAACTAGAAGTACTAGGAGTTCAATTAAGGTGTTTAAGAGTATTTAACCTATGTTATGAGTTGATCCTTGGGGTAGGAATGGAGGTTGAATATAATATTACTGATGATCTGTGAAGCTGTTATAATATGATTTAATGTTGATAGTAATGTAATATATTTGTATATGCATTATGTGAATTATATAAGATGTTTAAGTTGATGTTGATTATCATTTGATGTTGTTATATCTTGAGATGTTTACGTGCTGCCTATGTTGCTGTTGTTGGTTATGTGAAATATTTATATGCCTTATGTGGAAAATGTATGATGTTTAAGTTGTTGATGCTCTTCATTAATATTGTTATGCTGTGAATTGCTTGTACTGTTTTTGTTGCTGTTGCATATTGATCAAGTTGCAGGTGTTGGTCTAAGTTGTAAAGTTGTAAGTTGTCTTTCCAAAGTATTGGAGTCTTAAGTTGTTAATGTTGTCTAAGTTGTTGAAGTCGTAGTTGAAGCTGTTGTTGGTGACTGTTTATGTTCAGGTGTTTTGTGAGAGGTGGTGTACTCTTACGTTGTTGTTCTATAAGAGGTGGTGTACTCTTACGTTGTCGTATTATAAGAGGTGGTGTATTCTCACGTAGCTGTATTGTCAGGTTGGCGTTGTCGTCGTTGAATCGTTGAAGTTGTTGTTGATGACAAACCATGGAATATTAATGATTATGTTGTGTTTATATTATTATAAGATGATGAATATGTTGTTGCTTAGGTTATTATAAGATGATGATTATGTTGTTGTTTATATTTGTTATGAGTTAATGATGATTAGAATTGTATTGGACTATTAATGAAGCACTATATGAAGAATTATTATTATTAATTAATAATGTTTATGTTGTTAAATTTAATTGTTGAATTATATGCTTAATATTATTGTTTGTGAAATCTCACCCCTTCTGCTTGAAAATGTTGCTCTTCGTATGAGTAACTTACAGGTGATCGAGAATAAGTAGCTGTTGATTGCTGTCGTGAGTGGCTATCTATCACTGTGTCTTTAGGTGCTCTGATACGTAACAGGATGAAAACTTTTGTGGCTATTTTCTATTCCTTACATATTGCTTATGATTTTACATAACTATGATTTAGTTTGGATTTTTATGAGATGTTATGATGAAGCCTTCGTGCCAAAGACTATTTTAGTTGTTGAATTAAATCCGCTGCGAAGTCTTGAATATTTATGTTGAATTGAATTATGAAGGATAAATTATTATTTATTCCATTTATGATTTTTAAGAAGTGTAGCATTATGTTTATGTGGAAAACTCTGATTAATTGTTATGAAATTTTTATGTTGGGAAAACGGGGTGTTACACAAATGGCAAAAAAAGATTCTATGGTTGAGATTTATAAATAAATAAAATATTTATTTTTAATATAAAAACAAAAAGTTATAGACGCGTTCTCTCTTCTCGTTCATCACTGCCGATTCCATTGTCACAAACTCTATCTCTCCCCATTCATCACCGCCGAATCCACCGATTGCGCTTCCCTCCATCTCAATCGCCGCCGTTCACTCGAGACTCAATAACAGGGTTTAGAATCAGTCAATTGCTGCTATTGTTTCAACTGAAAAAAGAAACTTAGAACTATTGATTCAACTGCTACAACATGTTTCAGCTTAAAGATGCAAACAGTCATATTCCAGAAACAATTCCTTTATTCTTTAATTTTTTTATTGTTTGATAAAAGAAAATAAAAACCAACGAGATGCAATCAATTGAAAAAATCAACGAGATGAATTTCAATGGTAGTTTGTGACGGCGACAGATCGGTGAGAAGAGGATATGGGGGTAGCGATGGGCCGTGCGACGGGAGCCATGGAGGTGTTGGGCGACGGTGAGAGATTAAAGAGAGTAAGAGGAAGTGGACACGGGAGAGAAGAAGTGGGGATACAAAGAGACCTAATTTTTTTTATTAAAGTTAAAAAATAAATGTTTTATTTATTTATAAATCTCAATCATTGAATCTTTTTTTGCCACTTGTCTTTCATCCAAGACCCTAAATGGTATAAATGGAGCAACATGTAAATGGAGCATACCTGAACTCGGTGAAACGTGCTTGCATAACTGTCTTAACCTGTAGTTTTTTTCATACAACTTCAAAATGCGCTTTTTCATATTTTCTCCACTTTCCAATTTTGTGCAGTGCTGAACTCCCCACCTTTAATTACACTCATTCTCCCTTTTTAATATCACAAACACATTCTCTCATCTATCAATGAGAAAAAACTGGATAAAATCCCCTACCATCCATTTCATCTTCAATAATTGTTTTAAAAAACGGAGTTGCCAAGCTCAAGATACGATATGTTGTCTGCCACTACCAATGCATTGTGAGACCGTTCAATTTCAGGTTACTTACATGCCAATCGTGAATGCATTTTATTGATCTGAAACTCAATCCAGACGCCATTCCTCAAAAAGTATATCAAAGTTTTAGATTTTTCGATTCTCTAAGGTCCCGTGTCATCCTATTTTGGTCCCCCTTCACTTTTCAAGTTGTTTGAGATCGTATAGATCTAATTTTATGGGCGATTCTGAAGCAAATTTCATAATTACTACTTATCTTCATGCCGAATTGTTGGTTGCAATTAATGTGACTGTTTCCCACTTTAAAGTTTAGAGTACCATATAATTAGAATACGATTCCACATACGTTCTTTAATCTCTTGAAAATTATAACACGGTTCTTCGAATTGTCTAATTGATGGAAGAACTCCATTGCCCTCCTCACCAAGCTGAATTTTGGGACATCTCACATATTATGAAAAGCAAATGCATGCACGAATATATCCAATCTTCACAATTATCATTTTCTTGGATTTTCTTTTTATATATTTTGGAGGTTAGATTTATGTCTGCCCTCTATATTTTTTTATTCATTAAGAGTGATATATTACATTGTTTTTCCAGGGGCACCGACATAATTGAAATACAAGTCATTGATAAGATATACTATTTGCATATTGTCTTTTTATGAAAAAAATTATGAATTGTAACCAATGAGAATAAAATTTAAAAAATACACGAAGATGTTATATTTCTCTCTTTTACGAAGAAAATGTTATATATCCTTTACTGAACAATATAAATTCATATAATGAGAATAAAATTTAAAAAATACACGAAGATGTCATATCTCTCTCTTTTTTTTACGAAGAAAATTTATATCTCCTTTACTGAACAATATAAATTCATATATTTAATTTATCAAAAACATGCTTATCTATGTTCTATATTATCTGTCAAAAAAAAAATGTTCTATATTAAAGAATATAAATATTTTTGTTGTTTACAAGAAAATAAGAAACAGTTTTTTATTTTTTTATTTTTATTAAGGTGAAAATAAGAGATCGCTATAAGTTATAACTTCCTTCCTCCACTATCTAACGAAGAAATAACATGATTGGACGAAAAGGCAAGCACACGGATCGCCAGCGTGGCACACTACACGACCGCACGATGAACAAAACTACAATGCAAAAAGCCACGGATCGCTAACGTGACACAATCTTCACCGTCCGGTCAAACCTGAGATTCAAACGCGATAACAAACAATTGACATTTCAATCAGTATTTAACACCTCTCGCGCCTTCACAATCTTTTTTCACACTTCATCCAAATTCCAATTTCGCATTTCTATTTTACTCATTCCCTCCATTTTCGGATCACAAAAAAAGAAGAAACAATGGATTCCACCACCACCACAACAACCACAACCACCAAAGGTGCCGGTGGAAGAAAAGGCGGCGAAAGGAAGAAAGCCGTTTCAAAATCCTCCAAAGCCGGTCTCCAATTCCCCGTTGGTCGTATCGCTAGGTTCATGAAGAAAGGTCGCTATTCTCAGCGTGTTGGCACCGGTGCTCCGATCTACCTCGCCGCCGTTCTCGAATATCTCGCCGCCGAGGTATTTTCCGTATATTTCAAAGCGAAATTCATAATTAATCGGTTTTTGTAATTAATTAATGTTAATTAGGTTATTGTTTTGGAATGTGATGTAATGTAGGTTCTTGAATTGGCTGGGAATGCTGCAAGAGATAACAAGAAGAACAGAATTAACCCTAGACACGTGTGTCTTGCTGTGAGGAACGATGATGAATTAGGAAAATTGCTTCAAGGTGTGACAATTGCTAGTGGTGGAGTTTTGCCAAATATAAACCCTGTGTTGTTGCCAAAGAAAACCGCTGCTGCTGAGAAAACTACCAATTCCCCTAAGAAATAGATTTGTCAATTGTATAATCTCCCTTACTTTTTAATTAGGTTTTTTTTTAATTGAAGTGCATTTACATGGCTTCAACTGTAGATGTAATTTTCCCTCAAAACTTTAGATGTAATTTGTTTTTAATTTCATTTAGATCTAACTATTTTCGTTGGATGATAAATGTAGTGGTTTGTTAAATATGAATGAAGTTATCTTAATTTCTAGACTTCTCTCTCTCTTTTTTTTTTTTTTATTTTTTTTATTTTTTATTTTAATTTACGTTTGCCAGCGATTTACATGCAGTTATTTTTACGAAACGCATTAAATTTAAGAATGAATGAACGGTTTATTTAGATAAAATAACCACGTCGCTGTGTATTTATCCAACCAAGAAGGTGGTAACTTTTTTAACAAGACAAATGAGGATTCTTATTGGGCCGTGGGTTATTGAGCCCATTTCGATGACCGTTTGGTTTTTGTTGGGGGTTTTGAACACTCGTGACAGTGGTTTGGCTTGATTTTGCGTTGAAGAGTGTAGAATTTTGGCGTTGGTATCTATCTATCTATCTATCATGAGTTATTTCCTGGTATTTGTTAATTCTTTCTTCTTTAGCGGTTTGTTTTTCGTAATATTTGAAGAATCTCTCTGATTTTGGTTGGGGGATGAAATGTGTGACAGAGTAAACTTCTGCGTTTGAATAGAAGCTCCGCCGTTGGAGCTGTGGGTATCTTTGCTGTTGGTTCAACTTTACTCTGTTCCGATAACCACACTAATTCCAGTGAGTAACTAACTAAATCCTCCTCTTTTTATACTTTATTATAATCTTGAAATAAAGTTAATGGCATGCTTTTCAATTGGATTAATTTTGATGAAATGTCAATCGATCACAATTCATTTGTGGTATCAATTTCAAGGTGCATATGATTGATGTCCAATGGTTATGCTAATTTATCAATTATGATCAGTTGCTCGTGTAATATTGACTATGCATATAATGGAAATCATTTTTAAAATATCAATTGATCTTAACATGGCTTCAAATTTAGGAACGTTTGTACATGCTCGGATTCCTTTGCCATTGCAAGATATATCATGGTTGACATTGGCAACACCGTTTGATTTGTTACCTCTACATTTGCCATCTTTCGACCAACATGGTTTGTCCTCTTTCTGTTTTGAACTTTTATAATAATAATAATACTAATAACTATCCATATTTAGATGTATGTGTTACATTTAGAACTGAAAATTTGTAGGGATTCTCACGCTGTCTTCTTATAGAGTTAACCCTGTTCCTTCTTCGGACATATCTAAGGAAACTTCCGGTGGTGTTAATGATGAATCAAAGCCATCTAAGGTAACTTTTGGTAGAGATACTATTGCAAATGCTGCTGCTAAAGTTGGTCCAGCTGTTGTTAATATTTCGATTCCACAAGGTTTTCTACCTTTTCATCTGAATGAGTTGTTTCAATTTTTGTCTCTTTTGAGATTATGCTGATGGTTTGGAGTATTGGCTTTGTAGATTTCTATGGTTTTGCTACAGGGAAGAGTATTGGCTCTGGAACAATCATTAACAAAGATGGTACAATCTTGACATGTGCTCATGTTGTCGTTGATTTTCATGGCACAAAAGGTTCATCCAAAGGGAAGGTTTGTGTTCAAGAAAGGGATTGTCTTTTCAAATATGTACACTGTCTTGAAAGTTGAAAAAAAGTGATGTTAAATTTGTTAAAGTTCTCTGTGATGTAAATGTGGTAGAAGAGTACAATTGGATGTTTCCCAACAGCATGTTTCGTTTGCATTGACATGCAGCCAGTATCAAGCTAAAATTATATGATTTTTTTCTTATAGATATCTGTTTGAAGTGCTACTGTTCTTGCTTGGTCTGTGGCTTTGTATGACTCAAAGCTAGGGTGGCTTAAGATCTGATGGGTTAAGCAGTACTTTCTGAGTCATGGTTTGGAAATTCATTGATCCATTCCCTACAAAATAGGGCATTGCTCAATAAATTCAATTTTTTTACCTACAGAACTGAATGAAAACGACGATTCTGTGAATTCTGGCATACCTTAGTTTTGCACAAACACATCAGCATTACAACAACAATTGTAACAACCAAACCTTTAGGTGAGGTCAACTACATGAGTTAGAATAAGACGGTGCCATAACTAGTTAGTATATACCACAATTCAAGATATATTTCTTACATCTAAATCCCTGCTAACGTTGGACTTTGAGTTTATGTTAGTCTTCCTTTTACCCTAACAGTTGAACTTTCTTTCACTCTAACAGTTGAACTTCCTATCACTCTAACAATTGAATTATCCTCCTTCCTTTCCACATTTACTTTTAATAATTGGAGCTACCGCAATTTTCTCTCTAATCTTGTCTTGTATGACCATTTATCTTTCTTAACATCCTCATTTTGCCTTTTTGCTGTCGAGTTTTAAGTCACATACATAAGCTCATTACAAGTATGTATGATAGTTTATCATGCTGTAGGCCTTGTATAGTAGCTCATTTAGCTGCAGGCTTTTATAGTAGCTTGTTTGCCAGAACAATTGGTTCTTGATATTCTTATGTTGTAGGCCTCGTATAGTAGCTTGCTTGCCGGAACAATTGGTTCTCAATATTCTTAACATAAATTGTTACGTCTCATTGAAGTACATATACCTGAAAATCATTTAAGACTCAATCATTTGCAAGCTGTTGTGTTGTATATTTAATCATTTTATTTTACTATTCTTTATTGTTTACCTCGTGAAATGAAGACATTGGATTTATATCTAGAACATCTTTTGTACTACAGATTGAAGTCACTTTGCAAGATGGAAGGACATTTGAGGGGAAAGTGGTGAATGCTGACATGCATTCAGATATTGCTGTTGTGAAGATAAATTCTGAAACCCCACTTCCGGAAGCAAAGCTTGGTTCTTCAACTATGCTTCGTCCCGGGGATTGGGTAATAGCCATGGGTTGTCCGCATTCCCTTCAGAATACTGTCACTGCTGGTATTGTAAGGTGCGAAGATAAAACTTTCTGGCTGTAAAAGATGTCTCCTGGTTTTAACCTATTTTATTTTACTTTAAATTATACCGTTTCAATGTTAGATTTAACACGTGCTGATTTTTTAGATGTCTTTTGGATTAATATATTCATGTATTGCATAAGGCTTGGTTGTTGTTGTTGTTGTTGTTATACTCATGTATTGTATGATTTTTGGCATAGTTGCGTTGACCGTAAAAGCAGTGATTTGGGATTTAGTGGCTCGCCCAGAGAGTATTTACAAACAGATTGTGCAATTAATGTGGTATGTGAGATGTCTTCCTTTTCCTGCAAAAACTACCCAAGTAGATATGGAATATGGATTTGGTGTACAGATCAAACATTAACTTGCATGTTATCTGCTTGTATGGCACAGGGAAATTCTGGAGGGCCACTTGTCAATATGGATGGAGAAATTGTTGGAGTGAACATCATGAAAGTGTTGGCTGCTGATGGGTTGGGTTTTTCCGTACCAATCGACTCTGTGTGTAAAATTATAGAGCATTTCAAGAAAAGTGGGTATGTTTCTGGTTTTATCTGTTTTATTTTATTGCATATTCATTTGAAAGCACCATGTTAACTTTCGTAAAATATTGTTAGCTTGCCGTTTATATGTGACAATCTGAAAAGATATCTTACTCTCCAAGCAGAAAGTTTAATTAGGCAAACTCTTACAATTTTCACCTTTTATGAATATATTATGATCCACATAAACAATTTTGATTGACATACTTTTATGTGGTTAATACTTGAGTAGTTAGGCTGTGCTAAGTTGAGTATTAATGCAGTAAACTTTTTTTCTTTTCAGGAGAGTAATACGGCCATGGCTTGGACTAAGAATGCTTGATCTAAATGAGATGATTATTGAGCAGCTTAAAAAGAAAGACGCTTCATTCCCTAATGTCAATAAGGGCATTCTTGTACCAATGGTATGTTCCCAATTAATCGATCTTTAGATGCTATTTATGTAATTCTTCAGAATCTAGATTCACATGACAGTATCTTCATGGAATCATGTTCTGCTTTTATGAGACAAATATGTTTCAAAGTTGTTTGCAAAATTGGTTAGTGATAATAATGAAGAGATTTAGTTTAAAATTTATCTGCTTTCTTTTGCTATGCTTTGGCTAATAACTAGCTTAACTTATTATTTAGTCGTGTTGTCAGCATTTCTAAGAGATTATGTTAGTGAAGCCATGGGCGGTTCAAACTTCTGCATACTTGTTACTATCATACTTAGATAGGGCTCTGATACCCTATTAAAGTGAGAATCGTAGAAAATTATTCTGAAAATATTCCTCATCTTATTGATAGATCAAAGTGAACACAAAAACAAAGAGGAAGACAAAGACGAGTCTGAAATAAGATTACATTATTATGAACAAATAGTGAATATTACAAATCAAAGAGAAGATGGAACTCTTATGTAAAAAACAAAATACAAACAGTAACTAACTGTTTTTATCTATCCTATCTAATTGTGATAGTTACGTGTAGCAGGAAACATTTTTTTTATAAGAACGGTCCACTTACTCCTCTTTCTGATTAGACAACATTAGTGTAGAAAAATATGCCATTCCGCTTATGTTTTGTGTAATTTTTTTTGAATAATATGTTGTGTAATTTAGTTTATTCAATGTGATTATTCTCAGTATGTAACTTATCTCCTCTGCCACAATATGCATTGTGTTGCTCAAATGTGAGGCAAGCTTTAGGATGCTTGAAATAATGTGTTTGTCACAAGGAAATTTAAACGTTTTTGACTAGGTAACTCCTGGGTCCCCTGGTGATCGTGCTGGGTTCCGTCCTGGTGATGTTGTCGTTGAATTTGACGGAAAGCCCGTGGAAAGCATGAAGGAGGTATTGACATATGTTATTTGCTATTAATTTGATATTATCATTTTGATTTTTATTCTACTTATGTTACTAAGATAAAATGATCTGGGGAGCAAAACAATAGGCTTGTAAGTTTGTGCACTAAAACTTGAAGTCCAAACTTATACTAATCTTTAGGGCAGTAACTTAATAAATAATGTAACATATAATGTAATTTTATATCTTCGAGTCGTGCATAATGTAGAAATCTATCTCCACAGACAGTAAAAACAAGTGACCGTGAGATTATTCTTCATTATGATTGATGTGTTTGATTATTTATATATTCTCACATAGATATAAAATTGTTGCAGGTGATTGAAATGATGGTGGACAAAGTTGGGGTGCCCATCAAGGTTGTAGTTAAAAGAGCGAATGATAAATTTGCAACTTTAACTGTGATTCCGGAGGAATCCAATCTCAGCTTGTAGGAGACTGTTGCAAATTACACAAAAAAAGTGGCCTTGTTTCATTGTTGGCGTTCTAATTGTGAACAAGTGATATAATTGGTGTATTTTGCACAAGTTTTTTTAATCTCTTGTTCCACCAACATGACCTAAAAATAAAGGTTCTACCAGCTTTGTTGTACACCATCAACACTAAATTTTTCTCCCTCTTCCTCCCGTTCACTCCTTCCACGCCAAGGGTCCTAAATGGAGAGGATCTCAACTCATTCACTTTAGTCATTAGTTTTTTCTTTTTTGGATAGAAAATATAGATGGATTTATTTTATTTTTTTTGCAAAAGAAAACCAAGAAAATATAGATGGATAAATATTAGGAATTAATTTATAGTTGTTATGTTATTATTTCTCCTTTGTTGATCTTTGTCTTGGACCTCCTTTGCCGCGTTAATACCCTCTTTGTGATTTGTGGTTTCTGGAAACTAGGCAAATCGGAAAGGTTTGAAAACTGTCTCCAGTCACAAAAGGGAAACCAGACAAAGCAGACTTTGTTTTCAAGTGCGGTTTTGCTCGTTCTATTCTATGCAAATCGGAAAACTTGATTTTTTTTTAGAGTAAAATAAAGAAAATGAAGTTTTTAAGTTTATACATGAGAGTAAAGGGTGGGATAGGGTTCAACCGATTTGAGTTAAGAGATAAGAAGTTAGACGATTGAGAAAAAATTAATCTACCTAAAATGTAGGTTAAATGCAGTTTTTGTAAAATTCTTCCGTTTAAATAACTATCCAATGATATCTCTCATCTGATAAACTAATTCTAACGCAACTTTTCAATTTAGTTTTTTTTTTTTTTTTGGTTGCAACTTTTCAATTTAGTTTAATAAAACATAAACTTCTAAATATTTTTTTGGAAGCCTAAAAAAGGAGAATTTATTTATATGGGAGTATGGATATTTTAAATTTTTCAATATATATTATTTTGTTTCCTTTCATTTTCGAAAAAATATATAGATTATTTTGTTTCCTTTAAAATAAAAATACAGATTATTTTGTTTGGATAGCATATTGGGAGAAATTTAAAATGAAATGGTTCTATGAGATATTCTGGTAACGTTAAATATAGGAAATTTCAATTACCCACTTAGGAATATATTTTTTTCTTCCCTTCTTAACCTTATAAAGTGGGAATCGCAATTTAATCCTATTAACTTTTTTTTTTTCTTTCAAATATATTGGTCCTCATAGTCCCTATTCATTCATTTATTTACTCTTTATTTTGGAGATTAATTCTATAATTTTCATTTTTAAAATTTATAGATAGGTACATTGACTTTTTAAAAAATAAATAAATCAGATTTTGCCCCAAAAAAGAAAACTTTTCATTTTGAACCATTTATCCAACTTTAGTCCAACAATTAATCTATCTAAGCAAAAAATCTAAGTTTAGTCCAACAATTAATCTATCTAAGCAACAAAAAAAATGAAAAGAATTGAAACATCTAAATTGTTAAAATTTCAAATCATCTCAAAAACTTTTTTTTTTTATATGAAAGCATAGAGAAGGAGAATGCTTAAACTAGGTAGGAGTCACTATGAAGGAACATATGTTGCTACCATTTGGCTAAAAAGTTACTACCATTATTTTTATTTTAAGGATAATTTGCGACATAGTTAAAATATCGTTTACTCTTTATTTTTCTATTTTTAATCATTCCAGAGTAAATAAAATAAACGGTACTTATTAACACATGAATATTTTTTTTATGAAGGAGAAATTACGTTTTCAAAACTACAAGAATCAAAAATATTTTTTTTTTTTTTTTAAAAAACTTATACCAATTATGAAAGTATTAAATTTTCAATCTCACTAACATTGTCAACACCTAGAAGCAATGTCATTGACACACTTAGACAAGGCAAGTACATAACTATATTTGTGCAACGATGTCTCGTTGGTGTTGGTAGAACCATAGGAGTACTCCCATCCCAAACAAAGTGCTTTCAGTAAATAAGAACAACGAAAAAGGAAAGGTAGCTAGCTAGCTTACAATAGTATATGCCACTGTCGACAATATGAGAGTGCATTTACATCTCGGAAACCCAAAAAACTTCAACTTAAAACCACTATTTTATTGTTCTAGGCCTCAAATATTAGACGTGCCCTCTTCAAAATTGCATTTCCGTAGCAAGTAATCCAAAACATCCAACTGGCAAATTCTTGTATGTGGGATAGGATTTATCATGTAACGAGTTTTGAGCACATTTGTCAAAGTGGATGGTATGGCACATAGCCTAATAAACCCGTCAGGTCAGTCACAACATCACTGCACCTCGTTAAAAGGGTTATCATTTGATGTGATATATCAACTGAAGTTACAGTGGCTGATGACGCAGTTGTTGTGCTATTAAAATTGGGATTGTTTCTGGATGTCGTTGCCAATTCAGAATTACGCAAATTATGTTGTGGGGTTTTTAAAAACTGAGGAGGAGTGGGCAACAAAGGTGGTTGTGAAGTAGTAGTTGTGACCTTTTGAATGTTCTTACTAATAAAATCCATTGCAACAGAAGGTGCACCGGCATCGGACAAATTAGCATTGTTGTTTTTATTACCCACCATTAATGGCTCCCCCCTATTACTTTCTTCCCCAACTAACATGAATTTTACACGTGAGTTTCCTTTACTACTACTTCCATTACCGGTACCCTGACCTGACTCATCACCAGTAGATTTCTTCAAGATGGACTTGAGCTGGATCGTTGGCTGTGGAAGAAGAGGTTTCTGGGATGAAACTGATGTCTGTTTCTGAGCTACTGCAGGATCCTTGACCCGAGGTGTTTCATTGATCCCATCATCACCCCTAACCTTTGTAGCTTCAGATGCAGAATCCCCAATTTCCCGAAGTAAGCAAGTCACACCTGTGCTACCAAATAAGGATGGGTTTCCTACAGAAAATTTATATGCAGCTTGTGCATCACTCTTGTACAAGAAAACAACACGACAAGTTGATGACTTCCAAAATATGCGGAAACCCGATTGATCCATTGGTCCAAAGCGAGCAAACCTGGCCTTCAGTTCTGCCACAGATGGAAGTGATGTTTGGGGAGGAAACTTGATCACCAGTGTGGTCGGCTGGACTGTCTTAGATGGACGGTCCATTTTTCTGGCCGAGTCTGCTTTCACAAACTTGGATGGAACTTGGGACACAGGTTCTTTACCATCTTCTCGCCGAGATTCAGAAGTTTTCTGACTGGAGGCTGCCTTATCTTCTCGCCGAGCTTCGAAAGTTTTCTGACTGGAAGCTGCCTTATCTTCTCGCCGAGCTTCAGAAGTTTTCTGATTGGCAGCTGTCTTATCAGCAGCTAGTGCCTTTATATCTTTGATTTTCTTCAACCTCTTCGCTGCAATTTCTTCTTGGCGATCAGAAGGCCCCCTTTTCCGCCCAGCTTTTGCAGGATCATTTGGACGAACATGTTTTGCAGGTTTCACAAGCGGGGAAGCTCTGACATGATCATTAGGATTGTCAGATATCTTAACATCAGCAGTAGATTTGGTAACACGAACTTCTGGAGCTTCATTCTCTGTTGGTGGAGATGATGCTAAGCTTTTTTGGTAAACAAGAGATCTAAACCGCAAGAAGAATTGGCGAACACCTACAGGGATCTTTCTTTCAATGCCATGGAAAGGATTCAAAGCAAGAGCTTGCAAATCACCCAAAAGTTGTGGCACTTCTAAATTAACATCACCTAAGGTATCCATGGGCAGCAAATTATGGGCATCAAAATCTACCTGCATTTGTTCTGATGGAATACCTTCTCTAGGAGGCAAACTGGTTAAGACAGGTTTTGCTGGTAAATTTCCTGACAAGTGTGCAGATTTTCCAGGAGCAGAATGCTTCTCCGGTTGGTCCGACGTCCGCTGTAAGTTTAGATTTTTTTTCTTTTTTTTCTTTCTCTCCTCAATAACAGAAGAGTCCAAGTCAGCTGCAGGTCGCTTGTGACCTTTTATCTTCTTCTCTACACTAATTTTGTGATGCTTTGCTTCAACTGGTAAACTAATTTCGCCCTTAACTTGATGTGTATCTTTTCCTCCATCAGCAACGGTCAGAAGTTCTTGCTCTGATTGCTTAATATCTTCGCATGGGTCCAACTGTTTTGCAGTCCTGTCATGTTTAACATTCTCATTACTTTTACTCTCCAGATGGGATGATTGAGATGTCTCATCAACAGTGCTTTGTAATGGTAACTCCCCAGACAAATCAGATCTACTTGAAATATTATCCTGTTCAAAGCTATGGGTCGTTTCTTCAGAGTAGGCAATCTTCCCCTTTTCAAGATGAGGTTTTGCATCTAAGTTGGTGGCTTCGGGTGTAGGACCGCTGCTTGCTGCTTGAGCCAGACCAATTGAAGCTTCTTTGGCATCTAAAGTTGAAGTTGCACCATCATGACTAACAAAACCCGAGTCAGCATGATTTTCTAAACTCCGAGGCATCACAGGCACAGGTGGAGCCCTATTCTGAAATAAATAACGCTCAGCTGCATCAGGTATCTCCTCCTTGTATGTTAATTGGGAAGAGTCACTTGGATCATCTCTCCGTTTAAAAAGGTACCTATCCTTTTTTGAATTCTCCTTAAATTTAACAGATTTGGTAGCGCTTTTCCCACCACCCAGAGTTTCTGCTATAACCAATGGACCACTCAAAGGAGCTGAATACAAAAAAAAAAAAAAAAAAAACGGGGAAAAAGTAACATTAACATACACAGCTGCTTTTGGGTAGATTGAGAAACAACAGTAAGATTGTTATTCATTAAAAAAAGATTAACATATATATAGAAGTGCGGGGATAAATTACAAAAGCTTAAAATGTGAATTTATTTATGTTTAAATTAACACAAGCTTATAAAATGCAAATAGACCAGCCTATTGTCTGTCATATTCTCATCAATAAGAGCTACTTAACTTTCCCCAACACATTCTTAATAGACCTGTCTTCATATTGCAGGCCATTGACGCGCCTCAATTTTTTCATTACCAAACCAATTTGTTTCCCTCATGTTGATACCTATCAAGAACTATTAATGGTACTGAGCATAAAAATCACAATGATTCAATTTTTTTTTTATGTTATCATATCTCCAGAATATCAACCAGAAAATTTCAAAACAAAATTTACAGAGTCAAGCTATGTATAAACACTTGTAATTTAACTTCAGATCTAGCTTAAATATCTAAGGACATGTATAAAGTCATAATACATGCATATTTTTAACCCCTCAACTGCTTTATAATCCATGGGAAATTAGCCATGGATCTACAAAGATTTAGTCATCAATCAAATTGCTCAAAATCGAAGGTACTGAAATACAAAAATACAGTCCAGCAGTCAGGTGAACAAGTCCCGGATGGGGAAATATCTCCACTATTAAATAAACATAACAAAAAGTATCTTATTTGTATTGCGTCAATCTATTCTACATTTACACTATACATCACTCCACCGCAGAAAGAAGTATTTAAATACTACAGCTAATTCTACAATAAAACCCTAACAAAAACTAAATAATTCAGTACTTCCAACAGGAAATTAAGGAAGGGTGGTATACCTTTAGGAGGCTGTCTTGCAGGCTGATTGAGGGGCACATTCTGAGGCCGAGAAGGGCGCGACCGCTGCACTCCAAAAGCCTGAGCATAAGTCTCATCATATTGCTCAAACACCGCTTTCCGATAAGCATAAACCGTAGCCTTATTCTGAACAAAATCAATACTTCCATGCTCCCCATCAAGAGGAGCAAAAGCCAAATCTCTAACAAAATCAAGAGTTTCAATTGGATTAAAACTATCTCTAGCCTTCTTAATCTGATTCTCAGAATAAAACCCATCAGGCTCATAATCATTCACATCAACAGAATAATAACCTTGAACCTTCGTCGCACGGAAATTATTAGGGTTCCTACACTTACAAGCCAATCCAAGACCTCTCCTTCTACTAGCCTCATCAACAGCTTCTTCCACCGCTTTCACAAATGTTCTGGAATACGTCTGCTGAGATTTCTCCGCGAAATTCGCTTCGAAAGGAATCAGCTCATCCGGTTCAAACCATCCGTAACTACTATCACCGAAGAAAGCAACCAATACATGACCTTCTCTTCTCGCGCGACGAACAGAAGGTGATGCAAATGCTTGATTGTATATATGCCCCGGCCACCATGGATGAGATTTAACTTTTCCCCAAACTAAATCGCCAACTTCAAAACCATAACCTAGATCCGTTTCGGTTTCTGGTTCGGTGTTTCTCTCTGAAGCTACGTATTCATCGAATTCCATTAGCAGAGATTTTCTATCGGAACCGGAAAATTTCTCTGTATCGACGGTGGATGTATCGTCGTCGGAAACCCTAACCCTAAAGTCTTCGGAGGTTTGATTTAGAGAAATCCTAGGGTTAGGGTTACTCACCGGAGCTCCAGTTGGAGAATTATCGTGTTGTGATTGGAATTGAGAAGAGTCGCTCATCACTGGAGTATTCGAATTCAAATTTCGAAGGAAATGGAGAATTTGTGAAGAGAGGAGAAGAAGAAGAAGAAGAAGAATGAGTTTGTTACAGTTGCACGACGCAGAAGATGAGAAGAGAAGAAATGAGAGCTGAATGAGTGCAACAAACAAACAAACACACGCACCCACACGACGTTTAATTCATCATCATCTTCTTCTCCTTCTACTTTGATATTTTTTGTCGATTTTTGTTTATTTATTTGGGGGTGAGGTAAAAAAAAAAAAAATTAATTAAGAGAATTGCTGTGGACACATTGCATAAGGCTGACGCACACGAGTAAAATACGTTTTTGCCCATTCGACAGTTAATTCAAAAATCAGCTGCAGTTAACTGCCGAGGAAAACTTCGGGAGTTAACTGTAGATAAATATGTTATAAGAACAGAACAGACATAGAAGTTTCCAAAACTCCATTGTTGCGTTTTTTATTCTCCTTGGTGAGATTTTGAGCAATTTGAAGCCATTCAAGCCAATTTCAATCACAAAAACAACTAAGTTTTTTAATCCTATTGCATTGTTGTTTTGTGGTCAAATTGTTTTTTTTTTTTTTTGTTAAATTTCAATTATATAGGTTTTATTGATTTTATGATTTTATGATTCAGACCATCCCGGGACCGGATGGTCTGAATTCTGCTTTTTACCACCGTTTTTGGAAGGAATTAGGTGGAGAAATATTTTTTGTTGCTTCCTCTTGGCTCACTTCTGGTTCCTTTCCCCCTGAGTTGAATGCCACACACATCGTGCTCGCTCCAAAGGGTGATAACCCGGAATATATGAAAGACCTTCGCCCTATCTCCCTCTGTAATGTCCTATATAAAATTATTTCTAAGGTGCTGGCTAACCGCCTTCGCCCTTTGATTGATAAATGGATATCTACAGAACAAGCTGCCTTTGTTCCTTCTCGTTCTATCATGGACAATGCAATCACGGCTTTCGAAGTTCTACACTGCATGAAATGCAAGCGCAAAGGAAAAACAGGTGACATAGCTCTCAAACTCGATATTTCAAAAGCTTTTGATAGTGTCAGTTGGTCCTATTTGCAAGCCATATTATGCAAGTTGGGTTTTTCTCCTCAATGGATCTCTTGGATGATGATGTGCATATCTACCGTGGAATATCATGTCATTTTTAATGGTGATCGTATTGGTCCTATAATACCAGGGAGGGGTCTCCGACAAGGTTGCCCTTTATCTCCATACTTGTATATTATTTGTGCTGAAGGATTATCTGCCATTATTAAAAATCATGAGTTTCGAGGGAAAATTCATGGAGTTCGAATATGTCGTACAACACCTTCCATAAGCCACCTTCTCTTTGCAGATGATAACTTTCTCTTTTGTAAAGCTACAGAATCAGAAGCCCAATATGTCAAAGGTATTCTTGCTAGTTACGAACGTGCCTCAGGTTAAGCAATCAACATGGGGAAATCTGCCATAAATTTCAGCTCAAACACGCCCCAAGACATAATTTCCTCCATTACCGCTTCTCTCGGGGTTCACAATAATATCGGCAGCGGTAAGTACTTGGGATTGCCTTCTATGGTGGGTCGTAACAAAAATGCTATCTTTTCTTATTTAAAGGATCGGATATGGAAAAAATGCCAGTCTTGGAGTGTCCGATCACTATCTCGTGCCGATAAGGAAGTTTTGATAAAATCCGTTGCACAAGCCATCCCTTCTTACTGTATGGGAGCCTTTCTCATCCCTGCATCGCTTTGTGAAGAACTTGAGCGGATGATGAATTCATTTTACTGGGGTTCGAAAAAAAATGGTCGACGAGGCATCAATTGGATGCGTTGGGATTTCCTCACACTTCACAAAAGTCTAGGTGGCCTTGGCTTTCGAAATTTGGAAGCTTTCAATCTATCTATGCTCGGCAAGCAAGGTTGGAAACTCTTATCCGACTCCTCCTCTTTATTCACCAGAATCCTCAAAGCTAAATACTTCCCTAGACGGGACTTCTTGGATGCAACCCTCGGTCATAATCCAAGCTATACCTGGAGGAGCTTATGGAGTACTCAATCTTTACTTACTTTGGGCCATAGATGGAAGATTGGAGATGGTTCTAAGATTAATGTGTGGAGTATGCCGTGGATCCGCAACCTTCTCTCTCTCAAACCATCCACTTCACCGCCGCTACACCAACACGACCTTACGGTAAATTCTTTGTTGAGTGCCGATTTCAACTCTTGGGACACTACTTTGGTGCAATCTCTTTTTAATGACGCAGAAGCTGCTGCCATTTTGTCAACTCCTCTCTTTGCTCGTTCCGGTTCTGATGTTCGAATTTGGAAAGCCACGGTAGATGGTACTTACACCGTCAAGTCAGCTTATAGGATCTGTTCTGACTTACTTCTTGCTGCCACCCTTATCCGCAATAATCTAAGCTGGAATACTATTTGAAACTTGAGAATTCCACCCCGTATTCGATCCTTCATGTGGCGCCTTGCTCATCAATGCTTGCCTACTAGAGTAAATCTTCTCACTCGAGGCATCCCTTGCGAGGAAACTTGTGTTTGTTGCGGTACCTTAGTTGAATCACATATGCATCTGTTTTTTGTTTGCACCAAGGCGTCAAATTGTTGGGAGCAAATTGGCATGCACTCTCTCGTCCAGAATTTGCTCTTAACGACACAAAACTTTTCTGTTATGCTCTTTGATTTATTGAACCGATTGTCCTTGCAGCAACAATCCTTGGTAGCTACGTTCTTGTGAAGTCTATGGAAGAACCGGAATTCAAAGCTTTGGGAAGACAAAGAAAACTCCTCGGAATTCATCGTTACACGAGCAAAGACTACAATTAATGAATGAAGTTGTATGCAAAGAGCAAAGTTACCGATGAATAATGTGGATACCTCTCTTAGTTGGAGTAGACCGCCAGAGGGCACAATCAAATGTAATGTTGATGCCGCTCTCTTCAAAAAAATATTTGCCAAAAAATGTTGATAAAAATAAATGAGGTGAAAAAGATAAATGAAAAAGAAGGGGAAGAGCAACAAGAGTGGGAGAGTTACAGAGGAGAAAAAGATGTTGATAAAAATCTGAGTTTTCCCCTAAAAAAAAATATAAAAATTTGAGTTTATTAAAATAGTCTCTCAATTTTTTTTGACAAATAGCCTCTCAAATTATTTCATACAAATCGTCGGTATAAATATAATGTAGCACCCACATGGAGTATACAACTAATGTGTCATCTCAAACCATATTACCGTAAAAATTAATTGGAAATGATTATTTTCATCTACTCTTTTCAATTTCAAATGTTTACTTTTGCTTACCTCCTGAACTCCGAATTACTACTAACACAAACGGGAGGGTTAACACTTAACACCGAAAAACTCTTCTGCTATTTTGCAGATTTGAGAGACTAACACGACATACCGTTGTGACTTATGACTGATGGTTCACTCAATAAAATTCCAATAAGATCATAAGTGACTCACAAAATTGAATTTCTATATTTTCATTTAATAATGTATTATCCACTTTGAATACAGTCATCAGCAAAAATGGTAACAAAAATAAACTTCACTATATCATACTATAATCCTCATGTGTGGAAAATTTTCCTCCGCCCAAATAGAAGCTAAATCTTATTCACATCACTAAAAGAACCGAATTAATTAATACACAATAAGTATTGAGCATAAAATTAGCAAAATGAAACCAAATGAAGCATTGTTGTTCAGTTAAGCCAAGGTTCATTCATCATCTGCATTCTGGCCAGGAGTACCGGCAAGCCAACCCCACACGCCTCCTGAGCCCTGCCTCTGTTTTGCACTTAAAGCAGCTTGCTCTGATGCAGCCTTTTGCCGCTGGAGGAGTTCAAGCTCCTTTTGTAATGTTCCAAAATTTTGGAGCTTCTGACCTAATTCAGCAACCTCCACCTGCACACTCAAATATATATTTTTAAGTTAAATCCCTCAAATATATATTTTTAAGTTAAATAATAGTAAATCCCACTTCCTCCGTCCATGAAAGGAGACAAAATGCCACAATTTTAAATCAGCGTCAGACATAGATTAGATCATAACAATCAAGGATTCATGCCAACACCTAACTTATCATATAGTAGAGTCAGGTATCATTTATCGCATTATAAATTATGAAACAGAGCATTTGAAATTGACACCCAGTTTTGCAAAGAATTATTTGAAAGAAAAATTGTTATCATGAGGATTAACTCATTTAATTGTTGGCTGTTGCTCTATGAATAGGTAAGTAGTAAGATGAATGGTGCATCACATTTACCGAATAGATTTTCTTCAATCATTTATGTAACGCCAGATTGTATTAAAAAACACGCTCACAAGTCATAAAGACAAGGGAAAACTCCAAGAAGCATTGATGCATACCTCAAGTTTGAAACACCTTGACTGCTCAGCAGCAAGCTGACCACGTACTGATTGGAGCTCCTACATTGTCAGAGCACAAAATATAAGGACCTTTGATAACAATAAGAGCAATGACCTAGACCAGAGATCTCATCAATAAATAACATTAAAATATTCAAATTTCGTTAATATACCTTACTCTGCTTAAGTCTCAACCCGATTACCCCAAAAGACCGGGAGACAAAAGAAAGTGGTTTACTCTTTACTGAATAGATAATAAACACAAGGAGCTTCCCTACAACTCAAAGCTCTAGAAGTAGAACGAAATCGAGCAATATGATAGCTTTATTCCCTTTTTAATTTTATTTTATTTTAAAAGTAATTTTTTTGACTCTAGTGTATGATTCTTAGATCCATTCTGGACTAAATCCAAAATAAAAATGGAATTTTAACTGTAAAAGTAGTTACCTTGTAAAGGTCAGAGTTACTAGACTCGGCATCAGCCAACTCTTGCTTTAGTTGAAGAGTATGCAGCTTCTCCTTACTGAGCGACGATTCTAGTTCTTCTCTCTCAGCCTTCAAGACTGATATGAGATCACCTTTGGATTTCTGCATGATACCCGAAATATTAAAAAGCAGGTACTGCCAGGATAGAAAATAAAATGGCACAAATGCATAAAATGGTCTATGCGCATCATTTAAATGATGCAGGCAGAATATGCAAAGTTTGAGGATCAGAATTTGAAATCCATAAATGCAAGCTTTATCTATCTTTGTGTAGAACATCCAAATTTGCTGGCATTAAAGCACATTTGTGATTTGAAGATTTTTATGATCATCAAACTGATTTTTATGTATCTTCAATAATTATCTTTCCACACTCGTCACATTGTCAATAAGAGAAATGTCACTGACAAATAGAAAGACATGGTTTTTCTGAATGTGCTTGAATCTATCAACATGCTCGCTTAATCTATATACATGGAAATTACAATGATATTAAATGAGAAATGCAATTTACTCCCTTCCTCTATCTCATAAAAAATGTCAGATTAGCATTTTTTTCTGTCTCAAAATAACTGCCACTTACCAATGCAACATTTATTATTTTTTCCCCATAATTATACCCTTATTTATTCAATTCCACTGCACTAAACTACTGCACTAACTACAATGAATAAGGGTGTTTTAGTAAATTAAGCTAATTTACAACATTAAATCAACCCAACTAATCTTTTTCTTAAGAACCCCGTACAACCTAAATGTGAAATTAAATCAGAGACAGAGGGAGTGAAACATTAAAGAGGTCTATGAAAGTGGAACATTAATGAGTTTTTATTTTCAAAACTCCACCTCAAACTGGTGAAAGATAGATATTCTCCATTGCCAGCTCGGATACTATTATCAAAAAACTGTATTGCTCAATCCTTTGGTGAATGACTGATAAGTTGCCATTGTGAGTGAGTGCATTGTACGAATGTGAAAAGTACGACATTTGAACATGGTACAGACATCTGAGCAGTGGTGTTGTATGGTCGTACAGACACGGTGAATAAACAATGACGAGAAAAGGACCTAAGGACATGAGCTCATGGTGCCATGCGTCAAAATATTCTGAAGTATTCTTCAATTGTGTGTTGAGTATAAATACTTATCTGAATATATAGACTAAGCACAAAACTAACGGGTCTGATATATGGGCTTAATACAAAAAACCTAACCTTTACATAATGTGTGCCTACAATGGCAATTACTTATTTACATGCAACAATAAATTTCCAAAAAGTGAAAAGTTCTTTGTGCCTTATTAATGCAATTGAAAGGTGTATTAAGTGACTCGAATTTGGCCCATATAAAATCAGTCAGATCTTTGGAGAAAAAGCGAAAAAAACCTCCCATAGATTTAGATTCTCTGAAAGGCTATAAAAAGAGGAGGAAAGAAATTGAAACAGAAGAACATGTCAAGCTTTTAGATCTACGCTTGTGAGCCAAAGGCATGCAACCAAGAAAATGAATCTTGTTAGATCAGATCCATGAACATAATTCTTTTCTAAAATGAAGCACAGCATAATAATAATTGCTAACACAACCAAATGCTGGAAAAAAACGCTTCATAAAACTGGATATAAAAATGAACACGCTATACAATAATACATACTGTTGTATAAGAGTTATCCATGGCAATTTCCAAAATTTTCCCTTCATGTCCTGCTCCAAATTCAGATCCCATATCGCGGGTAGCATTTGTAGCATTTGGGATGGCAGAAACACTGTCTGGTATGGAATTTTCAATTATTTTGGATTGCAAGGTCGATTTGTGGCTTGGTTTAAGAACATAGACCTGAAAGCAGCGAGTCAAATCATATGAGCGAGAATGACAAAGCAAAGGGATAACAGAGCAGAAATGGGGAAAATGTAGAATTAATCTTTTACTTCACTGTTGTAACGTCCATTGTATCCTCCAAAAGAAACAAGTACATCTTCGCCATTATACGAGCTTACAACCAAACTCAAGCCCTGCAATGACAGACATTTTAATTATGTTAATCAGTGGGCACTAGAAGGCATGACATCAAGGCGATAGCAACGATTGGTATTCAAAACGCATGTAATGTTGCTAAATTATGAAGGTGAAATACCTCACTAGCAACAGAAACACGCCCTTGAACAGATGTTACCACTGACCAAGTCAGGGTAGACATATTCAGTACAACCGTCTCTGAAGCCCCTGCAGAATAACAAGGAGTATAACTTATAAAAAAGATATGGGAAATGCTAACTTGTGCCCTTAAGGCAAAAGTTAAGAAACTAAAGATAGAAACTTTTTATTGGAAATTGTGCATTTCATGTTTTAGAAATTTAAAATCTTATCTTTTCAAGACAATTTATATTTTAATTCCATTTTTAACTTCTTAAAAAATTTCTATCTTAACTTAGGTGACAGCACCAAAAATTTCATAAAATCCCAGAAAAATCAGTAAATTCACAACCCAGGTAACCACACCTTAGAGTAGATATATTTGAAGATTTATAGATATATATAGTAATTAACTACTAACTACACCAGAAGCTATTAACCAATCTAAAAGTATAAAACCAATCTTTCAAAAGCAATTATTTCAAACTACATGCTCCTTAAAAGTAGTTCTCCATCCATAAACAAAACAAGAATTTATTTGGTGCATCCAATTGTTAGCATCAATGATCTTCTAACTCCTAATAAGCCTTTTCATTTTATTTTTATTTGATTAACAAACTCAGGTGTTAATATCCTCTTATAAGTTATAGGTCCTGGGTCATTTTAAATCTAGGCGATTAAGTTCCGAAAATATAACAGGAATACTTTTATTCCCTCATAAGGCAATTGATGGGGAGAACCACACAGAACAACACACCCATTTAGAGAATTACTATATTCAATGCGTTGATAACTCAAACAGATTTCAAAGAACATTGTGTCAAAGAATTTTATTTGATATAAGATGGTATAAACTCAATAGTTTTTATTCCACAAGGTGTTTTTCCTGAACACGAGTACCTTAAACAGTAAAAGGGATTACCTATTTTGATCATTTTTTACATGTTTCAATATTCTCGAGTAGAAATACTTTTGCCTACAAACCTCAGTTTGACTTGAAATAATAAAAAATAGCTTTTGCATTGTTGGAAAATTCACAATAAGTTTTACATCAAACTTGCTTTTGGTGTAAAAACTTCAAAACACAAATAACTTCTTTCTAAAATCAATTTTAACCAAACCAATTTTACAAAATCCAATTTAGTGAAAATCATGTTTGACAAACACTCACCTAAATACAAACTTATTTGGTTTAGTTTGATCCATAGCATAGGTGGGTAGGAATATTTTGTTCAACATATCTAGGAATATTTTGTATAGTGTTGCAGTTCATTCCTCATTGCAGAAAATTTAAATCTAAGTGATAAAGCGGCAAAAAAGCATACCGCTCTTGTTGTCACCACCACCAACAATGAACCAGTTCTCCCCTACTGTCACACCAGCATGTCCTGCACGTGGTGTTGGAATCTCACCTTGTTGTGTGGGACGAGACCATTCCATCTGCAAAATTCCTGCAAACAATTAGATGGAGTCTTGGAGATGATTTTCCAGTCCACTTCATAACAGATCAAGCAATGGTCTTACAGTTTGCAAATCGAGAACATGTAAATCATTGTAGCAAGTGGCATGTGAACCCCCTCCAAAGATAAGTAAGTATCGGTCCACATGTACAGCAGCGGTATGATCAGACCTTGGGGAAGGAGGCACTCCGCTGCCAGTTATTACTTAGTTAGAACAAAATTTTATCATGTTCCTTTTTCAAGTTTTTTTCCTCTTTTGAATGGTAAGAGAAAACCAATATTGCATAAACAAAGATGATCATCAAACAATGTTCGATAAGGTTTAACTCTTTATAGAACCCAAAACCATTAAAGTCCTCCCTAGATATTAAAGAAAAAAAATCTACCCCTCCCCCATAGTTCTGATAAGTTAAAACAGAAACCATGAAAATAGAATTGCTTCGGAAAACTTCTTACACAGCATCAATTTCGTCCCATGTCATGGTTTCCAAGTCCAGAATATGCAGGTCATTCAAGAGAGTCCTCTTTGCATCTTGCCCACCGAAAATTACCAAGGTATTCCCGACAAGGGACACTGATTGGCCTCCACGTGATATCTAGAAAGCATCACATGAAAAATGAGGGAACTAAACAGGCTATTACTGTATTTTAATCAAAAAACAAACGAAAGAAAGAATGAGTGAAAAAGGGTCACAAATTGGCCCCAAGTGATACCTAGAAAGCATACATGATGGAAGAAGGGGAAACTAAAGAATATTCCTGTATTTAAATTTAAAAACAAAAAGAAATAAAGAACGAAAGGAGAAGAGAGAGGGAGTGGGGGCATGGATTGTATAGCTCTTGCTATAGAAATGCACATATGACATGTCACATAAGCCTAAATGATACTCCCTATCTACCTAATTATAAGCCCCTTTCAAATAAAAAACAGTCTCTAAATATAAGCATATTTCCAAATTACTAGATATATTTATCAATTTTTTCCAAATAAATCACTTATTAATACTACTAATCTGTCTTGGAATAAAGAGCAATTTAGTAATACTAATACACAAAGGACACATTAATTACACAACAAACTTTTTTTAATATATGTGAAATATTATAAAGATGCTTATAAAAAGGACAGAGGGAGTAAATTGAAACTTCTAATAGACTTTATGATCAATGAACATAATAGATAGACACATACCGGAGGTTTCCCATAGGTCTTTAGAGTTGACCATGTTGCTCTTTGTAGATCAAACTCTCTCACTGTCATAATATTTAACATTAGTACCCATACTTAGTTGCAATCACAAAAGAAAAGACAGCAACAATACAAAAAACAGCAGTGATTAGAACTAGAGTTATAAAACCGGGGAGAAATACACTGTAACTAATGAACATTGAGATCAAATTGATGAACTAAGGATAATATTATTAGGTTTGTGTGTTTTATAGATAGTTTTAGAGAATAGGAATTCACAGAAGAAGAAAGTCTAATTGAACAAACTCCTTCGTCTCTGAACTAGGGAAACCCAAAGTGCAGAGGCGGAAAAGCATGAATGCTTACAAAGACGACTCCAAAAAGATACTCTTCTAATGAATTACTGTTGAATAAAATTTCCATATTCCTCATATTTTCATTTAAGCACATATATGATCCCAACCCCTAAAAGAATTATAACACATTATTACATTAATATATTATACCTTGGATACTTTCGGAAGGATCTTTTGTGTGGCCGGCAATTGACAGGAGCTTATTTCCCCATGCAATCTGTAGTGACATAGTTTTCCGACCAAAATATTACAGAATTAGTACAAGCAATCGACAAGAAACAGATTCAACACAGCAGTTACATAGAGTTTTAAGTTTAATACAAACCAAAGAATGGCCAGCACATGGGTCCAAAGTTGTAGAGGACTCATCGCCAGCCTTAACCTCAAGCTTTGACCAAGTCCAGCTTCTCAAATCCAAAACCTGTATTTGTTTCCATTTAGTTCAAAAAAATATCAACACATAACTTAACTTAGTCAATTTAAAAGGGAGATCACAAAAAGTTTATTTGTTCATAACACAAAATATAGTTATACAATTACTTTCAAAATTGTGGTTTCAATCAAACCCTACAAGATAAACTATTACTACAGCCAAAATTCATAGCCTCATGCAACAAATATATTTAACATATGCTTACATGAAGATCACTAAGATAACGGCCATTGTGATTTCCACCATATATGTACAATTTATCTTGCATAGCTGCAGCTCCATGCTGAACAAATAAACACACTTGGCTTAGGGAGGATTAAAGGCATCAATAATTAAATCTTGCAGAATTGATTTTATAATTATCATGTTTTGCGAAAGCCAAAACCTCATATCGGGCTTTTGGACGTTGACCAGATATTGGAGGTGCAATCCATTGATCATAGACTCCAACTGAACCAAAGCTTTCCACAACAACATCTTTATCCTGTGTTCCAACTTGACTTCCATTTTCAGAGGAAATAGTTTTTGTCTCTGGATAAGTGTTCCCATTCTCAATTACTGGTTCAACTTTGGAATTATGCTGCCAAACCAGAAAGGTAGAATCAGACATTGGAAACAAAGAAATGGGAAACATTGCAATGTTAATAGTGACAACAAAAATGGAGTATAGGAAAATGTTCTCATTGCAAGTCTTTTGATGCAAATTTTAGTTGATATGCCTCTTACATGAATCTATTTCTAAAGATCAAACCCTTAGTGCCATATCATGAAATCTGTAAATGATATTACAACAAAATCACCCAACTATCTTAGTTGCATGAATTGTTGGCAGGTGAAAGGTATTATGACACAAGCAACTATACAATACCCCGAATTTCATTGGCCAAAATATTGATTTCTTACTTGTTTGACCAACCAGATCGTGCTCAGTCAGTACCTACTCTTAACGTTAGTTTGATATAATATATGTGTATAACACGTTAAGCTAAATCCAAGCCAAAAGCATAAGTACATCTCAGAAAGAACAAGACTCGGTATTATATATAGCATTACGAATACTCACATTCATTTGAACGTCTATTACAGGCTCTGCAAAAGAGTTAGATGCTCTTGAATACCAACCTGGATCTTCTTCCTACACAACAAAAGAAAATAAAAACAAAAGTAATCAGGCAATATATTACATTATACCAAGGAAGAAATGTTAACAAAAATTATTTGCATGACCTCCAATATTTTCACAAAAAGACGCATGGCTTCTGTGGAAGACATGTTTCCAAGCTGGTTCCAACTGCATCAGTAATTACCAATTTAACAATATTCTCGAGAGCAGGAATGGACTAGTTCATATTGCAAGTATAATTTAAAATATAACATTAAAAAAAAAAAAAAAAAAAACAATGCAGCATCCATAAGATAATTGCATAATAGTATAAATGCTTGGACAAGCATAGCAAAACCAGAATTCCATATCAATGCAAACATATAGAATATGGTTTTGAATCCTCTCATGTTTGAATCCAACATGAGGGTTATGTTCATCATCTCGCCATTAAAACTCATTGGACCCCACTTATATATTTTTGAAGTTGTAGAACTCAATGAGTTTAAATGGTGAGATGATGAACATAACACCCTCATGTTGGATTCAAACAAGATATCAAAATCCATAGAAGATAGAGGTTTAATGTTGAAGTATAGTAATAGCACAGAAAAGGGGAAAAAACATGCATGGTTAAAACAAACAAACCTGGCCCATTTGCTATGCTCCACAATTTTCCATGAACTGGGTTCTGGGATGTTACAAGGTCCTACACTAGCCTGAAATGACAAATTAACCACGAGTTGATCAATAAAATGAATCAAGGATAACTTCATCGCTTCAATTCCATACAATGATAACACAACAGACCGAAAAATAACTTAATACGTAATTCAGTGCACTACATCTGAATGTAGGTTTATCCGATGTAAAGTCCTACAACAACTACAAGCTTATGGACCTGTTTGGATTAGCTTATTTGAACTTACCTACTGACATAACATAAGCACTTGTAAAACTATTTGGAAAAGCTTATAGAAACAGACAATAACATGTCTATAAACTATTTTCAGCTTATTTCCATAATCTCTCAAAAATAACTTACCAGAACAGCTTATACCTTATATGAAAACAGTTTGACTTTGTTTTGTTTTTTCTTATTTATTATCAAAATAGCTAATATGATAAGCATTTATCCTACAATCACTTAATTAAGCTGTTTATCCAAACAGATCCTATATCAGCCTAAGTGATCATGCAGCCAATGGCTCCCGCAGTTGGCTCATAACGAAAACCAAAATTTCAGAAAAACCATACAGATCAGCAGCAAGTTTTCAATAACCAGTGGTAAGCTAGTAATTTCGAATACAAATTTACGATGTTATGCAATTAGAATTCCACACCTAATCTTTATAACACGGATCACCAATCCTCATCATGTAACAGCAACTAATTTAACTAACATTAATGTAATTCATCAATCATAATCATAAATAAAAATTCAAAACCACCGAATTGCTTGTTTAACACACTAACACAAAGAAAGTAAGTAAATTACAAAATCAGCAACAAGTCTTGAAGTTGAATGAATCAAATAAAAACAGATCCATGGAAAATCACAGATAGAAAATTGATGAGAAAAGCATCACCGACAAAATTGAAGGAAAAAAAAAAGCAATGCAATGCAGGTAAAAGGAAAAAGAGAACCTGTTGATATAAGCTATAGAGAAGAAGCGCGGTGGATTTAGGGAATTTAGATGTAAGAGATTTAGTTGGAGAATTGGATCCATCCAAACCGACGTAAGATGCCGCAGCGTAGAACCGTTCTGGATATTGCAAACCAGAACTTGCTCTCGCCATCGCCATCGACATTTCTGATTATTATTCTTATTTTCAGATCCAATTGAAAACTCTTCAAACTTAACTTGGGATCTGATTTTGATTATTCAGAGGGATTGGGTTCCTCAACTAATATTATGTCTTTAGATGTACGAAATCAATCAATTATCAATTAAATTATTAAACGATTATCTAAGAATGTGATGTTTTTTCTGTTTTTTTGCGCGTGCATTCTTCCTAGATCCATTTTTTGGCTTTCGTAATAAATTAATAAAATGCCCCCACGGTTTCGATAATTACATATACACACCTATCTAATTTCTTTGTTTTCTGTAAGATAATTTGATGTAGGGTCATATTAACTTGTGTCTTTAGGGCATATGTTAAACATTAAATTTTTGACATTAATAGTAAGTATTAATAGAAAAAAATTAATATTAGAATTTTTGAGTGATTAATTAATATAATTTTTGAGACATAATTTCTATTAGTGGAATCATTAAACATAAGTTAATTTATTTGATGTAATCAAGTTAAAAGTTGATTTACTTTTGGTTAAAGTTGTCCGGTCGTTATTTGCTTGTTTTTTTACGGCTTCTTGCATACAAGCACAAAAATAGTACAATCTTTTTCTTTTTGCTAATAAGCAAAATCTTCAAATAAAAGAGCATGCTAGTATTTGTAAAGAAAATTTTATACAAAGAAAATAATGAATAGGAATAAACTGTCTGACTAGTGACTAGTTATTTTTGTTGACCATGTATTAGAAACTGGATAGCTATTATTTGTAATCCATGAGGTTTTTGTGTTTCTTGTAAAAAAAGTTGTAGCGATCAAGATTTTCCTTCATAACAAAAAAGAGCATTTTCCTTTCTCGAGTTACACCCACCGTTACCTTTTAAGCAATTTTTGTTTGACTAGTTTGCCCTTATACCCAAATCAAATCAGCAAAACAATTAGTTCATTCTATTCCTTTCTCGTTCTCTTCTTACATGAGCTGAATATGCAACAACGATGAACCAAGTTCGTCCCATTGCTAAGAAAGCAACAATCAAAACAAAGGATGATGAAGCTGAACAAAGCAACATGAAAACTTTAGCCCTCACGAATGCATCCTAGTAATAATGTTGCGTGCCAACCAAAGCTTCTTCAATCACCACCCGAAACGGATGCACGTGTCACGTGTGTTCAATTGGGCGTTGGGACATTTTTTTTTTTTTTTTAAAGGATCAATTGGGACATCTTCCTCCACTTAAATTAATTAATTTATGCTAAGGTGTTTGATGATTGTATTTTTTTTAAAGGCAAAATAGAACATATAATAAATTAAAAGGAACAAGTATAAAGACCGAGGGACATTAGACCTAACCCAGGAATAATCTAAATGGGAATACAACATGATAATACAGTCCAAGTGGAACAATTCTAAACTATCCACAATAATCACGTGCGCAACCCAACGAATCCGCGTACGGGTGCGTAACTAGGCTACAAAAAAGAGTGAAAATGGACATCCGCATAGAACAGTTAGAGTTTACAGGTGGCAAATGGATTGACCGTCAACACAGTAACCAAACCAAGTGCCAAGCTCCCTGAACAGCGGCAAGCATAAGATGCTCTTTCGAGCAAACAACGCGTAAGAACTCAGATCGAGGGATGAGTCCAATACGTCAATCAGACCCTTTCGGGTTGAACGAACCAGACCCTTTCGGTTCATTTGAAATACAACCACAACAAACAGGTCTCAATCTAAAGCCTCCCAATCATGTAAAAACAAAACAACAAAAATGATGATTGTATTTATTTTAATTAAAACTTAAGGTTTTGTTTGCAAGTTTGGAGGGGAAGAGAAGAAATGGCTTTGGGGTGAGAGATATAGGGGGAAATTGATAAATCTTTCACATTTTTTGAAAGATAATTTTTTTAGAGAGTGATAAACTAATACTTATGATTAATGTATTTTTAACTTTAAGAGTAAACCCCTCATCAAATACAATTTTTTAGTTCCCTCAAATGGGGAGGGTTTTATATTTTGAAGAAAAATGTTCTTCCACTTACTCCTTCTTTTTTTTTTTTTTCTTTCAAACCCTCACTTCCTTTCCCCTCCAAACTCGCAAACAAAGCCTAAGTGCTGCCCCGATTGTATTAATGATTTGTTAGAAATATTAGTAATTTAAGATGGTGTACTTCAAAGTGTTGGAGGGATGGTTTTAGAAAATGAAGAGTCAAGTAAGCCAAAACTACATTGTTTGAAGCATTACAAGTTACAAATCGAAGAACGTGAGACATATAAAGAATGAGTTTTGTCGCCCAAGTTGATTGCGAGACTTTTGGCAAGAGATAGGAGAGACTATGGATAAATTGAAAAGGAAAATGTTGAAGGGAGGGAAAGGCATATTCAAGCAAGTCCACTCAACAAGATAACTGTTTTAATTTGGGCTTTGTTACTTTCTCATATAGTGAAGATTGAAGAAGTTGGATGAGGTTACACCATGACGAGGAGAAGACTAATTTGGTGGAGGGTGTGACACTTAGGGGTTGGCTGGAGGTTTTTGTGACAAAAATTCTCAATTATAATATTAGAGGTTTGAGAGGGTGTTATCGAACGTACGCAAAATTTTACGCACATAAAAGACAGAAAGTATGATACACTAAATTTGAGATAATGAATGATTGGTTTTTCAGTGCTTTATGGGTTCCTCAGAGGTTGGTTTTTCTTTCGGGTCTTAATTGGGAGCTTATGGTTGTATTCTTACTTTAAGGAATGCTAATTTGGTGGAGGTGCGATATTCAATTAATTTTGATCATGGGCTGATCATTAATAATTATTTTAAGATACACAATGCAGGTAAAAGGAAAAAGAGTACATGTTGATATAAGTTATAAAGAAGAAGCGCGTCGGATTACGAAACTTAGAGGTGAGAGATTTAGTTAGAGAATTGGGTCCATCAAATTTGACGCTGCAGCAGTGTAGAGTTGTTATGAAAAATTGATATCTTTATAAATGTCAAATATATTTAACCCTTGTTTTGACATGTAAGGTTTCTAAAGTTGCTGACTTTATAGCTCATTGGTAGGTGTGTGTATAAAGTTTCGGCGAATGTGTTAGCAAGCAAGTTAAAATTAGTATAAAGGAGTCAACGTAGTGGTGATAGTTGTTCTAAACATATACACTTTGTAAGCATAGTATGACAAAATAGAACACAATACAACACATAATATTATCCAAAATGTAACGGCTAACCATTAACACATAAGATTACCCAAAATGTGATATGCAAGCTTTAACACAATAATATCGTAAAAAATGTAAAAAACTTGCGGTCAAATAAAACAAGCGTAAATATTAAGCAAACGATAGCCACAAGATCAGTTATTTGGTCAATTCAACAAAAGAAAAATGAAGAATAAATGCATATGATAGAGAGAACTCACTCAAAGGTACGCCTTCGGACTTTTTTTTATGGGTTAAATATGTTTTTGGTCCTTATAAATATACTAATTTTTTGTTTTAGTCCTTCTAAAAATTTTCTTCAATTTTTGGTCCCTATAAAATTTTCAATCACTACTTTTGGTCCCTATTTTTGAGTTAATTTTAGTTTTTTTTTAATGAAATTGTGCATAAATGTGTAAAATATTGTAAAAATCTTTTCCAAAAAAAATTAGAATTTTTTGGAGAGATTATTATAATATTATGAATTTTTTCTGCAAAATTTTATTCAAAAATATGAATTTTACATATGAGTTTACTTTAAAGGATGGATCAAAAGTGACGATAATTTTTTTTTTAAGAACTAAAAGTTGAAGGAAAATTTTAGAGGGACTAAAAGGAAAAATTGGTATATTTATAGGGACAAAAACATATTTAACACTTCTTTTATTTGCCAAAGAAAGTATGGTCACAATATTGGATTGTTCTACAGAGACAATCACTTTTATAGGAGGAGGCAATTGGACAAGATCCGTCAAAGTTCAAACCTTCTTTTCTTGATTTAATCTCTCTATACAATGTAACGACGAGCTCTTCTTCTAAGAAGAGGGCATAAAATGACAAGTAGCAGACTTCATTATCTTCTTCATAACCGGGGCAATCATGGTCCTATCATATAGTTTGAAGGCAAACATATATTCTAAATCAATAACAAACTTAGACAAAAATTAGCATATATGAACTCATTTTCAAGTATAAAAATCAAAATGAGAAAAATCCATTTTTGGGAACACAACAAATGTGCGCAAACCTCTCGTTTAGTTGTGTGAAGCGTCTAAAATTTGAAGTAATTGACCAAGTTTAATAAACGTCGAAGATGAAGAAAAGTAAATAATCACGGTATATATATTAGTACGATTGACGATTCTATAACCCGATTCTATATCAGTAATAAAATTGGAAGCAAGGACACATGAGATTTATTTTTGGCTCTAACCTCACGCACACAAGTAACTTAAGGACTTGGTTGTTTTAATTTTAAATGTTTTTCGAAAAGCTATTTCAAGTAGCTTTTTAGTTTATAGCTGGTAGCTTTTTATACTCTCTTCCAATTTTAACCTTATTAATTTAATTTTATTATTTTTTAATAAACATCACGTTGATAGGCAAGGTAACTACCCACGCTTGATATCACTTTCTTTTAGTGGAAGTTTTATATCCCTTTTTTTAGGGGACATTTTTCATGTCTTCTGCTTTTTATATTTTTGTTGTTCGTTTTTTTTTTTTTTAATTTACAATAAATAGTAAAGCAATTTTAGTTAAATAAAATTTATCAAAAAAAATTTGTTCAATCAAAAATGTCAAATTGAATTTTGGTGATGAAAATATTTAAAAATATATTTAAATAATTAAAATGAAATACATTAAGTAAAAATTATTATATGTATAATTTATGAAAAAACAAAAAAGACAAATATGTCCTTTTATGTCATTTTATATTTAACAACCACCTCAATAACTAATTTTACCAAACACTTTAATTTCGATCAGCTACAAGCTAACTTTTCAACTATCAGATATCAGCTAGCTTATAGCTTAATTTTACCAAACACACGACTCTGTTTGGTAAAAATAAGCTATAAGCTTATAGCTGAAAAGCTTGCTTATTAAAAATAATGTGTTTGGTAAAATTAGCTGTTGAAGTGGCTGATAAGTATAAAATGACATAAAATGACATTTTTTTTTAATATACATATAGACACACACATTTTTTTTGTAATGTATTTATTTTTTAATATTTTTAATTATAGTTAAATATGTTTTTGGTCCCTATAAATATTCAAACTTTTGGTCTTAGTCTCCATAAAAAAATTCTTCGACCTTTAATCCTAAAAAAAAATTCACCGACAATTTTGATCTCTGCTTTATGAATCCCAAAAATAAGAGAAAGGTGGAAACAAAATGTAAGCTAGAATATATAAAATTTTACAATGTACAATAGACTAGTTATTTTTTCCTTTAAAAAAAAACAAATAGGCTAACTATATTTTATGTGATGTACAGCAGATTAGTTATAGCAAAATATAAAACATTTCCTTAAAAAAATACATACATACATATATATATATATATATATATATATATATATATATATATATATATAAAGTGCTCCTTAAAAAAAAAGTGACATTTTTTTAAGAGAAAAAATGGGGCGGTTTATAAAGATGAATATGTGTAGTTGTTTAATTAAAAAAATAATTAATTTAAATTAATAGGGTTAAAGTTGGAAGAAAATATAAAAAACTACCGGCTATAAGTTAAAAAGCTACTTGAAATAGCTTTTCAAAAAACGTTATAAGCTCATGAAAAAAGCTTGTTACCAAACACGCTACGTTTTCATCTAACGAGCTTATAAGCTAATCTAACAAACTATAAATTAGCTTTTTTGTGTTACCAAACACAGTCATAAGCTAATTAAAAAAACTTTTTACCAAACACGTCTTATTCTTTAAAAAAAGCTTATAACCTAATCCAAAAAGCCAGCCAATGTCAACACAAGTGAGTCAGACGAGTCACGTTTAAAAAGTAACTTACGGAAATATAACAAGAAGCAGTAGTAGTAGTAGTATTTCATTTCATTTCACTGTGCGTTGCTTTCTTCATATGCTTTGCATCGTTTGTTTCATTCATAAAACCAGGTATATTCCCCTTTCCTTTCTCCATCTACGTTCAAATATCTTCACCCATCTATTTATTTATTTGTTTATTTTATTTATTCATGTTATTCCTATGCATACTTGGTCTTTGATGCTTATTACCCTTTGAAAACAAAACCTTACTTAGCATTCAACCGAACCAGCGTTTCTTGCTCAAATTCAAAGGTTAAAAACACAACACAAAATATTATTCACGTTTCTCTGTTATGAACAATCATTAACTTGTTCAACGTGCTTGCTTCTGTTATGCGTGTTATAATAAACAAAGCACGATACTTTCAAATATTTTCAGCTTTTCAATATTTCCACTAATTTTTTACTGTATCTGGTTTGTAATGTAGTACGTGTACTTAATCTCCGCGTTGTTCATGAATTTGCTTCTTTGTTAATCAAAATTCTTCAACTTTTTGAAGCCGTGTCAAGAAAATAAGTTGACAATTTTCGGTTTATTTACAATGAAAAATAATATTTTTTAATGTGAGTGATTTAGGTAACCGTGTTGAAGTGAGGGTTTTGATGTTTCAGATCGTATTGCCAATTTTCGTAGGCTTATCAGCTGAAAATTGTTCCATGTTGCTTGTGTTCTATTCTGACCCCGAGTTGATTGATAGTTATTAAAGTGAAAATATTTGAGATCTAATACTCTGTTAATATGCAAGGGCTGTTAATTTAGAAAACAAAGTATCAATTCCTTAGGGATAGATATTACTTTTTATGCGTAGTTACAATTGCAGCTCATGTTTTAAGTATGCTTTTTGATTATGCTATCTAATCTACAAGATTTGAGTTATCCAATCATGTAGATAAATGTTATCTGATCATGGCTTAAGAATAAATGTTATAAGATGGAAGAGGATCAAGAGGGATCTGGGTTGATTATCTTGTTTGTTGGTATTCAAAATTCTTCACCCTTATATAAGGGTTTTTTTCACTTTCAATGTCTTCCCTTGCTCGTTGCATGGTGTATTCATTTTGAAGCTGCGTCAACAATTGTGTCTTTC
Source organism: Medicago truncatula (assembly GCF_003473485.1). Taxonomy (NCBI): domain Eukaryota; kingdom Viridiplantae; phylum Streptophyta; class Magnoliopsida; order Fabales; family Fabaceae; genus Medicago; species Medicago truncatula. The sequence goes on from NC_053048.1 coordinate 53,649,942, forward strand.
AGAAAAAAAGTTGACATTTTTTGGTTTATTGACAAGGGAAAATTATAGCTTTTTATGTGAGTGATTTCATTTAGGTAACCTTGTTGAGGTGGATTTTTTTATGTTTATCGTTTTTTTTTTTGTAACCATTTAGAAAACAAAGTAACAATTCCACAGGGATAGTTGGATACTCATAGTTTTGAAATCTAAATTCTTTCATTAAGTAGAATGATGCTTTCAAAAACCAGTGGCATGGTTAATATGAATGGTTGATGAGTAACACTGCTTTACTTTTATGCCTCGTCACAACTGATACTTTAAGTATGCTCTTGATGATGTTATCTAATCTACATTTCCTTTATAAATTTCTTCTTAAGGCATGATTTGACTCTTTAGTTATCTGGTTTTGTTTTACTATATTTCTTTGCAGATGGTGTCCTTTAACCAGAATTATAACGTTATTTTCATGGACGATGCATCTGATAGAGACCCTGAATTCAGTCCTCGAATAGGTCATGCATACCAGGCGGAAATTCCTTCTGTCATTGCAAAATCAGACCATCTTTCACTCCGAATGAATCCTGCTGATTCAGAAGATGTTCACGATAAATCACTCTCCTTTGCAATTGATTTACCCATGTCAGACACATGGAGTGATGCTGATGCAAATAGTTTTGAACTAGGTTTGTTTATTTTTGGGAAGAATTTTACTCAGATAAAACGATTCATCGAGAACAAAGGGATGGGGGAAATACTTTCATTTTACTATGGAAGGTTTTACAAAACTGATGGATATCATAGATGGTCGAAGTGCAGGAAGAAAAAAGGGAGAAAGTGTATGATAGGACATAACCTTTTTGCCGGACCGAGGCAACATGAACTATTGTCTCGCTTGATTCCTCATGTCTCTGAAGAATCTCAAAATGCTCTGTCACAGGTATTCAACTATGTCGTCTCATCTCCATCTCCTCTATTGTTAATGAACTGCATAAGTATATTCCATTTCTCTGACAGATTGGCTTAGCCTATATGACTGCATTTAGTGGTTTCAAATTTTCTTTCATTCTCACATGTCTTTCTTACGATATTGTATCTAATGTGAATTCCTTTGCAAGTTCTGATATTGATTTTTTCCCTGTAATTTTAAATATAGCCTTCTTTAACATCCTTCTCGAAGTGTGGTAATATTTCATGATATTAATAATTGTTTTAACAGTAATCTGGTTTATGTGGTGCACTGCATGTATAATGATTGTCTGTCCATATTTTGTGGATTTATTAACCATGTAAAAGAATAAAAGTCACTAGGAATAAGGGACTAAATTATCTTTTGGAAATGCATTTTATTTATGAGCTCCGAATGATGCTTAGTTTGTTTCTCCTAGGCAATTCGATGTTACAAACTGAAAGCTTCGCTAGTTTATGGAACATCTTATTTCTTTAATTTTACATACTTTGTGCATTTGATAGTTACAATGTAATTACGATGGAGTAACCGAGCGAATTATCATTTACTGCAACATACCATAATTATTTGAAGTTTTATGTCCATACCAGTACCTTTTTTCTTTAAATCACTCCAGTTATATATATCATATGTTTCAGTCCTCACTTTACTTATATTTATACACAGATTTCAAAGTCGTTTATGGAGGGAAGAACTTCTCTAGAAGATTACACATCTTCTTTGAAGTCTACTGTTGGACTTGGTGTACTTGTGGAAGCTGTAGGTATTGGTAAGGAGATGGGAGACCTTACTAGGATTGGCATGGAACCTGGGAAGGACGTTCAAGCGTTGCCAGTACCAGCTTGCAAAGCTTTGTCTTCTCTTGGACCTAGTGAGATAATTCAATATTTGACAGGATTTCGGCTGAGCAAAACCAAAAGTAATGATCTCTTCTGGGAGGCTGTTTGGCCCCGCTTACTGGCAAGAGGTTGGCACTCTGAGCAACCAAAGTATCGATGCTATGTTACTTCCAATGATTATCTGGTTTTTCTTATTCCCGGTGTTGAGAAGTTTTCGAGGAGAAAACTTGTGAAAGGTGACCATTACTTTGATTCTGTTAGTGATGTCTTGAGAAAAGTAGTTGCTGAACCGAATATTCTCGTGCTCAAAGAAGAAGAAGGAGAAGCCAAATTTGGTAGCTGCAATGAGGAAGATCCCGAAAATGGATCAAATGAAGATGATCTGTCTAAGGATCATCGCTATTGTTACCTCAAGCCCCGATCTTCTACTTACAGTAAAGATCATATCAAATTCATGGTTATTGATACCAGTTTGGTGCATGGTGGAAAGTCATCTGCTTTAAGGGAATTGAAATCTGTGCCTGTTAATTCGGTGCCTAAAGTTGAGGTAGATTTTGGTTGTAGGAAGGTAAACCATAGCAAGGATGCGCCTAAAACCATTAAACAGAAGTCGACAAAGTTAATAGTGATTGATACCAATAGACTTTCTGAAGGAAAACTATTGAAGCTGAAAGTGAAACAATTGAAATATCTTCCAGTTGAATTAGAAGATGCTTCTACGATGACTACTGGTCTTCTGAGAGAAAGTAAGGGTGGCTCTTCAATTGATGATTCGTCGAGGAAGGTGGAAGCTAAGAGGCTGGTATGTGACAAAAAGAATATCAATAAAACTGATGGGTGCAGAGGGGTATCTAACAGTGGTGCTACCAGTAAAAAAGCACATGATAATCTTGATAACAATCGATTGACGAGGATCATAAAACATCAATTCAATCGGAGAGTAAGATCTGGTGATTCTAATCATGCAGCCGTTCCTATTAAACGGAGGAAATTGACTGCTTGTGCCAAATCAGAGAAAAGTCGCATTGTTGAGAATTCTTCAGGATGTTTAGGTTTATCTCGGTCTTCTTGCTTTCGAGATGCAAACCAAAATGTTTGTGGTCCAGTTAGTCATCATCAGAATGAAAATTCAACTTCTTCAGCAGACAGAAGTGTGGAAGAGGATAATGGAAAAAGCATTATCAACGACAGCTATCAACACACGAGTGTTTCTTGTGTCAAAGTTGAAAAATCTGAATCTTTCACCTTCAACATACCTCAGGTACCATCGAATTCTGAAAATAGCAAAACAGTGGCAATGGCAGCTGAAGATGAGCAAGGCCTAACGGCAAAAAATCCATGTCTAACATATGCTTCTCAGGAAGTAGTTAAGGAGCCTTTGAGAATCCCTTGTGATGTTGGTTCTTTGGAACAACAGCCTGATATGAATCCGAGGAGACAGAGCTCTAGGAACAGACCCTTAACCGTTAGAGCATTGGAATGTATAGCAAATGAATTCCTGCATGTGCCAAAGAGACAGAAAAAGAAAGATATCCAGACACACCAAGATCCTTTCAATCCTTGCCGCAAGGCTCGTACATGAGGCAAAATAATGCTGCATCGTTGTTGTTCAGATCATGGGACTGATGGTGGTGTTAGCTAGATATTTGCAAGCCAATTGGTTAAGTTAAAGAGTAGAGGTCAATAGTGATTTATTTTGAAGATACATATGCATATCTGTCGTCATGGAGTTTCTGACCTTTGGATACAAAATGGTTTAGAATGTACTGATGGTTCTCCTACCTGACTTTAAATTGTGTTCTAAGGCTGCCAGATGACTAGACACATTGTCCATAATTTTTTGGTTTTGTATGTTATGCTTTATTTTAAAATCAAAATGTCGTCCAAGTGGAAGAATGTTAGGAATTTTGTTTTTATGTGTTGGTCCTCCATTCATTTATACAACGTTGATTGAAGGTATCTTGACGTTTCTAAAATGTCCCATCTAGTAATGAATGGATATTGAAGATCACACGTGGGTGTGTTTGAATAGTGTAGCATATGATTGAACAGTTTCATGATGGACGAAATCACCAACTTTTCATTATAGGGTATGATTGGATATCTTACGACTATTAATGAATGGATTAATAGCCTTCATACAATGGTGGGTTCTCTCTACACGTTCCTCAAAATATGTCTTGGTATATATGCCAATAATATTGTAATAAAATGGCTTATACCCCATCCAGAGTCAGAAAAAAACAGAAAAAGTTCACATCCTATGATCAAAGTAATCATTCGATACATTCAAAATATAAGAATTTTTATCCCTTCTTATTTTATCAATATGTGTATAGATCTGGGGATAAATTGTCATGACAAGAGATTATGATTCATGTTTATATTATTGTCATGATGTGCAATACATTCTTAACATTTAGTACTGCCATGGCCGTTATTTATTTCCTAAAATTTCATCTTAGTAGAATCTCAATACCATTGGGATGAATAATGCTGTTGTTAGAATGAGTGGATTTAATATGTTCAATTCTATATTGGATCAAAGTAAGGCCTTATCAAAGATCATTGAGCAAAACAATAGCAGTGATTGTGTTTTGCATAGTAGCAACATTATTATTGGTGGAACTAAAGAAAGTAGTGATGAGGATGTAATTTCCATGGCTGATGAATATTTGACTCTGCTATTTTGTGATATCCAAGACATATCAGGTTGATTGGTTTTACCATGAGAAGCTACAGTTTCACACTATATCTAGTCTGGACTCCTTTATGTAACTTATGTTTTGCCACCTCAATCTAGATTCTGGTTACAACGGAATTACCATGTTATTTGTCCGCTTTATTATTGCACTTAATTGTATATCTATTCTTGTTATTTAGGTTTAATACAAAGTCTTACAATTCCTTATAGTTTTGTTTTTCCGTATATGTGGAAACATCTTATTTGTATAATATTTATACGATTATACTATTATTATATACAAATAATCTTATCCTTGATATGTGTCTCCAAATGAGGTCTATGATTCAATCTTTGCTACTAACATTTTCCTCCTCCTCTCTAAATTTTATCTATAAAGAGAAAAGTTATGCTATCAACACTAACTTTTTTAAAGTTCGCCTTTTTATTATTGCTGAAATTAATACGAATCCATCGATAATGACATCTTGTAAAACAGTCAAATTAACATAGTTTTCATCTAATAAAAGAGTGAATGTTTAAAATAAATGAGCATTAGCAAAACATTATGTAACTCATGTTTGGTTATGTTGAAGATCTAACCATTCAAATTTATTAGGTTAGAGTATGTGTTTCCAAAGTTATTCTTTCCAACACACTATTTGTAGTGCAAATTATATTGATTAGCGAAAAGACGGACACGTGAGTGTCTTTCTTTCCGTTCTTTTTATTTCATTAAAGTTTGAAAATTATGAATAATGTTTTTTTTTTTAAATGAAATTTTGATTTTGATTAAAACTAAAATATAAATGTTTGTTGCTGTAACAACAAAACTAACCATGATTATCTATTTCAATGACATCAACAATATAACAAAAAATACAATCTAATTTTTTTAATGACACCAACAACAATCTTTATTATCGAAAAATTGTAATAATCTAATTATTATTATTATGATAATGATGATAATAATAATAATAATAATAATAATAATAATAATAATAATAATAACACTAATACTAATAATAATTAATAATAATAATAATAAGGCTTAATTGCACTTTTGGACCCCTATCTTTCCAAAAGTTGCGGTTATGGACCCCTAACTAATTTAAATACAAAACAGCCCCCTATGTTTGGATTCTTTGGCAATTTTGGACCCCCAAGGCAAAAAAAAATAAATTATTGACACGTGACACCTCACTTAGGGTGCCACGTCAGCGTTGACCGAGTCAACAATGGACTGGGGGTCCAAAACTGCCAAAGAATCAAAACATAGGGGGCTGATTTGTATTTAAATTAGTTAGGGGTCCATAACCGCAACCTTTGGAAAGATAGGGGTTGAAAAGTGCAATTAAGCCTAATAATAATGATGATAATAATAATAATAATAATAATAATAATAATAATAATAATAATAATAGTAGTAGTAGTACTATTCAATAAGAAGGTTTTAGTATGGTCTTAAAAAAATTATAATCATCCGATATGTATGGTCTTCTAATAATAATAATAATCATGATACTAATAAAGTATAGAAATTGAAATAAGAATAAAAAAAATATACCATCCTTAAAAAAAAAAACTATACTCATGATTGGCTTAATATTTTTTGGTTTTAGAAAGTTAATCATCATACCTCGATTTTTTTTTTTTTTTGAAAAAGTCAAAATGAGATTATATAACAAAGCAGTCCCTACAGCATAAAGTGTGTCTTAGAGACTACTACAGGAATCAAGAGTTACAACAAATACAAAATCAACCCAACATGACTACATTAACCAATACCCAAACAAACAAGAGGGCATGACCACCACTACTGGGTACCAAAAACAAAAGTAGCTTTTTTAGCTTTCAACCATCCTAAGGACAACATCTTAACCTTGTCTAACAAACGGGGAATGAGAGTTATTACATTATTAAACAGACGATTATTTCGTTCATTTCACACGACCCATGCACAAAGAAGCCATATAAGTTGCATAAAAGAACGTCTAGAAACAACACCACCTGTCAAATAAGTAAACTGAAGAAAATGGTCGAAAATATTATCAGCATCCACCCCCGCACAACCAATCCAATCACGCACCATATGCCAAAGTGAACCAAAAGTGTTACATAACAAAAAAAAGATGTTGAGCCGATTCAGGATGACCGCAACCAGCGACACATAAGGACATATCAGTCGGCAACACCCTTCGAGCAATCAAGTTATTCTTCGTTGGTAAACGATCCCGGATGAGTCTCCACGCAAAAACTGATACCTTCAAGGGAACCTGTTTGTGCCACACCAACTCCGCATCAGGAGCCGTACCAGAATAGTCCTGAGAGGTTAGCACCTTATAAGCACCACAAACAGTGTATCCATCTAAAGGAGCAGGAAGCCAAACCCATGTATCTGAAACATTCGGAGACAAGATAACATCAAGAAGTAAAGCCCTACACTCTGCTAACATCTGCCACAAACTACGCCTCCACCTCCAAAAAAATCCCTGCTGCTCCAAATCAACAGAGAACAAGTCTGCCACAGACATGAGCTTATTCTCCGTTAACTCAAACAGTCTGCGAAAACGGACACAGAAAGGAACATCCCCTAACCACCTATCAAACCAAAACAACGTATCAGAACCATCTCTAACCCTCCTAGCCACGTGACCAACAAACCACCCACAGTCACCCTCGCCAACACTATCCCTAATACGACTCACCTCCCTCCACCAACACGACACACTCTGAAACACCCCGTTTTCCCAAAACAATTAAATAACAAATATGACATCAGAGTTTAGCACCAAAACGGGCATGTCACACTACTTTTCAAAATTTCTTAAATAGAATATAAAACTACTTAATTTAAACTCAATAAATTGCGGCAGAATATTTTTTATTAAAACAACAACCAATATCAACCGTTTAATTCTCCATAAAATAATCTTGGCATAAAAGACTCATCAATTAATTCAACAACCAACATAAAGGGCTGCATCAGCATAATCCAAAAATGTGATACATAAGGAATGAAAAATAATAAAGTAATCTCATCTCGTACGTATCAGAGCCCTAGACACTTGAGCCACCACCTACTACTCAGGATCACCTGCAAGTTACCCATAGGAAGGGCAACATTTCCAAGCAGAAGGGGTGAGATTCACAAACAATAATAATAATATATAATATCATCAATTGAATCTAACACCCTAAAATATCAATGAATATCCAATATATATTTATATCTCATAATCAACCACATCATCAACAATATGGCAATTCGACCAACGACGACTCATGCAATGACATCACAACACCTCTAAGACTCCTCAACAAATGCGACTATGCATGTGGTACCGATTTACAGGGCAGAAGCCCTCACCGGATATTGAATGGTTAAAGCATTCATCAGGGCATAAGCCCTCACCGCTTTGAACAACAAAGTGTTCCAGGACATGAGTCCTCCCGCTTTGAACGACAAGGCGTTCCAGGGCAAGAGCCCTCCCGCTTTATATATATGCTTATGCAACTGACTCCACTTGTGTATATCTACATACAACTCAACAACAACAACGACGACAACAAATGTACATAATTAATTATGACATACTCCATCACTTAGTCAACTATGACACAACGACTCATAACAACAAGATTCTTCGACATAATATATATTCATTTGGTTTCATACTCAATCATATTCAAAATTCACTATATTCAACCAATTCAATTACCAATGTGTTTCAGTAGGATTTAGTGCATATACCAGGGTCATACAAGTTGAAAGAAACATTTTAAAATGCTCAAAAGGATTCCCTAGTGCACGAAACAAAATTCAAAGAGTGGCTGACTAAGACCTACTTCGCTTAAGCGACGGCTGGCTCGCTTAAGCGACCTGCTTACAGAGAGTTGGCGTTCTGCTCGCTAATGGTTTGCTCGCGGTTCGCTTAAGCGAACTTCTGGCAGAGAGGAATTAATTTTTCGCTTACGGGTTCGCTCACGGTTCGCTTAAGCGAACTGACATTCAGAATTCTGGGTTGCTTGCTTGAATGCTCGCTTAAGCGACGGGTAGTTCGCTTAAGCGACCATTCATCTGGGCAGTGCAAAAACTTACGGGTTTCAAACCCTTTCTCATTCCAAAACCCAATTTTAATTCCCTGATCACCCAAAACGTTTTCCAACAGATGTTTACAGGTTCAATATACAACTAGGCATCTAAAGGAACATAAAACATGCATCAACAACAACAATTCAGCTCATTCCAACAACTTGCATAATCTCTCAAAATTCTCTCCAACAATCCCAACCTTTCCCAATTCTGATTACAGCAATGTTACAAAATCCTAAAAACGATATGATCATGATTCTAAGCATAATTAACATGTCTCCTACACTTTTCAACTCAAAATCAGTATTAGAACCCTAATCCCCCAATTCCTATTCCAAGAACAATTCATGTTAAATCAATTTTCCGAAATTATATATTATAATCATTGAGAGTTAGTCTCACCCTTATCTTAATTCAGAAGGAAAAATGCACCGAAATTCAGGTTCACTTGGCTCTACTTGCTATTCTCTCCCTTTTCTCCCAAAAGCTCTGTTTTGCACGTACACTGCTTTCTGACTATTTCTTTCCTAACTCCCAAAATATTAACTCCCCTTTATTTTATTAAACTCCTCTTAATTCTATTAATTCCTAATTAACTCCCCAACCTCTAAAATAATAATTATTTCCCACTTATTCTAATTAATATTAAAATAACCATATAATAAAATAATACACACCACATACTCCACAATATTATTTAAAATCATATAAAAAGACTCTAAATAAATCAAAATAAATAAAATAGCAACTAGGGCGTCACACACTCCGGCCCCCAACCTCCAACCTGCCACCTAATTCGCCATACCTGGCAACTAAGACACTATACCACAAACCACCTCTGTCCAACAACATCCGCCAACACCATTTACCTAACAAAGCACTATTAAATTCCTTCAATTGTCTCACCCCCAAACCTCCATTCTCCTTTGTGGAACAAACAGTTTTCCAGCCTATTTAAGTAATTTTTCTATGATCCTCACTTCCCCCCAAAAAAAATTATTAAATAAAGATTCAAGGGAAGAGATTATATCTGATGGAGCTTTGAAGAAAGAAAGGGCATAGACAGGTAGAGAAGTCAAGACAGATTTTAACAGAACCAAACGTCCTCCAAAGGAAAGAAACCGGCTATTCCAACCCGTAAGTCTAGCTTTAATTCGATGCACAATAGGATCCCAAAAACTATGACGATGCGGATTACCCCCAATAGACAAACCCAAGTACATAAAAGGATAAATAACCATTCAAATTTACTTGATTGTAACGTGGTTTTATTATTTATTTATCTTTTTACGTAAAATGCACCATTAGTTGTGAATTGTGATATACACATCTCGTATTTTGATTGTGTGAAATTAATTGCATTGACTTGGAATCTTGGATATTGGTATTTTGTTCAAAAATGATAATTACTTACAACATATATTGTCATCAATATTCTTTCTATTTGGTCTTTGCTTCATTGTTAGTTTGCAAAACACAACAAGTACTGTACATATAACAGTATAAGAAAGAATAGCATAAGACAATTTTTTTATGGCATTGAATAATTTTTTGTTTTATACAATTTTTGGGAGACGAAATACTATTTTTGTATTTTAGACAATCCGTACGTGAGACAAAAAATTGTGCTGTGGTTTGATGAGGGATAAAAATCCTGTTCCTTGTCTCCAGTTTATTTTGTACCTGAAACAGTTTTACAAATAAAAAATATGTTATAGTGAGCTTTTGTACCACCATTTTGTAATTTTTAGACTATACACCGAATATCTAAGCAAAACCCCTCTTTTCTCTTATTTTTACCTCTTTCAATACCATTACTTTGACTTCCACAGGAACTCAGTGATTTTTTTTTCTTCTTTTTTCTTAATATAAAAGATAATACATGCGTCTCCATGATTATGGTCATGAAGCCACTTTAACCTCTATGGTCTAGACACCACCGATCGATCAACATCCGAAGGAAAGATTTAGTGCGCTTACATATCTCAGGGGTAGACTCACTCACCATGGGTTTATAAGGGTACGACGTCGTCCTAGAGTCCATTGATAAAACTAAAACTAAGCAAATCAAATTAAAAATATTAAAAAGTTAAATATAAGAAAATTTATAAATACAACAAAATACAAAAAAAGAGCATACAATATCAAACAAAATTATTGAATTCAAGTAATTAATAAACTTTAATTAAAAAAATTTGTTCAAGAAAATCAAAATTTGAATTCTAATCATAATAATTTTAACTAACTTTACTTATCTTTAGGCAGAACTTGTTGTTAAAAACTCTTTTCAAAAGGCAGGGTTAAGGGGAAAAAAAGATATATTGTCCTTCTTTTCCAACTTGTGTGTCACGTTATAATAACTCGAGGTGTGTTATAAAAGTGAACATATAAAATAAAACATTCACAAAAAAAAAAAAAAAAAAAAACATATAAAAAACTACTAGTAGTAGTTCATTAGTGTTTGCTTTGCAAATTCAATCACCTCGTTGTTGTTTCGTTCACAAAAACCGAACCAGCCAGGTTCTCTTTCTTTCTCCTTCTACGTTAACATCTTTTATTGCACAAACTTCTCACAATATCTTCACCCATTTATTTACCTATTTATTTTTGTTATTATTATTAACTTTAGTCTTTGATGCTTATTACCCCTTGAAAAAAAATACCTTAGAGCATTTAACCAACGTTTCTATCAATCACTTTCCCCTCAAAGGTTAACAAAATATTCATTCATTCACCTTTCTCTCTTATCAACAACCCTTAACTTGATCAACCAACGTGCTTTTGTTATTGTATATGTGTGTGACAAATAACATTGATTTATAGGGACAAACATGTATACTTTCAATATTTCGATTGATTGTTATCCATGAATGTGCATGTTTGTTATATCTTCTGCTTTCCACGATTTATTTTAATCTTCATTTATTTATTTACACGTTTTAGTTGATTCATATAAGGTTTTTTTTTTTTTTACTTTATATGTTTTCCCTTGGTCGTGGTCATTGTATTGTGCACTTATGAAGTTGTGTTAAGAAAAAAAATTAACAATTTTTGGTTTATTGACAAAGAAAAATAATAGTTTTTAACGTGAGTGATTTAGGTAACCATGTTGAAGTGAGGGTTTTGATGTTTCAGATCGTATTGCCAATTTTTGCAATCTTGGCTGAAAATTGCTCATGTTGTTTTGTTTTCCTATTTTTCTTGGCAGATGGTGTTCTTTAAGCAGAATTATAATGATATTTTCATGGATCATGTGTCTTGTGAAGGCCTTGAATCGAGTCCTCGAATAGGTCCGGAATACCAGGCGGAAATTCCTTCCGTGATTAAGAAATCAGAGAAGCTCCCACTTCAAATGAATCCTGCTGATTCAAAAGATTTTCATGATAAATCACGCTCCTATGCAATTTGTTTACCCATGTCAGAAACATGGAGCGATGCTGATACAAAATGTTTTCTACTTAGTTTGTTTATTTTTGGGAAGAATTTTACTCCGATAAAAAGATTCATCGAGAACAAAGGGATGGGGGAAATACTTTCATTTTACTATGGAAAGTTTTACAAAACTGATGGATATTGTAGATGGTCGGAGTGCATGAAGTTAAAGGGGAGAAAATGTATGATTGGGAAGAAACTTTTTACTGGACCAAGACAAGATGAATTATTATCTCGCTTGATTCCTCATGTATCTGAAGAATCTCAAGATTCTTTGTTACAGGTATTCAACTGTGCCATCCCATCCTCTCTGTTGTTAATGAACTTCATATGTATATTCCAATGGTAATTATAATGGAGTAGCTGATTGAATTATCATTTGATTGTAACATACAACATTTATTTGAACATTTATGCCCGTATCAGTGCCTTTTTTCTTTATATATATCATTTGTTTCTGTCCTCACTTTGCTTGTATTTGTTATACACAGATTTCAAAGTCGTTTATGGAGGGCAGAATTTCTCTAGAAAAATACATATCTTCTTTGAAGTCTACTGTTGGAATAAACGTTCTTGTGGAAGCAGTAGGGATTGGTAACAAGAAGGGAGACCTTACTAGGCTTGGTGTCGAACCTGGGAAGAACAGTCGGACGTTTTCAGCACCAACTTGCAAATCTTTGTCTTCTCTTGGACCGAGTGATATATTACAATCTTTGACAGGAGGATTTCGGCTGAGCAAAACCAAAAATAATGAACTCTTCTGGGAAGCTGTTTGGCCGCGCTTACTAGCAAGAGGATGGCACTCTGAGCAAACAAAGTATCGAGGATGTGTTACCTCCGATGATTATCTGGTTTTTCTTATTCCTGGTGTTCAGAAGTTTTCAAGGAGAAAACTAGTGAAAGGTAACCATTACTTTGATTCAGTTAGCGATGTCTTGAAAAAAGTAGTAGCTGAACCGAATATTCTCGTCCTTAAAGAAGAAGAAGCTGCTAAAGTCGGTAGCTGCAATGAGGAAGAGCTAGAAAAGAGATCAAATGGACATGATTTATCTGACGATCATCGCCAATGTTACCTCAAGCCTCGATCTTCTTCTTACAGTAAAGATCACATCAAATTCATGGTTACTGATGCTAGTTTGGTGCATGACGGAAAGCCATCTGATCTAAGGGAATTGAAATATGTGCCTATTAATTCATTGAGTAAAGTTGATGTAGATGCTGCTGGTAAAAAATATAAAGGGCACAAATATATGAGGAAAGTAAACCATAGCAAGGATTTGTCTAAAAACATAAAACAGAATTCGACAAAGTTGACAGTTAAACCAGGATCCTCTCGGTCTTCTAACTTTCGAGACGCTGACCAAAATTTTTGTGGTTCAGTTAGTCATCAGCAGAATGGAAGTTCAACTGCTTCTTCAGCAAACAGAAATGTGGAAGAGAATAATGAAAAAAACATTCTCAATGATAGTTATCGATGCATGAGTGTCTCTTGTGTTAAAATTGAGAAATGTGAGTCTTTCAGCATTAACATACCGCAGGTTCCTTCGAATTCTGAAAATAGAAAAATGATGGCAATGGTGGAAGAAGCCAAGCAGGGGCTAAAGGCAAAAGATCCACGTCTCGCATCTGTTACTCAAGAAACAGTTGAGGAGCCTCATAGAACTCCTTGTGATGTTGGTTCGTTGGAACAACAGCCTGATATAAATCCGAGGAGACAGAGCAATAGAAAAAGACCATTGACAGTTAGAGCATTGGAATATATAGCAAATGAATTCTTGCATGTGCCAAAGAGGCAAAAAAGGAAAGACATCCAGACGCAACAAGATCATCTCAATCCTTGCTGCAAGGATTGTAAAAGAGGCAAAACAATGCTGCCTCGTCATTGTTCAGATCATGGTACTGCAGTTTTAGCATAGGAAGAAAAGCATTTGAATGGAGGTGGTAAAGGTAGCTACATATTTGCAAGTTACTTGGTTAAGTTAAAGAGTAGAGGTCAATTGTTGTAATTTTTTAAGCTACCTGCTATCTGTCATCATGGAGTTTCTGACTGTTGTAAACAAATTGGTTTTGAATGTATCGATGCTCCTCTTGCCTTACTTGCAAATTGTGTTCTAAAGCTGCCAAATGAATAGACATACTGTACAAAAAAAATTGGTTTGTTTTGATTTCCAAAATTTCCTTATCTCTGGTTATTTTTTTATTTTATTGAATAAATCAAAATGTTGTCCAAGTGGATCAATGTTGGAAATTTTGCAATGTGTTTGTTTTCCATTTATTTATACAATATTGGTTGAATTATATTTTGACTGGTACCGGAACATCTATCTTTTGTTAAATGGATATTGAACATCACACGGTGAGTGAACTTCAATAGTGTAGCTTATGATAGAAGATATCCATGATGGATGGAACCATTGCAATATGGTTTGATATCTTATAGCTATTAATGAAATAATTGGTAGAATCATTGTAACCCGACATTAAAGGGTAAGTCTCCTCTTCATGTTCCTTGTAATGAAATCGCATCTACTCCATCTAGAGTTAGAAAAGCAGAAAAAATTCACATCAAATAACCAAAGTAATCATTCGAGACATTGAGGAGATAATAATTTCCATCCATTCTTATTTTATCATTATATATATGTCATGTTTGGATAAACAACTTAAAGTTCAAACTCAATGAATTAGCAATGAAGGTTGGTAAAAATTGGAATAATTATATTGAGAAAAAGGGCAACAAAGAGAAATATAAGTTGAATATGTCTCATGTGTATTCTTTGATAAAAATGTATATTACAATTATATGGAAAGGTGACCCCAATGTTTATATACTGAGAATCCAAACTGACTTTCCTAAATGTAAGAAGGAGACTAACAAACTATCTAACAAAATGACAAAACCAAAATACTACAACTAAACCTACAAAGTAATTACATTTATTACTCCCCCCACAAGCTGGAGGATGCACATCGATGAGACCAAGCTTGGAAATCAAATGGAGAAATGCTGGTTTTGCTAGAGGTTTTGTTAGCAGATCAGTAATCTCGGCAGCAGAAGAAGTAAGAAATAATTTGATGATTCCTAGTTCCAATTTTTCTCTTATGATGTGGCAATCGATTTTGATGTGTTTTGTCAGCTCATGGAAGGTGGGATTATGAGCTAGATACACCACAATTTGGTTAGCACAATATATAGAAGTTGGCTTAGGAAAATAAATGTTTAGATCATTGAAAATGTAATGTAACCATTGAATCTCACAAGTGAGGCTAGCCAAAGCTCTATATTCCGCTTCTGAACTGGATCTCGACTGCAAATCCTTTAACTGACCTAGTAGGACATGTAGCCCAATGACTGTTTGCAAAACAAGAAAGACATAAATCAGAATTGGAAGGATAAAATAAGCCTTGAGCAGGGAAGGATTTCAAATATCGTAGGATGCGAGTTGTGAACTGAAAATGCACATGACTATGTTTAGAAACGTGTCGACTTGGTTGCTGCACAACAAAGGCTATATCAAGCCTTGTTGTGTTTAAATAAATAAGTCTACCTATTAGTCTCCTATATTGAGTAATGTCATCAAACAGAGCAGATTGCGTGCGATGCAATTTTAAGGAAGAATCATATGGTGTGGAAGAGGGTTTGGTATCCAACATACCTGTATCACCTAACAGTTTAAGAGTATCGTTTCTTTGATTCAATATAATACCAGAAGAAAATCTAGCAACTTCACGACCAAGAAAATATCTGAGTTGTCCTAAACCTTTAATCTTGAATTTATCACGAAGGAAAGACTTACCTGTTGGATCTCATTAAAATAGTTAATTACCTGTAAGTACTATATCGTCCACATAGATTATCAAGGCAGTAAAGTGATAGTAAAAAGGGAATAATCCAAGAGAAAAAAGAGAATCAGAAAGTTTAGAGTACAATTGTCTGTTAGCTTGTTTAAGTACATAAATAGATTTATATATTAAACTTGCAAACTTTGGTTGAACTAGATAAGCCATTAAGAATGTGTTGGTATTTTCTCTCGACAGTACCATATTGTTGAGGACACTCAACAAACATTATTTGGTAAATAATGCCCTCAAAATTGTCCAAGTCGTGCATAAAAGTTCACACCATTATCCAAGTGAATCAACTAGAAAATTGTGTTTCAATATAAGAACGAAAATTAACCAAGTGACCTCTAATTTTACTTTTTTGTTTCATCAAAATTATCCAAGTAAATCAACTAAAATCATCAACAAAGAGTAATACAATACTTATGACAAGACTTAGAAGGGGTAGAATAAGGACCACAAATATCGGCATGTAAAATATCAAAAATCTTAGAAGATTGGTAAGTATCACAAGGGAAATTGAGATACTATAAATCTATCAAGACTTTTATGTTTGAACCCGATGAAGAAAACATATCATTTTGCGATAGTTCTACTGGTTTGTCTCATCCATTATCATGTTTGTGATCAATTTATTATGTTTTTAATAATTTATGTATCTTTTTTGTTAAGATTTATGTATTTAACTTAGGGTGTGTTTGGTTTGCAAAACAGCAAGTATTGGACATAATAGTACAAGATAGAACAGTACAACACAAGGCAGAACAACACAAGACAAATTTTTTATGGCATTGAGTAATTTTTTGTTTTATACGATTTTTGAGGGACAAAATGCTATTTTGGTATTTTAGACAACTTGTACGTGGGACAAAAAGTTGTGCTGTGGTTTGGTGAGGGATAAAAATATGAGTTTTTGTCTTGTTCCTCCAGTTTGTCCTGTATCTGAAACAGTTTTACAAATCAAACACTGGACAACTAGAGTTGTTCTGTCATGTCCTTCATTTTTTAGCAAATCAAACGCACCCTTAGTCTTTCAATTTTTTACTCCGCTCAATTGCTAAGAACAATGCATAATATATACAAGGTCTGGGTTTCCAGACAAAAAAAAAAAAACTTTCAATTTGATGTTATTTATTATGAATTATTGTTGTTCTACTTTAATTAATGAATGGTAGTTTTTTTCAATTTCTTGAATGTGTTTGTGTGTCTCATGAGTCTGAATTTCAAAATTTGATGTGTATATTGTTAAAAAAAACAAATTTCACGATTCTAGATTTTAAAATTCGAGCAAAGATAATTTTAATTTTTTGAAGGGAGATTTTCAAAGATAATTTAAGTAGGTTTGAGGTTGAATCATATCATTTTTTTCTATCTTTCAATCAAAAAGTTGAAATAAAAAAAAAAATTCTAAGTTAAAAAAAGAAATTACCATTTTTTTTATACTAAAGACATATTTGGTTCTAATTATTCTTCTGAAAGAATGATTAGGTTTGTATAGGCATCTTGGATGTCGCGCTGCTATTGAAATAGCTTTTCTAGCTATATTTTTTTGGAATCCCTCCCATTTCATAAAATATTTTGAGATCTCTTTCTCAAACCCATACGCGTTTTGGTAGGGAAAGAGAATTTCACATATAAAAAAATACATATAAATACAAAGATACATAGTTGGTATTAAATAATGGGTTAAATGGAGTTTTAACCCCTATTAAATAATAGTCCCCTATATATATTTTAAGGATTTTGTCCCATCACATTTGAGCTCCTTTTTGTTGATGTCGATTATCTCATTTATCCATCTAATTTTTTTTTATGATGTGGATTATTTTTAATTTTAAAAATAAAAATATTTTGACCAGTTAAAAAAATTGAAGTAAAAAAAGATTTTATCGATTCTTTTTTATTGCTAATGTGGATCATACACGTCAATCATTTATTGATTTTTCTTTTTTTAATTTTAACCTCTCTATTTTAAAACCTTCTTCATTAAGTTTGGCATGTTTGCATTGCTCAAACCTTTTAAGAAGAAAATAGTTGTACAAACTTCATAGCTAAGTTAAGAACTTCTTCTAGCATTAACCTCAGGATCCACCACTCTCCTCCAACCGGTATCATGGACCTTCTCTCCATAGACTCTAGAATCTTAGTTGTTTTTGTTTTGCTTTCCAACCAAAAACTAGATAAATATGATAGTATATATTCATAAGTGAAGAGATTAGTTTAGAAGTTAAGGAGAAAGTAAAGTAATTAAATTAAAAGGACGAAGAGTACGTCTAATATGTTAAACAGTACGTACCAAATTAAACAACAAAAGACAAAACAACATGGTATAACATGACAAACTTTTACGAATCAAACACTATACAAGTAAAATTATTATACTTGATATTTTAGGAGATGAAACGAACATGTAATAAATCGTGTTTAAACTAGATAGAAACACAATTTGAAGTTTGAAACATAAGGACTTGCTTATTTAAATACGAAATTCACGACGTCAACACAACACAGGTATACTAACTAGCAGGCATCAGCTACTTCTTCACGAAGCCCAACCCAACCAAACCAGGTAGGTTGCTTCTCTTTTTCTTGCACAATCATCTCCCATTTATTATTATTATTAATTATTATTATGTATACTTGGTCTTGATGTTTGTTTATCATCCTCGAAGGTTAGCAATCAACAACCCTTCTGTTATGCTTTGCTTGTGATAATAACATATTTCGTGTGCTTAATTCTTTTCACTGTTTGGTCTGTAATCTTTGTGTTGTTCATCAATGTCTTTGTTTTTTTTTTTTTTTTGTTATATCCTATGGTTTCCACCATTGATTTTACTCTTCACTTTTTAGTTGCTTTTATCATGTATTAATCTGCTACACTTTTGATTCTGGGTTTGATTTTCTTGTTTGTTACTATTCAAAATTCTTGAGGTGGGGTTTTTCATGTTTATCGTTTTTTCGTAACCATTTACAAAACAATGTAACAATTCCATACGGAGAGTTTCATACTTATAGTTTTCAAATCTAAATTCTTTTGTTAACTTGTATGATGCTTTCAAAAACCAGTGGCTTTGGTACATATGAATGGTTGGTTGGTTGGTGAGTAACACTATATTACTTTTATGCCTTGTTATAATTGATACTTAAAGTATGCTCTTGATGATGTAATCTAATCTACATTTCCTTTATAACATTTCTTCTTAAGCCGCGATTTTAGTCTTTAATTATCTGGTTTTGTTTTCCTATATTTCTTGGCAGATGGTGTCCTTTAACCAGAATTATAATGATATTTTCATGCACCATTCGTCTGATGGAGACCCTGAATTCAGTCCTCGAATAGGTCATGCATACCAGGCGGAAATTCCTTCTGTCATTGCAAAATCAGACCAGCTTTCGCTTCGAATGAATCCTGCTGATTCAGAAGATGTTCACGATAAATCACTCTCCTTTTCAATTGATTTACCCATCTCAGACGCATGGAGTGATGCTGATACAAATAGTTTTGTACTAGGTTTGTTTATTTTTCGGAAGAATTTTACTCATATAAAACAATTTATCGAGAACAAAGGGATGGGGGAAATGCTTTCATTTTACTATGGAAAGTTTTACAAAACTGATGGATATCTTAGATGGTCGAAGTGCAGGAAGAAAAAAGGGAGAAAATGTATGATAGGACATAACCTTTTTGCCGGACCGAGGCAACATGAACTATTGTCTCGCTTGATTCCTCATGTCTCTGAAGAATCTCAAGAGGCTCTGTCACAGGTATTCAACTATGTCTCATCTTCATCTCCTCTATTAATAATGAACTGCAAAAGTATATTCCATTTGTCTGACAGATTGGCTTAGCCTATATGATCACATTTACTTGTTTCAAATTTTCTTTCATTCTCACATGTCTCTCTTACGATATTTTAACCAATGTGAATTTCTTTGCAAGTTCTGATATTGATTTTTTTCCTGAAATTTTAAATATAGCCTTCTTTAACTTCCTTCTCAAAGTGTGGTAATATTTCATGATATTAATAATTTTGTTTTAACAGTAATCTGGTTTATGTGGTGCACTACATGTATAATGATTGTCTGTCTATATTTTGCAAATTTATTAACCATGTAAAAGAATAAAAGTCACTAGGAATAAGGGACTAAATTATCTTTTGGAAATGCATTTTATTTATGAGCTCCGAACGATGCTTAGATTGTTTTTCCTAGGCAATTTGATGTTACAAACTGAAAGCTTCACTATTTTATGGAACATCTTATTTCTTTAATTTTACATACTTTGTGCATTTGATAGTTACAATGTAATTACGATGGAGTAACCAAGCGAATTATCATTTTACTGCGACATACCATAATTATTTGATGTTCTATGTCCATACCAGTACCCTTTTTCTTTAAATCACTCCAGTTATATATATATATATATAATTTGTTTCAGTCCTCACTTTGCTTATATTTATACACAGATTTCAAAGTCGTTTATGGAGGGCGGAACTTCTCTAGAAGATTACATATCTTTTTTGAAGTCTACTGTTGGACTTGGCGTACTTGTGGAAGCTGTAGGTATTGGTAAGGAGAAGGGAGACCTCACTAGGCTTGGCATGGAACCTGGGAAGGACGTTGAAGCGTTTCCAGCACCAGCTTGCAAATCTTTGTCTTCTCTTGGACTTAGTGAGATAATTCAATATTTGACAGGATTTCGGCTGAGCAAAACCAAAAGTAATGATCTCTTCTGGGAAGCTGTTTGGCCCCGCTTGCTGGGAAGAGGTTGGCACTCTGAGCAACCAAAGTATCGAGGCTATGTTACCTCCAATGATAATCTGGTTTTTCTTATTCCTGGTGTTGAGAAGTTTTCAAGGAGAAAACTTGTGAAAGGTGACCATTACTTTGATTCTGTTAGTGATGTCTTGAGAAAAGTAGTTGCTGAACCGAATATTCTCCTGCTCAAAGAAGAAGAAGAAGAAGCCAAAGTTGGTAGCTGCAATGAGGAAGAGCCAGAAAATGGATCAAATGAAGATGATTTGTCTGACGATCATCGTCAATGTTACCTCAAGCCCCGGTCTTCTACTTACAGTAAAGATCATATCAAATTCTTGGTTATTGATACCAGTTTGGTGCATGGTGGAAAGTCATCTGCTTTAAGGGAATTGAAATCTGTGACTAAAGTGGAGGTAGATGTTGGATGTAAAAAATATAAAGGGTTTAAATATACGAGGAAGGTAAACCATAGCAAGGATGCGCCTAAAAGCATTAAACAGAAGTCGACAAAGTTAACAGTAATTGATACCAATAGATATTCTGAAGGAAAACTATTGAAGCTGAAAGCGAAACAATTGAAATATCTGCCTGTTGAATTAGAAGATGCTTCTACGATGACTACTAGTCTTCTGAGAGAAAGTAAGGGTGGCTCTTCAATTGATGATTCACCAAGGAAGGTGGAAGCTAAGAGGCTGATATGTGACAAAAAAAATATCAACAAAACCGATGGGTGCAGAGGTGTATCTAACAGTGGTGCTGCCAGTAAAAAAACACATGATAATCTTGATAATAATCGATTGACGAGGATCATAAAACATCAATTCAATCAGAGAGTAAGGTCAGGTGATTCTAATCATGCAGCCGTTCCTATTAAACGGAGGAAATTGACTGCTTGTGTCAAATCAGAGAAAAGCCGCATTGTTGAGAATTCTTCAGGATGTTTAGGCTTCTCTCGGTCTTCTAGCTTTCTAGATGCAAACCAAAATGTTTGCGGTCCAGTTAGTCATCAGCAGAATGAAAATTCAACTTCTTCAGCAGACAGAAGTGTGGAAGAGGATGACAGAAAAAGCATTATCAACAACAGCTATCAACGCACGAGTGTTTCTTGTGTTAAAGTTGAAAAATCTGAATCTTTCACCTTCAACATACCTCAGGCACCATCGAAGTCTGAAAATAGCAAAACAGTAGCAATGGCAGCCGAAAATGAGCAAGGCCTAAAGGCAAAAGATCCATGTCTAACATCTGCTTCTCAGGAAGTAGTTCAGGAGCCTTTGAGAATCCCTTGTGATGTTGGTTCTTTGGAACAACAGCCTGATATGAATCCGAGGAGACAGAGCTCTAGGAACAGACCCTTAACCGTTAGAGCATTGGAATGTATAGCAAATGAATTCCTGCATGTGCCAAAGAGACAGAAAAAGAAAGACATCCAGACACACCAAGATCCTTTCAATCCTTGTCGCAAGGCTCGTACATGAGGCAAAATAATGCTGCATTATTGTTGTTCAGATCATGGGACTACAATTTTAGCGCAAGAAGAAAAATATTTCAATGGAGATGGTAGTGTTAGCTAGATATTTGTGCCAATTGGTTAAGTTAAAGAGTAGAAGTCAATAGTTATTTTCTTTTAAGATACATGCCTCTGTCATCATCATGGAGTTTTTGACCTTTGAAAACAAAATGGTTTAGAATGTACTGATGGTTGTCCTACCTGACTTTAAATTGTGTTCTAAGGCTGCCAGATGACTAGACACATTGTCCATATTTTTTTGGTTTATTTTGATTTCAAAAAATTTATTTTCTTTTCTTTGGTATGGTATGTTTATTTTAAAATCAAAATGTCGTCCAAGTGGAAGAATGTTAGAAATTTTGTTTTTATGTGTTGGTCTTCCATTCATTTATACAACATTGATTGAATGGTAGCTTGACGTTTCTAGAATATCCATCTCATAATAAATGGATATTGAACATCATACATGAGTGTGTTTGAATAGTGTAGCATACAATTGAATAGTTTCATGATGGATGAAATCACTGCAACTTTTCATGATAGAGTATGATTGGATATCTTACGACTATTGATGAATGGATTAGTAACCTTGCATAAAATGGTGGGTTCTCTCTCATGTTCCTTAAAATATGTCTTGGGATCAAGAATCTTGTAATAAAATGGCTTATACCTCATAAGAGGGGAATGAATTCTCTCCTTTTCTCAATTGCTACATCTCAACCACGCACTCAATATCCTCTTTTCTTTATAATATTATATCTACTTTTCTCTCTGATATTTAATGGTGTAGATGTAACAATTGAGAAAAATGGAGAAAATTCAAAATAAGAATTTTCACATCCTATAATTAAAAGTATATAGACCTCGTGATAAATTTTGATGACAAGATATTATGATTCATATGTCTATATTATATTGCCATGGTGTGCAATACATTCTTAACATCTAGTAGTGTCATGGCCGTTGTAGAATTTCAATACTTCTGTGTAGTATAGTAGCAACATTATTATTGGTGGAACTAAAGAAAGTAGTGATGAGGATGTAATTTCCATAGCCGATGAATATTGTTGTCTCTTCTATTTGGTGATACCAAGACATATCAAAGTTGATTTGGTTTTGGAGGATAGGGAGCTAACTTGGTTGAGTTAAGATATTAAAAGAGTTAAGGAGTTCAAGGTTTAAGGTTCAAATACAAATAAATGAGAAATACTAACATAACAATTAAATACTAAAATTTTCTTAAAAAAAATTAACATACTAATATATGTCTTTTAAAAAAAAATTGATTGGTTTTACCATGAGAAACTACTATCCAGTCTGGACTCCTTTGGCCTCTTAAATGGGTGGTGAATTGGTTAAATGGCCGATTGGCATTTTAATACTTATGTTTTTCCCTAAAAAAAAAAAAAAGTTAATGTAACTTATGTTTTCCCACCTTAATCTAGATTTTTTTTTTTTTGGTACAATCAATCTAGATTGTTAAACTAAATCATGAAAATTAATAAAGTTGGTACGAGTATCATTTTGGTTACAAATTGCAAAGGAATTGACATGTTTGTCGGCTTTGCTATTGTACATCTATTTTATCATATTTTCTTGTTATTTTTGTTTCGAAGTCTTGCAATTCCTTACGGTTTTGTTTTTACGTATGTGTGAAAACATCTTATTTGTAGGAAATATTATTAAATAAATATTATTATATACCTTGATTATTTATGTATGTTAAAAAAATTCTACCGTGAAGATGTATGTATCATTAGTTTTATTATTTATTTATCTTTTTACGAAAATGTACCATTAGTTGTGACTTGTGATATACACATCTGGTATTTTGATTGCGTGATTTTTGGGTTACCAATTCTTATTTCTTTTACGTAATCTCATGAAAATGTATGTCAGAGTGAGTGTTATTAACATATTTTTTTCTTAACAAGGTAAAATGAGATATATTAACAAAAAGTTTTGGTCCCTAACACAATGAGTGTCTAAGGAAACAAAACAAAGTTACAACAAAAGTTCTGGATAAACCAACAGAAGTCAAAAAAGAAAAAACATCAACCAATCCTCAAACAAACAAGGGGATTAATATATGATCGATAGCATTCCTCTTAATATATTAATATTAATTAAATTTTCTCGATGTAACTTAAGCAATATTAATGCAACATAATATATCAAAAAAAAATTAATGCAACATATTAAACTAGTCAATACTATGCAGGCGAATGGTGAGGTATAGTGTCTCAAGAAAGTCTGAACTCAATATTAAGAGTTGCACTGTCAGAGATTGTTATCGAAGAATAGCTACTTGAGAGAATTTGTATTGAAGGTTCCATATCTGATTGATAATTTATCTGTAAAAATAAATATATTCTTTCTTAAGAAAAAAAAAAAAGATTTACATGTTTTTGCAATATTTAGCCAACATTGCCATCTTCAATCAAAAACCTTTCTTCTTGTTCTAAAACTGCATTCCCATGATCTGAACAATGACGACGCAGCATTGTTTCACCTCTTGTATGAGCCTTGCCGCAAGGATTGAAAGGATCTTAGTGTGTGTCTCTCCTTTTATGTCTACTTTGCACATGCAAAAATTCATTTGCAATACATTCCAATGCTCTAACTGTCAGCGATCTGTTTCTAGTGCTTTGTCTCCTCAGATTTATATCAGCCTGTTTTTCCAAAGAATCAACATCACAAGGTGTTCTCAGAGGCTCCTCAACTACTTCCTGAGTAGCAGATGCTAGACATGGATCATTTGTCTTTAGGCCATGCTCACCTTCCTCTACCGTCGCCATTGTTTTGATATTTACAGATTTCGATGGAACCTTGGGTCTGTTGAAGGTGGACGATTTGCATTTCTGAACTTGAACACAAGGAACACTCTTGCGTTGATAACAGTCCTTGAGAATGCTTTTTTCATTATTCTCTTCCACACTTCTGTGTGCTAAAGAAGCAGTGAAACTTCCTCTGTGCTGCTGCTGATGACTAACTGAATGCCAAACATTTTGGTTGGCATCTTGAAAGCTAGAAGAATGAGAGAATCCCAGTTTATCCGATCCCAAACCTACTGAAGAATTCTCAGTGATGTGGCTTTTTTCTGCCTTGACACAAGCAGTTAATCTCCTCCTTTTAATAGGAACAGCTGCATGATTAGAATCACCGGATATTACTCTCTGATTGAATTCATGTTTTATGATCCTCTTCATTCGATTATCACCAAACACAGAAGTGTGTTGATTTTTCTGGCTTTCAACCATCTTGTTTGGATCACTATCAGTTTTGTTAATTTTCTGTTTACCACATAGCACCATCTTAGCTTCCACCATTCTTCGTGAATCATCAGTTGAAGAGACGCCTTTACTTTCTTTCAGAAGATTCGTAGTCATCCTAGAAGCATCTCCCAATTCAACCGACGGATATTTTGGTTGTTTCATTTTCTTCAATAGTTTTCCTTCGGAAAGTCTATTGGTATCAATGACCGTCAACTTTGTCGAATTCCGCTTAATGCTTTTAGACATATCCTTGCTATGTTTTACATTCCTTGTATAACTTTGCCCTTCATCGTTTATACCAGCAGCATCTGGCTCAACTTTACGAACTGAATTAACAGGCACAAATTTCAAATCCCTGAAATCAGATGGCTTTCCTTTATGCACCAAACTGGTATCAATACCCATTAATTTTATATGATCTTTATTGTAGGTAAAAGATCGGGGCTTGAGGTAACATTGACGATGATCATCCGATAAATCATCTTCATTTGTTCCCTTTTCTGGCTGTTCCTCATTGCAGCTGTGAACTTTAGATTCTTCCTCTTCAAGCTCAAGAATATTCGGTTCAGCTACCACTTTGTTCAAGACATCGCTAACAGAATCAAAGTAATGATCACCTTTCACAAGTTTTCTCCTCGAAAACTTATCAACACCAGGAATAAGAAAGACCAGATAATCTTTGGAGGTAACATAGCCTTGATACATTGGTTGCTCAGAGTGCCAACCTCTTGCCAGTAATCGAGGCCAAACAGCTTCCCAGAAGAGATCGTCACTTTTGGTTTTGCTCAGCTGAAATCCTCCTGTCAAGGATTGAATTATATCACTAGGTCCAAAAGAAGACAGAGCTTTGCAAGTTTGTGCTGAAAATGCCCCAGGACTGTTCTTCCTAGGTTCCACGTCAAGCCTAGTAAGGTCTCCCTTCTCCTTACCAATACTAACTGCTTCCACAAGAACGCCAAGTCCAGCAGTAGACTTCAAATAAGATATGTATTCTTCTAGAGAAGTTCTTCCCTCAACATATGATTTAGAAACCTGAGTATAAATATAAGCAAAGTGAGGAATGGAGCAAATGGTGCATGGCATGTAATAAAAAAAAAGGTACTGGTATGGCCAAAGAGCACAGGTTCCCATTGCAATTACCATTGTAACATGCACATAGCATGTAATAATAAAAAAGCTAGATGCTCCATAACTTGTGAAGGTTTCGCATTGTAACATCAAACGAAGGATTAAACATGACAGATGAGATGTCACAGTTGAATACCTGTAAAAATGTATCTTGAGATTCGTCAGAGACATGAGGAATCAAGCGAGATAATAGTTCTTGTTGCCTCGCTCCGGCAAAAAGTTTCTTCCCTATTATACATTTTCTCCCTTTTAATTTCCTGCACTCCGACCATCTACAATATCCATCAGTTTCGTAAAACTTTCCATAGTAAAATGTAAGTATTTCCCCCATCCGTTTGTTCTCTATGAATCTTTTTATCTTAGTAAAGTTCTTCCCAAAAATAAACAAACCTAGTACAAAGCTATTTGTGTCAGCAATACTCCATATGACTGGGATGGGCAAACTTATTGCAGAGGAAAGTGATTTATCATGAACATCTTCTGAATCAGTAGGATCCGTTCGAAGTGAAAGCTGGTCTGATTTCTCAATCAAAGAAGGAATTTCTGCCTGGTACTCAGGACCGATTCGTGGACTGAATTCAAGGTCATCATCAGATGCATGTTCAATGAAAGTATCAAAATCATTCTGCTCAAAGGACACCATCTGCCAAGAAAAATAGGAAAACAAACCAGATAACTAAACACTCAAATGATGGCTTAAGAAGAAATGTTATAAAGGAAATGTAGATTAGATAACATCATCAAGAACATACTTCAAGCTTGAGTTGTAACCAAGCATAAAAGTAATAATAAACAGTATTACTCACTACTTATTCATACTTAATGAAGCAACTCAGATTTCAAAACTATGAGTATCCAACTATGCCAAGGAACTGATACCATGTTTTCTTTCTAACTTTACAACCCTTTGCCTATTAATTATCTAACAAAATATTAGATCTCAAATGTTTTCACATTAACAACTATCGATGAACTCAGGATATCAGAATACAAAAATTGGCAATATGATCTGAAAAATGAAAACCCTTACTTCAACATGGTTACCTAAACAACTCACATAAAAACTATTATGAAGCACGGACACTCCACATATCAGGTGTGTCCCAGGTACGCGTCGGTGTGCGACATTGACGCAACAACAACATAGATGATTACACTAAATTATATAATTTTTTCAAATTATTATTGGTGTCGGTCTCCAATATAAGTCATTAAACCAAAATATGTAAACATTTTTTGATAAAGATATCTCTTGACACAGATTCAATACAATGAGGAAGGGAAAACATTAAAAGTAAAAAAAAAAAAAAAAGCAAACAGACACGATAATGAAGCCAGATCCAGTTGCATACAAGTTAACGATCAAAAGTGTGGTACATAAAAAACAACAAAAGCAACAAAAAAGTGTACCGGCGAATGGAATGTAAAATATAAGAAAGAAGCACGAACAAAACAAAGATTAAACACATGTACTACTTTACAAAGCAAATAGTGTAAACAATTAATCGCGAAATATTGAAAGTATATCTACGTTATTATGACAAACATAGCATAGCATAAACAAGAACAGGACGTTGAAGAAGTAAAGGGTTTGTGTAGTGATGTTAACCTTTGAGTTTGAGAAAGAAACGTTGAATCGGTTGGTTGAATGCTAAGTAAGGTTTTGTTTTCAAAGAGTTGAAGACCAAGTATACATAATAAAAATAAAAAATATAAAAAATAAAAAAAGCGGAAAAAGGGTGAAAAAATATATTTGGAGATGATTGTGCAAGAAAAGACGTACGTTAATAAATAAATGTAGAAGGAGAAGGGAAGAAGGAAAGAAAGAAAAAAAAAAACCTGATTGATGAGATTGTTTTTGTGAATGAAAGAAAGAGGTGACGAGATGAGTGAATTTGCAAAAGCATGAAGAAGAAGAAGAACAACTTCTAAAACACGAGCCGAGTTTATTTATAACGTCACTCACTCCAATGGATTTCTAAACGTGTTAAGGGTTCCTTGCTTTTTTCATGTCTAACTTTATAACACAAGTTTCTCCTATTACTTTTTTTTATTATTTTTAGTCATGCTAACATATATCTAAAGTCTTTTGAGCACTTGTTAAATAAACAAATGAAATGCTAACATTGTTAAGGAAACTAATATAAAAATTTTGTCCGAGCTTTGCTCAGTTGGTAGGGACAAATGCATTTTATATGCAGGGGCCGGGGTTCGAACCCCGGACACCCCACTCCTCCACATTTAAAATGTGTGAGCTCCAGTCACTAGGCTACCTGACAAAAAAAAAAAAAAAAAATTTGTATTTATTTTATCTCAGTTTTGACTCATTTTATATTTGGTGCGTCTGTTCTGTTTTTAAAAAATTACAAATTTCTTTTATATCTTTTTGAGGAAAACTAAAACTAATTTCTGATTGTTTTGTATCATAATTTTTTTTTTTTTTAAGATTTGAAACTCTTAAACTTGGAGTTTCTTATTTTTAGAAAGAAAAAAAATAGATTTTGAAAAAACTACTAAAAGTAACTTTTCATTTTAAAGTTAAAAAATATTTTTTAAATAAATAGATTTTTTTTTTAATCGAAAACAGACACTATTAAAATGATATAAGTAACTTTTTAGTTATGAAATAGATATATTTTTTTTTAAATCCAAAACAAACATACAATGTAGACATAGTAAGTCCTTTGTTTTAGATTAAAAAAATTATTTTTTTTCTTTATATTTCTAAAAATGAAAACATACTAAAAAATAGTAGAAATATTTCAAATTCATTAACTTAGAATTTCATTGTTATTTAACATAATAAAAATTACATATTTTTTAATAAAGATATCTCTTGACAACGATTCTTATGAGAAGGTAATAAAAATAACTTCACATTTTAAACATTTCTCGAAATTTTATTACTCAAAAAAGTTGTTTCAAAAGGAAGAAAAAAAAAACTAGAAATGACTTTTATAGAAGGAGTTTTTCAAACCAATTTTTCATTTAAAGTTTTTTTTAAATAAATATTGTTTAAAAAAAGTTATAGCATAAAGACGAAACACTAAAAAAATATAACAAAGGGAAAACATATAAAACTATAACAAAGGGAACGAGTGTAAAAGTTAGTAAAGAACATTATATTATCGTACGCCCTCGACGCTAGATGATTTTGTCAACTATCTTCCACCATCTATCCATCATCATTCTCCTTCAATAATATATCATATTCAATCTTTAAGAAGGAAAATATGTTCAGAAAATGGAAGAATTTAATTTTATTTATTCTATATCAAATTAAATGAAGAAACACGCTTTCACCAAATCAGATTTGGATGGAAGTATTTGAATTTTTAGATCGCTGTTTTAGACCCCATTTCCAGCCACCTTGAACAAAAACATATATCATATTTGTGTTCTTTATCTTGAGATTTTTTTATTGTTTTATTTCTTCTTGCATTCTTCTTGGTACCTTTGCCGGAGAGCCACCGCAGGCGAGTTTCCGGTCACAACTTATGGTTGGAATTAAAGAGCGAAATTAAAACCTAAAGGGGACGGTGGATTTGATTAAATGAATCAAAGAACAAAAGAAAAAGTTTAAAAGCATTAAAATGGATTATAAAGTCGGAATCAAATTCGGACGTTGGATTACATGGCTAAACAGAACAAAATTGGAACCATAGATTTGATGTTGGTGGTGGTGGGTTACATGAAGGAGAAAGAAATAGTGTTGAAAAATGATGTGGAATAATAATAATATGGTGTTGAGAGACTATGATAAATGTGTGTTTTTAATTTGATTTAGTGGTCAAAAGCTCAGCCTTGAGAACCTGGATATTCTTCTTTCACAATGTTTCATTGAAACGTAAGTAAGTGTTCAGATCAGTGACACTCTTAGATCTCAACAATGATAATCTTGGTAAATATCTTGTTCCTCTTATTCATGTGGATCGTGGAACATTTCGTGAGGTTCTTAATAAAAAGATACATAGTCATCTCAACGCTTTGAAAAGTAAGCATTCATAAAATAAAATAAAAAAAATATGTATTTTTTTAAAGGCTAAGAAAAATAATTAATAAACCAACTAAAGTCCCTATAGCACATGATGTATACGAGAAACTTAACAATCCGAAATGTTACAACGAACCAGGAGAAAAATTAAGAAAATGTCGTTAAGCAAGACGAAGGGTTCAGCCTACTATATGTGTGTGATTAATAACATGCTAATGTTTGGTTAATTCAATTTGTTTTGTGGTTAATGAATTGTCAATTTTTATGGGCAGAATTAATTAACTTAATCTCATTGTTCTAAAAATTACTCATGGCATTCAAATAATTGGTTGATTAAGTTCATTGTGTAGTTATTAACCACTAATTAATTAGTATTTTTTAGGGAAATTAAATTGTTAACCCCTTTCAACACAGTATTAACGATTAATATCTAGCCAATTAATCAATGTGCTTCTAGACCCTTAATACAAGTGGTTAATGTAGTATTGAAGCAGTTCATTAACCACATAATTAACTGAATTAACCAAATATTTGCAACTCATTAACCATCACTTCTTAGCATCATATGAATATGATGCCAATTGCATTGTGTCGCTATTCTGTGTCCAAAAAGAGGGACCTTTGTCGATTTTAGTCCCTAAAATTTAAAGTGTACTCAAAACGTATGGCACTGTTTATGTTGTGCTAGATGGTTAATGGCAGATAAATACTTGATTAATTCAGTCCATTATGTTGTTAATGAGTTATTATAATTTTTAAACAAGTTATTTTTCACAACCACTAAAAATTGTACATCCTCCTGTCACTAATATAAGCAAAAATTTGATTTTTAGATTCATTCATTAAATGATGTATGTAGTCTTTATTATAGTCTACATACGTTATTTAATGAAGGCTAAAATATGGTTTTAGTCCCTGTAAAAAAAAAAAATTGTTTTTGGTCCTTGCAAAATTTTTTGTTTTTTTAAAATAGTCCTGACCCCATTTTTGTGATGATTTGCGTACGTGGCACATGATGACTGAACCCATTTTGTAGTTTTTAGTCCCTGCAAAATATTTTATTTTCAAAAACAAAAAATTCTGCAAGGACCAAAAACAAATTTTTTTTTACAAGGATTAAAACCAAAACGAGGCATATTTGCAGAGACTAAAACCATATTTTAGCCTTTAATAAATGAATCTAAAAATCAAAATTTTGCTTATATTAGTGACCGGAGGGTGTATATAGTTAATGCCTTAATGGCGTAAATTTTTTTGGTTTATTCAGTTAATACATTATATTGTTTATGATCTACAATTCATGGCGTGCAAATATCTTGCCATATTCATTAACCATCAATTAAACGTAATTAACCATATATTTGAATTGTGTTAACCATCTAAAGAAAAAATGAATTGTTAGAACCAAAGGGATTGGTTATCATTGCGCCCAAACGTTCTCTAGTAATGTATTCCTCAGAAATTTACAAATTTAACAGTTGTTCTTTCTGATTGGTTATCCTGTCAGAAATGGCAGTTTTTCGCGGTTGAAGGTTCAGGATGTAACACCCCGTTACCCAAAAGCAATTAAATAACAGATATACATCAGAGTAATTCCACAACGGGCATGCTACACGTCATTTCAAAATTTCTTAAATAGAAAATAAAACTATTTAATCAAAACACCTTGATATATATGAAAACGTAGCATCGGAATAGTTTTCAAATCCAACAACAGTCTATGGCATTAAAGGCCTTAGCATAAGTCAACAACATTGTTCAAAAGACAATAAAAGGCTCCACATCACAATTCCAAAATTTGATACATGGAAAGGAAAAACAACAATAATATAAATAATAATTCTCATTCCCACGTATCAGAGCCCTAGACACGACATTGAGCCACCACCAACTACTCAGGATCACCTGCAAGTTACCCATAGGAAGGGCAACGTTTTCAAGCAGAAGGGGTGAGATTCACAACAATAAATATAGATATCAAATCTTTAATTGAATCTAACATCCTATAACATCGAATACATCATCTTGCAAATATACATAATTAATTCACAAGCAACGACAACATCATCATAATCCACTTAACAAGTATGTATACAATGTACATATTCACCAACAACATCATCATCATCAAGTAACAACCACAATCAACAACTAAGACTCATGCAAATGACATGACAACACTGCTAAGACAACACCTTAGACTTCTCAATGGATGCAAATATGCATGTGGTACCAAACAGGACCGAAGCCCTCACCGCTTTTGAATGGTTAAAGCATTCATCAGGACCGAAGCCCTCACCACTGTGAACAACTAGTGCTCCAGGACATGAGTCCTCTCCGCTGTTTATGCATATGCAATGGACCCACTTGTGTATATCTACATACAACTTGACCATGCATACATTCTCATATGACTCCGGAATAAAACGACATGTATGGTTTAGCAAATGCAACATACATCAGAACAGCACCAACAATTTGTATAATTTATTTAAGTGTAAATATACATAAATCATCACTCAACATTTAATCAAACTCTTGATAAATCATATAGTCATATATAACCGTTAGCACAGTCAAAAGAATCAACCAAACAATGCGTACCACTGAGTATACAAAACTCAAAATTATGGTTCAGTTCTGGGTATTTTCGCCAGGCGGACTACTAACCTCGCCAGGCGAAATTCAACTAAAAAGGCTACTCGCCATGGCGAGCCAAAGGCGAGCATAAGGCGAAAAGCTCCTGGGCACTTTCGCCAGGGCGAACAAAAGGCGGTGAAATGGCGAACTAAGGCAGTGTTCTCGGGAAACTTTCTGGACACTTTCGCCAGGGCGAACCAATGGCGAGGGAATGGCGAAATTTCGCCAGGCGAAATGTGACAGTTCCAGAATCGTGAATTTTGTAGTTTTTCATCAAAAATCCCATTTTTTCCCAATCCAAACCCCAAAACAGGCTACAGTAATGTTATGCAATCCTAAAATCGCCCAGAACACAACTAAGTCCAAAACAACATGGTTCCTATACATTTCTAATTTTAGGAATCAAAATCAAAAACCCATTTTTTTCCCATTCTCACCAAAACCTGATAAATTCAAAATCAGAGATTAATGTCTATACTACTGAAGCAAACCTCACCCTTACCTTAGAATTGCAGAAAGAAATGCACAGCAAAAATCAACTCTTGGTTCTTCCTTGGTTCTCTCTTGCTTTCTCCCAAAACTGGTTCTACGTGAAACTGGTTTCTAACTTCTCTGTATTAACTTCCCACTTAAATGTAACTCCCTTCTATTTACACTTAACTCTCCATAATTTCTATTAACTCCTATTAATTCCTCAAACACCAAAATAATTATTATTTCATACTTATTTTAATTATTATCAAATAAACCATATAATAAAATAATACACCACATAAATCACTCAAAAATCACGCATATATATAAATATATACATATACTCCACATAAATCAAAAATAGTTAAATAAAACAACTAGGGCGTTACACAAGATTTGTAAAATCTTCCCTTCAAGCTTATCAGCCTGGTCAAGCCTCTGCAACAACCATTCATATTTTTCTTTGGTCATAATGACCACTTCATCGTCATTAGGTGCAGAATAATCATATGTATATTGATAATTGCCGTTGCAAATGCTCTTTTCTTTATTCTCTTCCACACTTCTGTCTGTGGAAAAATCGGTTGAACTTTCATTCTGCTGATGGCTAATTGGATCACAAACATTTTTGTTGGCAACGAGAAAGCTAGAAGACTGAGAGAATCTTAGTTTGTCTGATCCCAAACCTCCTGAAGAATTCTCAGTTATGCAGCTTTTCTCTGCCTTGGCACAAGCAGTCAATCTTCTCCTTTTAATAGGAACAACTGCATGATTAGAATCACCTGATCGTACTCTCCAATTGAATTGATGCTTTTTTATCCTCTTCAGTCGATTATCATCAAACACGTAGGCGTGTATTTTTCTGGCTATTGACCATCTTGTTTGCATCATTGTCAGGAAGCTCATAAACTTCTTTTTTACTCTTAGCAATAATGGATGAAGGTTTCATATATGCATTGAAGTAATTTATTAGAAGTTAGAACAGAGAAAATAGGTATTTTTTTTTTAGAGAAATGATATATGTACAACTACTTTATGACAATTTTTTAACAACTTTCTCTCTCATACTCACATTATACTTTTATTCTCTCTCATCATTTTTCTCTCTCCATTGTTTTTGACCAATGAAAAGAGAGAAAATAGAAGTTGTCACAAGAATTGTATCATATGGTTGTTCAAATATCACTACTCTTTTTTTTATCAAAAAA
The DNA here is from genome assembly GCF_003473485.1 of Medicago truncatula. Classification (NCBI taxonomy): domain Eukaryota; kingdom Viridiplantae; phylum Streptophyta; class Magnoliopsida; order Fabales; family Fabaceae; genus Medicago; species Medicago truncatula. The sequence continues at coordinate 53,684,771 of NC_053048.1, forward strand.
GAAAGGGTCATGCTAAGTGCTAACTAGTGTCTCAGGGACACTAATTTTTTTTTTCGACTGAAAGGGACACTAGTTAAGAAAGTTAAAAGTATTAATTTTTGATTGAAAACAATAAATTTTTTACTTTTAAAAAGTAGAATATATAATTTTCCACACTTTTCAATGCAATATTTCTAGACTTGTAAAAAAAGTACAAAATTTTAATAATGGTTTTCTTAACTAATTGGTCAAGGATACGAGTTAACATATATTTTCCTCAATTTTTTCTCTAGCGAATATCTTCAGGTGGCAACGACGACGGTCACATGAGTGAGAAGCGCCAAATCGCACAAGATGACAAAAGGGGCGACGTAAATCAACCCTTTTTTACGCAAAATATTACTAAACCTATTATTTCTACAATGAGTTTCAATTTGCAATTTTGTAAATTAAATCATTAATTTAGAAAACTTCTATTTAACTGCCTTAGCAATAGTGTGTCGTATGTTATATATGTGACACAAACACTCTCCTGTGTGATCTGAGGGAAAATGGAGTCTGGAACTTCAACAACCTATGCATGTACTCAACTTTCTTCTTTTTATCAAGATTGTATTTGTATTCGTAGCATTATCATTGATAATAACAGGGAGAATAAACTCATTTGGAGTGACTCCTTTAATGATATTTACTTGGTCAGTCATGGATATAAATGGTTGGATCAAGATTCAACTCATAATTTGCACCAACTACTTGTTGGAACTAGATTTGGCAGCTACCAGTAGGGCTAGTAATAAACCGGACCAATTCGAATATAGTTCGAAATTCGATTCGATAATTAATCTGTTGGACTTGGTTCATGAACCTAATATGCTGAACTTAAACTAAGAATTAAGTTTGTTAATTAAATGAGCTAGTTCGGTTATATATATAATTGATTTTCTATATTTACTTAATTTTTTACTTATTTCCAAAGACTTTTTATATTTATTAAATTAATTAAATATTTAAAAATGTCCTTAGACTCTCTTTGGATTGATGGAACGTAACAGAACGAAGTAGAATGGAACAAAACGGTACGGAGCGGAATGGAAGAGCGATTTCATTCCATTGTTTGAGTATTTTATGATGTGACATAACAATATTTCCATTCCATTGTTTGGAAAGTGAACGGAACGGAACACACTATAAAGTAGTATTGACACGGAAACCATAGCAATAAAGAGATAAAATAAAAAAAAATAATGTGAGTAGAGAAAATTGTTATAAAAATTATCATCAAATAGATGTTTAAATATCACACCGACCAACTTTTAAATGTTCTTCTAGTTTACTTCTTTTATTTTACTTATGCTTGCTTTTAAGTTTTCATTTTTCTCCCATAGACAAAATCGTGTGGCCCAACGTCTTGACTCTTGTTATGATTATTTTTTTTTTTAAATGTTATGCCACCCACTTTTATTTGTCTATGTTATCCTAAGATTATATATAAAATAATCATAATTATTTTCACAATTATCATTTGTCTTTATTTCTCCTTTTATTTTTTCTTTTATTTTTAAATGGACAAACAACTCCTTTCTCTTTATTTCCCTTTTTATTTTTTATTTTTAAATGACAACCAACTCCTTTCTCTCTATTTCGCCACTGTAATATTTAAATATATCAAATTACAAAACACACATTTATTAATTTTTTGTTAATAATTTTATGAACTTAATTGACAAACAAAAAAATACATTTGAATACGAAATCACAATTTCGATACATTCATGAATCAATATGAGACTCTTAAAAAAAATGAATCAACGTGAGAACTAGGTACACATTTAAGGATTAGCTATGATTAATTACTTAATACTGATAATACTTCATCTTCTGATTTTTTAAGTGATCCATTTTAAAATTTACAATTTGTCAAAAAAAAATGTAATTTGAGCACAATGTAAATATATATATATATATATATATTATATTATATAAATTAATCAAAGTTCAAAAGTTTGAACCCCTTAACCACAGGTCCTGGCAACGAGTCCAAATCTCCTCCAGTACTTAATTCCTCCTGTTTCCCAGTCCCCTACTTGGATGTATGACAAGTGGCATGTAAAAAACCAATGGCTGAGATTAAAAAAGAAAAATAAACATTCCATCCAATGTTCCCTTTCTTCTTCACAGCCGTACCTTCCTGCTCTCACGTTTTCTGCTTCATCACCGTCACGAAGACCATAAATTCTGCCGCGATTCGTGGACATTGTATCGTTGTTCTAAACTCTTATTGATAACATTACATCACTTCTGGTTCTAATTGATATTTGAACCCCAAATTGAGAAAGGGGAATATATAGTGGGAGTTTAGAAGCTAATTCCAAGATGGAATTAAAATTGCGATGCAACGGTGATGACGGCGATGATAGCTGCGACCGAGGAAGAAACATTATGGCGGAGGAAACACCCATCGGTGTGACGGTAGATCACGGTGATGATAGCTGCGATATGACGGTGATGGAGACGACAAGCAGAGATGGTGAGGGATTGTAGTTTTCATGAACAACAAAGACACAGTGGTGGTGGATCACGGCAGAGTGATTTTCATTCATGGTGGCGCTTAAGCTGCGCAACGGAAGCCGAAAATGTGGGAGGGAGAAGAAGAAGGGTGTACGATTGAGAAAAGGGGAACAATGAAATGTTTGTTTTAATTTTTTTAATCTCGAACGTTGATTTTTTACATGCCACTTATCACACATCCAACCAAGGGAATGGAAAACTGGAGGAATTAAGTACTGGAGCAGATCTGGACTCCCTGACAACGCCAAAAGTAAAATTGAAGAACAAATGTGCATGCCTCAACTTAGCAAAGTTTAAAAACATAAAAAATAAAAAAATAAAAATAAAAAATAAAAATCTAAAGACTTCCAAAATAGTGAAAGACTTAGAGGAAGTCGTATATGATCATCAGAGATTTATTAAGGAGTCACAGGCTGCACAAGCCAAGTTCGCAGCGAAACCTAAAGAAACATTGGAAAGAATCAGAAAGGTGAATGAATGAAATAGTTCAATCTTTAAAATTAATGGATAATATGGTTGAAGAGAAAAAATTGAAAGAAGTAGAAGAAGGGCGATGGGAAGAGCTAATGAAAAAGAGATTGGCCAATGAAAATGAGTATTACTTAGAAAGCATTATGGATATGATTTATAAAATGCAACATAAACAGCCTTCCCCAGGTATCAAATCGTTCTACTGTGGTTTGTGCTCAACTCAGAGTTCAACAATCTGTCGTGGAGCTCATTCTCAGTGACATGGTTCAGGCAAAGGCACTGATGTAGTGGAGGTTAAGCTTGACCACATAACAAATTTTCAACCTCGCCGTGACCTTCAAACCATCCTGATCACTAATAAACCGTTGCCCATTCTTATTGTTTATAGGTGAGGTTTAAAATCTTGTGATTTCTGAACCATTGTGATTATATTCAAGTATCTATGATTTTTATTTGATTAAAGGCCAAAGTGGGAAGGGGACGGTTGGAAGCATTAAAGCTTGCTTTGGAATTGGGGGCTGATTTTATAGAAATGAAGTTCAAGGTATAATATTACAGACAGTACTCACAAAATTTACATGAAATAGTACAGTACAATGCTCTATTTGCACTAGTTGTGTGAAAGATCGATCGCTTTCATTCTACCAATCTTTGTCTCTAATAGCATTAAAAAAATGTATCAGCATCATAGGTCCTGTCGGAGATTGATAAATGATGACCAATTAATGATGTTTTTGAAGATCAAACTCACCATCCCTTTCTTCCACATCTCTTTTATAGTAGTACTATTTTATTCCATTATCCATCACATGATCAAATCTCACTACGAAAGAACCATTGTTTTTTTTAGACTGGCCTTGGCATTCAGAGAGGGAGATCTGACAATTGATTATCTATTATTTAACATATAACTGTAGTTATAATATTTTTGAATTATTATGTAAATTTCCTTGACAAACATTGTTTTCATGTTTTTTCAGGCAGCTTCTCACCTTACGGCTATTGTGTTAACATAAGAGAAATCATAATATACACGGCAAAATTATTGCGTCCTGCTTTGTGGATGGTATCACTCCTTCGACAGAAGAACTTCTTCAACTTGTTGCACTCATGCAGGCTACAGGAACAGATCATATCATCAAACTTGTCACACATGCAGCTGATATAACAGAAATAACAAGAATATTCAGCTTTTTGTTTAGTTGGTTTATCTCTCTGTAAGGCTATATAACATAGATATATTCCCTTCTCTATCAATTATCCAATGCTAATCAAGTTGTTTTTTAACTCAGGAACATAGTACTTAAATTGAGCTAACTAAAACTTCACTTTTTTTCATCATCTCACCCTTAACATCAGTTTATTTTCCCATGGCTTTCCCAAACTAACCAACAGACTTCCTTCTCATTCCATTTATGTCTCAAAGCCATCTCATTCCTTTCACATAATAAATGGCCAAATTGTTTGCATCAAATGGTGTCACTGTTACCATTGTTCTCACCCCCCCTTAATGCTGCAAGGTTCAACATGGTCATTGATCAATATGGACACACTTCCTACTCCTAAATACCAACCTTTATTTTTTGCAGCTTGCAATATGCTTAAAGAACCTCTTGAAAATTGGCTTTTAGAGTTGGAAAAACTACCTAGTTGCATTGTTTCTGATATATGTCTTCCTTGGACTTCAAATGTTGCATCAAAATTCGACATTCCAAGAGTTGTGTTCCATGCAATTTCTTGCTTCACACTCCTGTGTTCACATAACATTAGTTTCTTCAAAGTTCACGAAAAAGTTGACTCAATGTTGACACCGTTTGTTGTGCCAGATTTGCCTGACACAATTGAATTTACCAAAGCGCAGTTACCTGAGGTGATGAAGCAGGATTCAAAGGCATGGAAAGAAGCTATTGATCAATTCAAAGAATCTAAACTCTCAGCACAAGGAATATTGGTGAATACTTTTCGAGGTTAATTATGAGAAAGTTGCTAAAAAGGTTTGGTTTGGTAAAAACGATAAGGGATGCATCAATGATTCTGAAACCAAATGTCTAAAGTTTTTTATTTGAAACAAAGCTTGCTCTGTCATATATGCATGTTTTGGTAGTTTGTCTTACATTCCTTCTTCACAACTAAAGGAAATTGCTTTAGGATTGTGCAAGTTCTTAAGATTGGTGTGAGGATTGGTGTTGAAGCTGTTGTTGATCCAATGGAGATATTTAAAGGTGAGAAAGTGTTGGTGAAGAAGGCTATTGAAAAGCTTATGGTGAATGGTGTGGAAGGAGAAGCAGAGCTAAAGTATAATATATGAAGATGGTGGATCTTCTGATTCAAATTGCAAATTGTTTATACAAGAAATTGTAGAGCAAAGCTCATAAGTAGTTCTATTAGTAGCTTTCACCATATCTCATGTGTTTGACACTTGATTAGTTCTATTGTAGATTTGTTTGGGAAATATTAACAAATGATTTTGATTAGATGAAATGAAACAACGTTTTCAATTTTTAATTGCAAAATTGCTTTACATTTGTACATGTGTATGTGAAAATGAAAAAAGAATAATGGAAACATATAAATTATGTTAGAGTGATATTTCTATTATTTTTTTCTTGTGTAAATTCTTATTATGCTTAACTTGATCATGACTTGTTACCTAAATCTATGTTTAATATGTGGATAGTTTTGATTTATTTTGAGAAAGAAAATATATTTTAAAAGCTTTTATTTCCTATAATCATTACTCGGTTTTAAGAAAGGAAAGGAAGCAAACATAGCTACTTCCTCCGTTCTATATTAGATGACATATCTTTTATATTTGATATTTTCAATTATCTACTAAAAAAAATTATGAAAATTTAATATTTTAAAAATATTCATCGAGACGAATCCAACAACATCTTACATGATATTATTTATCTTTGTAAATTAATAGAAAAATATGGTCAAAGAATGTTAAGTCAATAATGTATGTTGTCAAATAGATCAATCTTTGAGGGACGAAGGGAGTATTTACGTATCCGATTACACAACATATGTAATCAATTTATTGAATAACATTTTTTTTAAATGATATTTGTACGACCACTTTATGATAATTTTCTCTCTCATACTTACATTACGTTGTTATTCTCTTTTTTCTTTTTTCTCTTCTATTATTTTTGACCAATAAAAAAAAAAATGTCGCCAAAATTGTTCAAATGATTGTTCAAATAATATTTTTTTTTTTTTCTTCTTAGCCACCGGCCCAAACAAACCGTCAATGACCCTTGATCTCACGGTCCTACTCAACAAAGATGACATTATCACCGTCACTTCATTATTAGACCATCACATCGGTTATTATAAATCATAGAGATTTATCCCACGAGAAATTAAAGCTCCTAGTTAGGGTACTAATTTTGTGGCTCCCACGATAGGATCCCATAATGTCTTTTAGTTTGTATTTCCCTTTCGTTGGCAACATCACATAAACAAAACTAGAGATTCTTGTGCTTATTTGGTTTAGCATGGTCCCCGATTAAATTAGGAACTAACATTGTTGTAACCTAGATTCCATAGCTACCTAATACTTCAACCCACGCCCACATCTTTAATTTAATTTATTAACGTGAAGACATCAAATATATGGTTGCCAAAAACTATGGAAAAAGTACTTTTGGGCAATAGAACAGCGCATTAGGAAGTTTTTTTCATCAGCAACATAATTAACGCATTGATTGTGAGCGTGTAAAATGGAGTACATTGATTCAGGGTGGCATTTAGCCTGAACCAATGAAAGTATTGGTCCATAATGGACCAAAAATTAAAGTCATTGGATTAACATGTAAGCACAATAATACTATACTCTCTCCGTTTTAAAATATAAGCAAATTTTACTTTTTAGGTTCATTCAATTAATGATGTATGTAATTCATAATATGGAACACATACATCATTAATTGAATGAATCTAAAAAGTAAAATTTGCTTATATTTTAAAACGGAGGGAGTACATCACACACATCTGATTCATTTACTTTCTCTAAAGTTTCCTTTACTTTCTCTCTCTTCCCTGTGGAAGACCATTCACATCTCTTCAATTTTGGGAATTTTTTTTTAATAAACATCATGGTGATCTACCTCAAACCCACATTCAACGCAACAAAGATTATTTTCTAGACAGGTTCATTCAACTCTCATGTTTAATGAGAAATTATCCACTTCATATGAATTACACAAATACTGAAAATAATTATTTACCAAATGATTCAAACACTAGTAATCATTGGTTCAACCAAACTAGATAAACTTTTGATATGAATTTCGACCTGTTTAATTTCAATTTCATAACAGTCATATTTCTTCCTAATTCTTTATATTACCAAACGAACTAATCTTTCACCTAAAAATATTTTAGTATCACAAAGTAAAAAAAAAAAAAGAAAAGTGAGAGATATTTATTTTTGAGTAAAACTCCATACTTATTTAATCAACAATTCCGTACTTATCTTTTTATTTTTTTGTAGTCGAGGTTTGAATCTCAAACCTTGCATATATTATACATTGTCCATACCAACTGAGCCAAGCTTGCAAGAACATTCCGTATTTATCTATTCCTCTGCGATAACATTACGTCATCTTTATAAAAACAAAGAAATGAAATATTGCGACATGATTTTGCTTGCATAAATGAGTTGATTTATTAAGTTTAATTAGTATGATGTCTTTGTGTACTGTATATTTATTGTCTAAGAGAAATGTTAACGAGTGCACTCGAAACACTGTAATTCTTAAAGAGTGTCCTGTGAGCATTCACTAACAAGACTCATTATCTAATGATATGTTTTTATCATCAATTAATGAATATGATAACATTTTCATTTGTATTGTGATAGTTATGCCTATTAAATTCTACTCCACTCTCCTAAAATTAGTGAGTTATTTACAAAAAAAAAAAAAAAAAAAAAAAATCCTAAAATAATGGACTCATTTCACATTTTAGTGCAATATTAATTATTTTTTTCAATTATAATTTTATAACAAGACCCAAAAAAAAATGATCATAGGTTGACACATTCTTCATCCATAAGATAGTTAACAACGCGTTGAGGATGTATATTGAACTAACTTACTTTCATAAAACATTAAAGCGTTAACAAAACCAAATCGAAATCGTAACAACTATACTAATTTTTTTTAGATATAATCGACAATAAATCGTGATCCAATGTCTTTGAACTCACACAACCATAAAAAAATTATTTGCATGTGTTTGTCAAAATCGACTATAGATGATCTTTGAAATGACCAATTCTCCTAAATATTGACAAGACATTTACAAAGTCGAGAGAATGTAAGATTTAAGATAGGTGTCATGAGCATCTTAATTGAAATATAGCACCCCTAAAATCGACTTTTTTTTTTCGTGCTATAATATTGCGACTTGGTTTAGAACAAAAAAGAAATAAAATATTGCGACATGATTTTGGTTATTACACTTTGGAACAAAAAAGAAATAAAATATTGGGACATGCTTTTGGCTTGCACACGACCTTAATTTATGGATTTAAATGATATGCATTGTCACATACGATAAAAAATCTACTATTTTATCACATTACCCTAGTTTGTGTGACATAGAAGTACGGTAATCTGTCATCAAATGTTTAGTGTAAAAATATTTACATTGACGTGCATGTCCATCAAACTCGTAATTTAAAGAAATTAATATTTCAAGCGCAAGTGTTTTCACAAATCTAAAACACGGAAGATCTTTGACTAAAATAAATGTAGTCAAATCGAAAATTTCAAATCAAAATATTTAGTGGCTAGTGAAATCCTTCTTCACGAAAACTTTATTTTTAGGTGGAACGATTTTCAACAAACCTTTATTTATGTCGCGGTTAAATTTTGGATTATATCATAGAAATCAATCTTGAATAGCGGTGCGTAGTGGCCAATCCTAAAAATGGAATAGTGGGATAGCGTATAGCGGTATCACAAATAATAATCATTGATATTTGATCATTTTTTTGGACAAATTACATGAATAATACCGTAAACCATAAACAAAGACAAAAAGGCAAAAGATAGAGGAAATTAAATATAACACTTAAATCTCATGAAAATTTCATAGACAAAAGATAGAGGAACAAATAAAAAAAAATCATAAAATAAGAGAAACCATATAACGAAAGAAAACAGAGGAAGAAAAAAAGGAATAGAGAAACCATACAACAGAGGAAGAACAACATAAAAAAAAGACAAGGAACAAATAAAGAAATAACAGAAGAAAAGAAAAAGAAATGAAGAGAACAAAATGAAGCTGAACAAAGGAAGAAATCGTGTGAGAGAAAAAGAAAGATTTGGAAAATGTTAGGGTATACAAAATCTCCAAAGGTTTTAAAAATAAGATCAATTTGAAAATTTTCTATTAAAATCAAATAACGGCTGAAGTGGCCACTATCCCCTTCGCTTCGCTCCACTACGTCATTATAGCAGTTGAAGCAACCACTATTTAGTTCTGCGCCACTACGATGATTAGCGTAGTAATGCTATTGGCCGCTATTGACTACTATGAGATAGATAATAAGAGTGTTCTCTGAAAAATTAGATGGTTAACGGACAAAAAATCTACAAAAAATAGAATGAAACGATACATGTTTTTTTTTTTTTTAGGAATGATACGATGCATGTTATATATTTAATATTTGCATTATGCTTTTTTGGATTTGTATTTTATTGAATTGTATAAGATATATATAATGATGAGGGTATAAGTAGAATTACATCCTTGCCCTTAGTTTCTTGTCTTCTCCCTTTATTCTCTCTCTCCTCTTCACGGCGTTCTGTTCTGTATCAGATTCAGTGCTTTCTGCTACCTGCCATTTTTATTTTATTTATTTCAAAATAATATATTTTATATTTATTATTTTATTAATCAATAAATGCTCACTCTTCAAATATCTCACTCTTTCCCTCAATCATCTTTTTCACTTCATTTGACCTAATTCCCCAATTTTCCAATTCCATCGATTTCGCCCTTAAAATCATTCCTTCATTTTTAGGTTCTCAATTCCATCGATCACAGAGTACTGAAGGAGCACTGTATGTGAAAAGGAGGGGATTGTGTCCTCTCCTTTGTGATAACTTAATTGTTGTGAGATTCGTGCTTTCTGAATTGAAAAAATGTATCCTTCGTTAACAGACAGTGTTGGAGGTTCTTCTTCTTTATCTTCTTCTTCTTCAGGACCCATTTTAATTCCGAAGCGTTTTGTTTGGCCTTATGGAGGAACAAGAGTTTATCTCATTGGCTCTTTCACCAGGTTCTACTTGCTTTCTTACTTAATACGATTCATTCATGGCTTTGTTTTTGTTTATTGATGAAAAATTTAAATTTGATTTACTAATGTTAATTTTTGTGTGTATGTGAACAGATGGTCAGAGCATATACCCATGTCTCCGATGGAAGGATGTCCTTCTGTGTTTCAGGTTATTTGCAGCTTGATGCCGGGATATCATCAGGTTGTTTGTGCTGCGCCTTTTATGAATTTCGCCAACATTCCATGAAATAATCTTACTGGTTACTATGATTAGTTTTTTCTTTCTTTCTACGGTCTTTTACTTGTGTTGTTTGTGGCTGATTAGCGCTCGATAAGATTTAGTAATTTAGAATTTTCAGAAATAAATGTTACATAGTTGATGGTTAGGGTTTTACACTGATGCTATATTTGATGATAATTTCCATACTTGCTTTTGTTCATCCCTCAAAACAATATACGACTCATATAATCCAGCCTTATATGGATGAGCAATTTTCTTGTATTGATTTTTGTAAAACCTTGTATTGGTTGTCCATTCCCTTCATATCTTAATAATATAAAAAAAGTTTAGTAATTTCTAGGTGATAGTTACTGTTGAGTTAAGGCCATGTCAAAGGGATGGGGTAAGATAGATGGATAGAACCATTCCTTAGGTGGAAGAATGAAGAGAGAAAAAAAAAAAAAGACGAGGAAGAGTTATTCTAAAATGATTCAAACATACGAATGAATATGCTATGTGATACTTTTGATAAGTTCTATTTTGTAGTGTTATATACTCATTTATCATTTGTTTGGTCGTGCCTTATCATTTTTTGGGAACTGATCTCCTTATTGCATAATATCGATTTTTACTTTTGTAGTATTTTAATTTCTCGTGCTTTTATTTATGTATAATATAATCCACCTGCTGGCATAATATCTGATATTTAGGGAAGCCATACTGACAATGACAATATTGTTTCCCAATTATGTGCAGTTCAAATTTAATGTGGATGGTCAATGGCGGTATGATGAGCAACAGCCATTTGTAAACGGGAACTATGGCGTAGTAAATACTATTTACTTAGTAAGAGAACCAGATATTTTACCTGTCATCTTAAGTGCTGAAACATCCAGTAGGTCCCACATGGAGGTTGATAATGATGTCTTTGGGCATGCAGTAAGTCTCTTCTTCCTTCTCTCTTCAGCCTCATTGTTGTTCCATATACTTTAGTGCTCTCGCCTCTCACCACTACATACCAGGTATATTGTGGAACAAGTAATGATGCCTGGTTTGTTGTTCTCCCCCATGGATAGACTGTTCATTCCAACACAACATGATTGGCTCAGTATCACAAGTTCCACATTGGCTTTGTGGAACAAACTGAACTCCCACTTAATGTGTTAGCTTTCCTCTCTAAACAGTCTGGCTTTTAGGCTGGGGGGTTCTCCTTTTGCATTATAATGCTATGTCATCATTGTCCTCAAAACAGGGCTGCATTTATTCAAGAATCTTGCATGCTATTGTGGTCCTATTTATACGCATTGATGTCTTGAAGCCTGCTTTTAAAGTTTGCATTGACCTTTAGGGAAGTTATAGTGAAATTTTTAGTCTGATGGAAGGGAGAGGACAATGTAACATTTTAAAGTTGTAAACTGCTGAGGATCCACCTAACACCCCTCAAAAAATGAAGCCTTTTTCATCCTGAAACTTTGTAGGAATTGCAAATGCATTCACCAAACAACATGTATGACTGCAAATCTTATATTAGTAAATACCAAAGTCAAATTTAGTTGTAATTTAGATTCATAATTTTCTTAGAAGAAATAATCACAATGCATATACTTTGGGTCAATGACCCTTAGTCTCTGAAAGTCATTTTGGGCTCGTCAAATTTGAGTCAAGGCAATACACCCGTTTTGGATGATAATGTTCTCCCAACACCCTGTTTTCTCTGTTTACAAAACTTAAACTTGAGATGTTGTGTACAAATGAATTGATGCTGAGGCTCTGTTAGAATATAGAAAATAGGATAATTAGATTAGTCAAGAGTTAGTATAAGTTAGTTAGTTAGTAAGTTGATAAGTTTGTTAAGCAATTGTTATGATTTTTTATTTTGGTCATTCTTAGAAAGTAAAATAACCCTCAATTGGTAGATGGGAAGGATAGCTTTGAATAATTAAGTTGTGACCAGAGAATTATCTAGTGTGAAAGGAGAGTGCTCTTTTGGGTAGCCTTGTGTGCAAGGTTGTGTGAATATATGAGTTTTATCTCATGTGTCAGCTGCTTCAAAATGATAGAAGGTTGTATTATATTTTACTATTTACTGTTTTTTCTATCAGTTAGTTAGAATCCCATCTCAGCATCTCAGGGCTGTGAAAGGTGAGCCATGTCAGTTTGGCTGTTATAAGACAGTTATAACTTCAATCTTGCAGAGCAAATTTGTTAGAGCTGGGTGTAGGATTAATCCCAGCAGGCTGCAGGTTAAACACCATATAAATACTGTATCTCTCTCCGTGTTTCTCAGGAACCAGAATATTCAAAAGGAATTCATAAAATTGCAATTCAGTTTCTCTCTTTTCTATCCTTTAACACAAAAGTTATCTTCTTCTTCATTCTTATCATCCCATTCAGTTGATAGTAACAGAAAGATATTCATAGAATTAATCTTTTGTCAATTTTATTGAACAATCTTTATTCTAGTTAGAATCATTCTCTTGTTTACTCAATTCTGTCAGTTTTTGGGAATTCTTACACAAAGAAAGGATCCTAACAGGTTCCCTTACAATGTTTTCTTTCTTCCCTCTAGTGATAAATATTTAGAATATATGAAAAATGATTTGAAGTTGGGAATTGTTGAATCTAATTTATTTTTGTATAAAAATTTAGACTTCTTACTTTTTCTTCTATATCCTCATCTCATTTCAAATGGTGTCAGATTTCATGTGATAATCCTTGATTCCTTGTAGTCTTAAACTATTGAGAACTTTTCCAGGAAGCTAATCCAAGGATGTCGCCATCTGATCTGGAGGTCTCTCGCCGCCGTATATCTAAATTCTTGTCTGAACATACTGCATATGATTTGCTTCCTGAATCTGGGAAGGTTTGAATGATTTTTCATTATCAATTTTGTCACTGCATCATTCAATAATAATTTAAGACTTATTTCATGTTGGCTTATTTATCGTCTGTTATATAATTATAATAATTGCAGGTCATTGCCTTGGATGTAAATTTACCAGTTAAGCAAGCATTCCATGTTCTTTATGAGCAGGTATTTTCCCCCTTTTTAAAATATATTCTTTCTATTTCCATCAGGGCAGACAGCCATGCCCGTATATGTATTTAATATTGTTTTCTTTCAGGATGTATCTATGGCACCGCTATGGGATTTTTGCAAGAGTCAATTTGTTGGAGTGCTTAGTGCAATGGACTTCATTCTCATATTGAAAGAGGTTTGTTGGTAATAAAACTATTAAGCAACCCTTCTGTGCCAGTTTATAGTAAAAGTCACCCTACAAACTATTTTTTATCGGGGTGACGTTTTAAGCTATTTAACAGCTGGTTACAAAATGGTAAAAAAATAAAAACTTAAGGAGTAAGAAATGACATTAAAATTTCAAAGAGAATCATGCTATTCATGACATTAAAATTTTAAAGAGAATCATGTTGTTCTTATATTGGGCTAATAATATAGATCATATGTGGAGCTGGTATGAAGATTATTTCAGCTCATACAATAATATTGTAAATATCATTTTTGGGTGAAAGCCTTTAACATATGTGCATTGTTTAATCTTTTTTATGCTCGTGTTTGGGCTAAATGTCTTCGAGTTCTTACATTGTAGATATGTGTGGTTGGTTGGTCTATATTCTCCTGAACATAACTGCCATCATGATTGTTCATTGATACCCTTTAGTATCTATGATTCAATGCCTACTCTTCTAGTTGAATGCATGATGTTTTTTGTTTGTTTGTTTGTAAATTTAATTAATTGTAACATGTGTAATTTCAGTTAGGGACTCATGGATCACATTTGACTGAAGAACAACTTGAGACTCATACTATAGCAGCCTGGAAAGAGGGAAAATCAAAGCAACGCAGGGCACTTGATAATAATGAGGGATCAAATCCTCATTGTTTTGTTCATGTAAGTGCTCCTGATGACTGCGATAACTTTTTCATGTATCTAAGTTGTTCTCTCAGTTTCATAGTTTGTAAGTTCTCTACTTTTCATGTTTTAGACTTCAGGTTTGTCAGCTACCAATGTCCTTCTGTATTTGTTTATAGTTTTTTTACAAGCAGCATTCCATGTGGTTTTGTCCCATCAGTTATGTCATATTTCTGCTTCATTCCTTCTCAATTATTCATCATTCTTTTTTCCTCTACACTATTTATCATTTTGTATCATATAAATTTTGATAGCTTTTTTTGCATCACATGAATGATGGTTTAACATTACATGTTGAACCAAATGCATTTTTAAATGTGTACTTAATTCTGATGATGTTTGATTTCCCTTCTATCAAAAAGGACCGGAGGTAAACTCTTGAACCTTTTATGATACTTTTTGTTTGTCTTTGATCTTCAGGCTGGGCCCAAGGAATGCCTAAAAGACGTGGCTTTGAAGGTTTTGCAAAACAAGGTGTCAACTGTTCCTATCATTTCTTTAGAGGATGGTTCATTTCCCCAACTGCTGCATCTTGCTTCCCTATCAGGAATTTTAAAATGTAAGCTTCTAGGTCTGTTGTCAATAGATAAATGGTTTGGAAGTCTGAACTGATGTCTGGAATAAATTTTCAGGTATATGCAGGCATTTTGAGCACTCTGCTGGTTCTTTGCCCATTCTTCAACTTCCGATTGCTTCGATACCTTTGGGTACATGGGTGCCTAACGTTGGGGATCCAAATGGACAGCCACTGATAAGGCTAAGGCCAAATGCTTCTCTTGGTGATGCCCTGTCGATGTTTGTTCAAGGTGATCATTCTTATGTTTTAAAGTTTGTCTATTTTTTTCTTGGTTTGTTCCTGATTTATGTCCTTTTTCCCCATGATATTTTCCTGAAGGTGTCCAAGGGGATTCTTTTGAAAACTTCTTGTAAATTTTAAAAAAAGTTATCCATTAATTAAGGGGAGGTTACTGTGTATAAATAGTGCACCATGCATTTCTGTATGGAACCAATAGAAACATTCAGTTTATAGGACAAATGATTCTGTTGCAACTCAAGCCTAAGAATGTTCATTTAACTGTAAGTTTAAACAGCGAAAATGTACTCCATGTTGAAATTAGAATTTTTAAAATTAAAATGTTCATTTCACAAATACATATATTTGTGGTTGTTATTTTTATTGGTGTCAGGAGGGACAATATTCGATGAATAGTTTTCTCTCTTGATTTAGTTTGTTGTAGTAACGACAGTTTTGTTAAAATCACGGTACCTTTAACCTGTTTTTTGGTCTAGCTTTTGATATCCTATGTGAATATGTCTTTCTATTTGCAGCTAAAGTTAGCTCAATACCAATTGTGGATGAAAATGATTCATTGCTTGACATATATTCAAGAAGGTAGTATTTTTTTCCTCCCCCATTTGTCCTTTTTGTGTGTGATTATGATATTTATTTGAAAGATCCCTGAGCATATATGAATATGATGTGTGCCTATTATTTTCTTTGCAGTGATATTACTGCATTGGCTAAAGATAAAGCATATGCTCGGATATCCCTGGATGAAACTAATATTCATCAGGTACCTACTATGTGATGACTTTTGAGTTATAATAATGGCAATACATTTGTTTGGTTTTGTTGTTTGTTAGCAAAAAATAAGTGAATCTAAATATTTGCACTACATGGTTGTAGGCATTAATTTTGGGACAAGATGCAAATTCTCCTTATGGTCTTAACAATGGGCACAGATGTCATATGTGTTTGAGGTCTGATTCATTGCACAAAGTGATGGAGCGGTTGGCTAAACCTGGTATTACTTTGTTTACTGATAAATAAGCATAAGCTCCCTCCACTTTCTTAAAATGGAAAAGGTAGTTCCTTTATTCATCGGTTTTCTGCACCTTGCAGGGGTTAGGAGACTCGTGATTGTGGAAGCTGGTAGCAAGCGTGTGGAAGGGATTATTTCATTAAGTGATGTTTTCAGATTCTTATTGGGCTAGTTGGGGTATATTGACAGTCTTATTTATATGAATTATGAAGGGAATAGCAGTGTTAGTAGCATCGGAATGGAACTTTTCTGCTCGCACATGTTTTCTTATTATCATCTTTGTTCGGGGGGACATCTTTTGCTGTTTGCCCACATGCATTTTTAGGATAGAAATTGGAGAGAAAATTCTGTAAATTGAGGATCATTTTTCTCCATTGTGCCGGCACATCTGCAATATCCGTGTCCAGTGCTAACAGAATTCAAGGAGAAACTTCATATTTTTTTAATAAAATAAGGACTAGGGAAAGATTAAATATTTAGCCATATCGTTGGCTGGTTGTAATTTAAGGTTTATTTTTTTTCTTCAGATAATTATGATCTTACATTTTTCTTAGCAGCTAAAGTTTCATGGCTTGAGTTCGTCGAGTTGTCCCTTGCATTATGAGCAAGAGTAATGATATATATTAACTAGAAATCATTGTATTGAATGAAAAATTGAAAGTGTTTAATACTACTATCTTTTTATTCAAAACCGTAATATAGAAACATGAAAATAATTAAGAAGGAATAAACACAACTTATGGCTACCATACTTAATGTGAAAATTTATTCAATAATAAAGAAACATGAAAATAATTAAGGAATATTCATAACTTCTGGCTACTATAACTAATGTGTAAATCTAGAATCTTCTATGGTTTCCTTCATACTTCAAATGCACGTCTTTTGGCATGTTCTTCAGCCTCTTGGTGATACTCATAAGCCAATCCACCATGGCTAGTTAAATCCAGACCTTCCATCTCTTCCTCGGGTGAAGACCTAAGCAAATTCAATTTATGAAGAAGAAAAAACATTGTTCCCATAGTAATACTCACCCAAGCAACAATAGCCAAAATCTGAACAACATGTGCAGCCAATAATCTTCCACCACCTCCCAACAACAAACCATAAGTTCTATCAGGTGAACCAGAATAAACCTCATTCACATACTGTTTCTTAGCAAACAAAGCAGTGAAAATAATCCCCCAAGTACCACAACCACCATGAAGTTGTGCAGCTTCAAGAGGATCATCATAGTGAAATTTCTCAGCTAACAAATTGCATCCAATCAACACCCAAGCAGCAACAAAACCACAAATAATAGCAGCCCATGGATCCACAACAGAACACCCTGCAGTTATAGCAGCAAAACCACCAAGCAAACCATTGCACACATCACTAACACTCCAATGACCTGTTTGCATACGTTTACCAAACAAAGTAGTGAGAGCTGCAGTACATCCAGCCAATGTAGTTGTGACAGCTGTCCTCCCAATAGCACTCCATTGACCATAGTAATGACCACTTTCACCATAAGCTTTCACAATATTAAGAAAAGAACCAGGGTTAAAACCATACCAACCAAACCAAAGTAAAAAAGTTCCCATAACAACTAAAGTACCACTATGTCCTCTAATTGGAGAACTTTTACCCTCATGATCAAATCTACCAATTCTCGGTCCTTCAATAAAAGCACCCCAAAAACCAGCAACTGCACCAACTAAATGAACAACACCACAACCAGCAAAATCAATAACACCAGAACCAAACAAAAGATTTTCAGACCGAACCGGACTACCCCAACCATCAGCAGACCAAAACCAATGAGCAACAATTGGATAAACTAAACCGGTTAAAAACGACGAATAAATCAAATAAGAAACGAACTGTGTTCTCTCAGCAATTGATCCACTTGTGATCCCTGCTGCAGCAATGGCAAAAGCCCATTGAAAGAGGAAAAAACCGTAATCAAAAGATTGTGAAGGGAAATCAGTAAGACCAAAAAAATGTTTTCCTATGAAACCGTTTGAAGGTGTTCCAAAAGCTAGGGCAAAACCAAAAACATAGAAAAAAATACCACCTATTGCGGCATCAAGAACATTGGTTAACATAATGTTCATAGTGTTTTTGGCACGAACAGAACCGGCACAAAGCATAGCAAAACCTAGTTGCATGGCAAAAACAAGGTAAGCTGAGAATAGAAGGTAAGTGTTGTCGACAGCATAGGAAGTGTCGATGAATTTGTTTGCGACGGCATTGAAGCCGCCACAGATGTATTCGGCAGCGGCTGTGGAGTTTGCGCTTCCGCCGAGGAGAGCGTGGAGGTCGGAGGCGGAACAGGTGAAAGTAGCCATGGTGGACAACAGTGATGGTAATCGCAGGAAGAAGGGTTATACTCTTTTCTCCAACCTCTTCTTGAGGTAGAGAAAGAGAGTGAAATTGGAATCATTATTGAGGTGGTGTGTGTTGTGGTATAAATAAGGGTGTTTTCAACAAAAATCTAACGTTAATTATGGTGATGTGCATAACAACCAGCATGCATAGCAATATGATTTTTCAAATTTAGTTTATCTTTTTTATTTGTGAATATTTTACTCAATCTTTTTATTTTAAATAAATGTTCCTATTTGAAGTATTTAGTTATGATTTACTAAAAAAAACAAAAACAGACTTCAGATTTCATCGAAAAAGAGAAAAAAAACAGACTTAAGATCTAATTACTTCACTATAATTAAGTAGGAAACACAAACGACTAAACGCTATTTTTTCATAAGATAAAGAAAAATACTCCACTAAGTACTGGTACTCTTTGTATTTCCCTCCAGAAATTACTACTCTTTGACTTTAAAAAACTAATTATGAACGGCGTTTTTTTATGAAATTTTAATTTTGATTAAAAGTAAAAATATAAATATTTTTTTGTTTTCAAACTATAATAAATTAAACTAACTATGAATATATATTTCAATGAAATCAACAATATAACAAAAAATATAATCTCAATTCTATTTTTAATGTTGTTTAATGATATAATTGAGATAATGAAAAAGTAAGTATAGATACATTCACCTAGTTTGTTACATTTTTTAAATGTTAAAGGAAACAACTGAACATTCGTGTTTGTTACACTTTTATTTTAATATTTAAATTTATTCTTATTTATATGTACTAAAAATTAAGGGTATTTTTGTAAAGAGAAAAATCCAGCCTAAAAGAGGTGAACGAGTTGTTTTCTTTATATCTATACTATATATAAAAAAAACTACCCCCTTCAACTATTTTGGGCTGGATTTTTCTTTTCAAAAATGACCTCAATTTTGAATACAAATAATGCACATCTCCTCTCTAGGATATATATGAACAATGTCCTCGTAGTTAGTATGGATAATATAATATATGTAAGGTTCAAATCCCGACCATCACAAAATATATGAACAATGTTTTTGGATAAAACAACATTCTTTAAACTCAATGATACTCCCTCCGTTCCTTTTTAAGTGTCGTTTTAGAATTTTTAACACAAAAATAGCAAAGGGTATTTTTGCACAATTTTTTTCCTATTATACCCTCATTTTAAGCCACTAATAATTTTCTATTTTTTTGCACACACTTTATTTTTCCAATAAATTTAATGTGTAACAAACAATTGTTAGTTACAACTCTCTTTCTACAACAAAATCTTTTTTTTTTTGCGTGCTTTATCTTTATCTCATAACAAACAATTTTCAATTTTTTAAATATTGTGCATATCTCTTGAAATTTAAGTATTACTCGTGTTATTTATAAAATTTTAACTCTTCATGAAATTATTATCACAGGTAACAAATATTTGTTTAAATTTGAAGATAACAAGAAATAAATTTTGTTTTAAAACAAAACAAACAAACTTTGTTAAAAAAAAAACAAACTTTAGTTCTCCAAATATATAGTATTAATTAATTTTATTTAAAAATAATTGACAAAGGGTATAATTGACAAATCATACCCTTAAAATATCAGAACGACAATTAAATAGGAACAAAAAATTTACACTAAAATGACACTTAAAAGGGAACGGAATGAGTACTTTATATGATGTACATACCTGATCCATACTTTTTAACCCTTCTGTTTTTCATTGTAAGTAGGAATTGAGTAATTATTTGAACAATTATTTACGTATTATAACGATGCAAATATTATTTAAATATTTTTCCAACTGAAGCTTTATTTATAGTTGTATTTTTTCGGTACAATTTATAGTTGTATATTCTTTCATTTCTATGCTATTTTAACCGAATACTTAATAGCTTTGTGATCCATAAGAAACAAAACATATATTTTATAAAAGGCTTAATACATCATTTGGTCCCTTAACTTAGGCTGTGTTTGATAACACAAAAAAGCTAGCTTATAACTTGTTGGATTAGCTTATAAGCTCGTTAGATGAAAATGTGACGTGTTTGGTAACAAGCTTTTTTCATGAGCTTATAGCGTTTTTTGAAAAGCTATTTCAAGTAGCTTTTTAGCTTATAACTGATAACTTTTTATATTTTCTTCCAACTTTAACCTTATTAATTTAAATTAATTATTTTTTTAATTAAACAACTATCATGTTCATCTTTATAACCGCCCCATTTTTTTCTTTAAAAAAAATGTCACGTTTTTTTTTTTTAAGAAGCACTTTATATATATATATATATATATATATATATATATATATATATATATATATATATATATATATATATGTATGTATTTTTTAAGAATCACTTTATATATATATATATATATATATTTTTTATTTTTTTTTTAAGGAAATGTTTTATATTTTGCTATAACTAACCTGCCGTACACCACACAAAAATAACTAGTCTATTTTTTTTTTAAAGGAAAAAATAACTAGTTTATTGTACGTTGTAAAATTTTATATATTCTAACTCACATTTTGTTTCCACCTTTCTCTTATATTTGGGATTCATAAAGCAAAGATCAAAATTGTGGGTGAATTTTTTCTTAGGATTAAAGGTCGAAGAATTTTTTTTTAGGATTAAAGGTCGAAGAATTTTTTTATGGAGACCAAGACCAAAAGTTTGAATATTTATAGGGACCAAAAACATATTTAACTATAATTAAAAATATTAAAAAATAAATACATTACAAAAAAAATTGTGTGTGTATATGTATATTAAAAAAAAACATGTCCTTTTATAGCATTTTATACTTATCAGCCACTTCAAAAACTAATTTTACCAAACACATTATTTTTAATAAGCAAGCTTTTCAACTATAATCTATCAACTATCAGTCATCAGCTAGCTTTTCAGCTAACAGCTAGCTTATCAGCTATCAGTTAGCTTATAGCTTATTTTTACCAAACAGAGCCTTATTTTTGGTTTTCAATTTGGTCCCCTAACAATAAAGTGTTTCAATTTGGTCCCATAAATCTTATGCGTTTACTATGTTGGTCCTCTCCATTAGTATTTTGCAAAATCTGTTAACTTTTTTCCACATGTCACTTAAGATTGATGATCAACAGTTGGATTTATAAAGCATACATGGCATACTGTGGACTCACAACATATGATAACTTTTATTATCATCTTCTTCCCTCTTCATCTTCATATAACCTTAAAAAAAAAATCCAATTTTTTTACTTCAAAATATTCATCATTAACAATCCCGACGTATAATCCAATTTTCTTATCGTATTCAATTTTTTCTCTCTTCATTTTTCATTCATCAAAGTTCGCAATTTTTTTCATCGGATCTGAAAATTCCGATCACCGGTAACTCGATCCGCCACCACGAAAAACGGATTTTGTTGTAACATTATCGAAAATTGAAAATTTGTAACCTTAACTAATTAATTTATTAACCTAATTTTTTTGTTCAATTTTGAATCCAAAACCGATTAATGGTTTTTTGTTTGTATTGTTGTTGTGTGATTTTTTTTTCTATGTGGTTCATTATTCATTGTTTTTGGATTTTGAAAATCGAAGAATTTGATTGAAATGGGAAAGAAGTTGAGGATGTTGAAGAAGGTGAGATTTCTGATTATGCTTCATTTATTATCCACCACTGTTCTTCCTTCTGGTTCCACTGTTCCATTTTCATTTCATCACTCTTCACTACAAAATCAACCTCATCGTCCACCACTGTTCTACCTTCTTATAGGTTGTGTTATCACCATTCCTAGAAAAAAAGTTACCCTTTTAATGTTTTTTTTTTCTTCTCAATCTTTGACCCTTTTCTCTTTGACACTCTTATAGATAGTGTTCAGATTCATTCATATAAACGTGAGATTCAGATTTAGATTCCAAATAAAGAATCGAAGCGAGATTATCAAGAATCAGTGGGCTTACGACATGGATGGACGGTGGTTGGTGTGGGAGGCGGTGAAAGAGTGAACGGTGATGATTTAGTTGGTGGTGGTTGTTTCATGATGAAAATGAGGGAAGGAGAGTTAGTGTTGCTATGGATGGTTTCTGTGTTGTATGCGATGCTTAAAAATTATGGTGATTTATGTGTAATAAGTGTGTTGTTGCTTGTTGTAATGGTGGAGGCATAAATGAATCCAATTTTCAAACCTGAGAAAATGAATTTGATGGAGAAAGAGATGAATTAGGGATACAGGTTCTAACTTTGTGAATTGTTGTGTTTTAAAAAGGGTGATGATGTTAAGGTGAATAATAGTTATCATATGTCGTAAGTTTACGGTATACTATGTGTGTTTTTTAAATCCAACCAATGATCACCAATCTTAAATGAGACATGAAAAATAGTTAACAGATTTTGCAAAATAATAACGGAGAGGACCAAAATAGTAAACGGCAAAAGATTTATGGGACCAAATCGAGACACTTTATAGTTAAGGGATCAAATTGAAAACCAAAAATAAGTTAAGGGATCAAATGATGTATTAAGCCTTTATAAAATTATGGTGGGATCAAATGATGTAATAAGTTCTTCAACAGTGAACCAGAACAAAAATACCAATAGACCTTAATATATGTGTTTTTTGTTAAAAGTATGATGAAAATATTATTTAAATATTCTCAACTGAAGTTTTATTTATACGAGTTTAATGATGGTGGATTGACAATCCAAAACAATTCTACACACACGACTAATCAAAACATTTTGAATTGCCATGTCAATTGAATTATTGCTTTGTTTTTAATTGACGTGATAATTCAAAATTTTTTGATTGGTCGTGTGTGCAAAATTGTTTTGGACCATCAACCCACCATAATTAAACTCTATTTATATGTGTATATTCTTTCATTTCTATTCTATTTTAAATATTTTAACCGAATACTTCATTACTTTGTGATCAGAAGAAACAAAACATATTTTACAAAATTATGGTGTAAGGTGAGGGATTAATTAAGTCCTTATTGGTGGACAAGAACACAAATACCATTCAATTTAATGAACGGTCAAGATAAAAGTGGGAAGATTCTTTAAAAATTGCAACACACAATCTACCCAGTCACTTCCCCATCTGCCAAGCTCACCACAAATCTGCAGAATATACTTGTTGAAAATCCAAAGAAAGTTACAAGATGCAGATGTTGGTAGTAGTTGCCCTTACCGGAACTAAAGCAGCAACGGTTATGTTGGTGATGTATTATTGTTGTTTTGAAGGGATGGTGTTGGAAATGGAAGTGATGAGTAATATCCCCGTATCCCTCTTAAATTAGTTAATTTATTATTCAATACTATGTTTTTATTGAAAGGTAACTGCCACTAATTAAACCCAAAAACTATGTCCTCGTGAGCGTAACTCAGTTGGTAAGGACAATGTATAAAATATGCAAGGTCTATGTTTAAACTCCGCCCACCACCAAAAAAAAAACCCAGAAACTATGCTCTTAGGAAAACCCATGAACTACGCTCTTAGCAAAACCCATAAACTTTTGAAAACTATACTCAATTGTTCTGTCCAGATTTTCTTTTTCAGCACTGATACCAAGTTGGAATGGAGGTTGAAGATGATGATTAAGAAAAATAATTTTTCGTTCTATTAGTGGTGTTAGGGCAAGATTGTGTGTGGAAAATTGTAAATGTTCTCACTTTTATTTTCAATAAATTATGACCATTGATTGAATCTAATGGTATTTTTGTTCCTCTCCACCGGTGAGAGACTTAATTGATCACTTACCCTAGAATCCACTATATAATTTTAACAAAAATAAATAAATAACGAAAATTCAAAAGAAAAAATATACCCATGACAGATTACAACACTATTATTTGATTAAAAGAGAGAAATATGGTTATTCCAGTATTCCTGGCCAATATGTTAGAGGATCCCATCATGGGAAAGCACAACGGTTCATTGGCAGGTTAACTTTGCTGATGGATAACTCAGGTCGCTTAACTGATCACTAGTTCTAGCCAACTCCCAATATATGTAAAAAAACAAATTCAGTTGACTTGGTATGTAGGAAAATTGAACAGGGAATTTTTACCAAGGTTGAAGTCTTCCAGTCAATCCGGTGATATTTTAACAATAAATCCCACAAAAAAGCAGACCTTTAGCGGCTTGTGCCAAATTTGAATTTTGGTGACTGGCAGTTATTATGTGCAACGACAAACTGAGTGACAAAAATGTGTTCATGAAACTATGGGGCTATCTTTCAATCACACGCCTACTGTTTCTAAAATCACTGCCACCCTTCTCATCCATACTGTATTTATTAAACTGTCCTCTACCGTGCTCCCTGTCATCAAATTTCTGCCTACTCCGGTCATTTCCTCGAGACCCTCTATCATTCCCATAAGATTTCCGAGACGATCCATCAAAATCATCGAATCTCTTCCGACCACGGTTACTTCCCTGAGACCCGCTGTCATTACCATAAGATTTTCGGGATGATGATCCATCAAAATCATCAAACTGCTTCCGATTACGGTTACTTCCCTGAGACCCTCTGTCATTACCATAAGATTTCCGGGATGATGATCCATCAAAATCATCAAACCGCTTCCGATCACGGTTACTTCCCTGAGACCCTCTGTCATTACCATAAGATCTCCGGGATGATCCATCAAAATCATCAAATCTCTTCCGATCACGGTTACATCCCTGAGACCCTCTATCATTACCATAAGATTTCCGGGATGATCCATCAAAATCATCAAACCTCTTCTTATCACGGTTACTTCCCTGAGACCCTCTAGCATTTCTATAAGACTGCCGGGGTGATTCATCAAAATCATCACCGAACATGTTTGATTTGTAGCCACCACCAGACTTTCCGTCTTTAGTAAAGTTCCTTCTTCCAGAATCATGTCTGTTCCCTTTATTTTGCCTGGATGAATATGCCTCATTTAGGTCATCATCTTCATCAGAGTATAGGCCAGCACTGCCATCTTCGTCAGAGTCAGAACCAAAGCTTAATTTCTTGGTTGGACCTCTGCCTTTCCTTCTCTGGTCGGCAGCAAAAACATGGCTAGATTTGAACTTCGAAAGAAGAGACCGCTGTTCATCAGAATCATAATCAAGTTCGTCTTCCTTGGATCGAGAGAAAGATGTATTCTTGCGAACTGAACGGGTTCGTTCAGTTCTTCCAGAAGCTGTTTTACTTTTATTATGTGCATGCATTTTGTCATCGATGTCTTCAGAATCTTCCCAGTCCAAAGAGTCCTCTGTTTCTGAAAAATTAGTTTTTGTAGCTTCCATTCTTGAAACACTGGTTCCTGTTTCAGTTTCTAGCTCATAACTATCTATATCATCCTCATCCTCAAAATCATCAAACCCTGTTCTAGGTCTAGAAGGACCGGGACCGGCATTAACATATTCGTCATCGTGGGACCCTGGGACGCTCCTATTCTTTGCAAAATCATCTTCCCACCCCACACGCCGAGCATTGTTATCTGAAAAAAAATCCTTGTCTATACCATGAGAATCTGCATATTCAAAATTGGCAACATCTGCACCATCTGATTCATTGTCATCGAAGTCAAAATTCCAGGCATTGGAAACCTCTTGCCGGCTGCCCATCTTATTAAAGTTAGGTCCGGAACTGTACTTTCTATCTTGAGTTTTATTTTCCAGGAATTCATCAGGTGGGCGTTTACACTCACAATGAAAACATACCACATTCCTTCTGTAATTCAAGAAGTTGCACCTGCCAGATAAAAAATAAACAACTCACACTCAGCTCATGCTCAACAAGTATTAGCAAAATCTAACAATATTTGGTTGACGTGATTTGTTTTTATCTGTGAGGGGAGGGGGATGAACAGTAAAATGTAACCCCAGAACATTAAATGGACTTAAACTTACTCAGTACATTCCCATTCTCCTGGAAGCAACTGTCTCTTGGGACGCTTGGCATCACACTGTAAGCAAACATTATTCTTCGCGAAATTCATGAAATCGCACCTGATAAGTATTTAGCATCTTCAGTTAACAGGAAAAATAAACTATATACCTCACACTACTCAAAGCAGCTTGTATTCATAGTATATCATTAACTACCAAAAGGAGAAACAGCAAAAATATCTAACAATGAATTAATGATGCCTATCAGTGGTTTGTCAACCAAAAAAAGTTCACCTGGTCCACATGGTGTAGCAAACATAATAAATTGGTAAAAAAAGTTTACTGCAAGAAGATTCACTAGAACTTGACATGCACTTTGGTGGTAAAACAAACTTTTTAATTTAATATTGCAAGTAAATAACAGAGATTCCAAGGACATACTTTGGACATAGCCAGTCCCCCCTTTTCATCTCAACATCATCCCGTCCAACACGTCTCTTTGGAGTAGGAGGAGGTTGTTTCACCTTTGGTGGAGGCTTTTTGATCACTGGAGGAGGAAGATTTGGATCAATAGGAACTGAACTCAATTTGACAACTTCATGAAGCAATTTACGAACCACTGCTTTAACAGACTTCTGCTTCAAAAGTGGCTTGTTGAGGACTGATGATCCATTAATAGGATCAAACCCAAGTGTCAGTAGCATTCGCATGATATCAATAGTCCGTGCCTCATCCTCTTTGTTTGTAAGCAGATAAGCGCTGTCACAATTGTTTCTCAAGCTGCAGGAACTACAGACCTGATATCAATGAATTTTTGTATCATAAATATGATAAATAAATTCAAATAATGAGAAAAATATGCTTCGGGTTAAAGTCCAACACCAAATAAGAAAGAGATCACAAAAGAGGGGTCTGAAAAAAGAAAAAATTACAGATGCGGTTGAGATAATGGTAAAAAGGATGCCAGAACAATCAAATCAATCTCAGGCCCTTTGCCACCGACAACAAATATAGACACTTGTAATTTAAATATCTTCTCAGTACAATAACAGAGACAAGATTCCAACCCTCCGGCCTCCATCATCTCAAACAAAATTCCCATTCATTACTTGGAAATTGCAATGGATTTAAAGAATTCAAATAAATAGATTTTGACAATCAAAACAACAATGAATCAACTTAAGAAATTGTAACTTAATAGTGTTGAGCACCAAATGGCATGCGTGTTACACTTACATCTCCTTCATCCAGGTGGACAAGCTTCCTTAAAAGTTTTCCAGAGAAAACCACCTTTCTGTCCACATTGGGGCATCCAAAACCAACCAAAAC
The DNA here is from genome assembly GCF_003473485.1 of Medicago truncatula. NCBI lineage: Eukaryota > Viridiplantae > Streptophyta > Magnoliopsida > Fabales > Fabaceae > Medicago > Medicago truncatula. Next base: position 53,712,624 of record NC_053048.1, read on the forward strand.
TTGAATATCCTGCCTGGACAATGACCTGAAATCAATCAATCAATCAATCATTAATTTGAGCAATTAAAATGAAAATTATCAAACTTGTCATCACATCAACAGAAAGCTCCATAAACAGAACAATAACAGCCACAATATCATTATTTTACTCTAAAAAGAACATAATATCACATAAAATTGTCAAAAATTGTCACTTTTTCTTATAATCTAAAAAAACCCAAGAAATTCAACAACCAAAATGAATTCAACTTAGTTAGTTAAAATCCACATACCTCAACAAATCAAACCGGTCCTTCCCGAAATTAAGACAAGCAGCATGAACGCTCTTGAAATCCTTAGTAAAATCAAGCCCTTCATCGTGTACAATCTCAGATGAATCAAACCCTAAATCCTGCACCATTTTATCCTCATCTTTCCTTCTATGATCAAAATAATTCTGATGAACCAATCTCTCCATCAATTGAATCCATTCCGGCCACGGATGCACAAATTCCACCTCTTTCTTCACCAACTCCACAGGTTTACTGTTAATGTTAGTATCAGACTCTTCATTTAGAGACGAAGATGTTGTTGTTGGTGGTGATGGTGGTGATTCTGAAACGGGTTGTTCGGGAATTTGGTTATGAGTGTTTTTGGAATCACGCCAAGCACGAATTCGTTGAAGAGTTTCGTGTTTTTGAGAACGTTCTTTTTCGATAGCGTCAATTTGATCAAAGACGAAGCTGAGACGAGCGGAAAGAGAAGAAGGTTTAGGGTTTGGGTTTTGGGAAGTTGAGAAATGGTGGGAATGGAAGAATGGGGTTTTAGGGTTTAAGAGGCGGCGTTTGGTGAGAAGAAGAGATAAACGACCGTACGCCATTGTCGTTTCGAAAGGAAAAGTTCAAAGCTCCATTCGGAACACAAACTGCCGGAGACGCTTAAACCCTGCTTATTATGTTTTGCAATCCAAAACCTTCACTCTAGTCTAAACTCTAAAGTGAAGTTCATAATTTTTAACAATTCATGCAAATGCAATTTTTTGTTTGCAAAATTAAATGTGTTTTTTGTTTTTGAAAAATTTTGTGTTATTACATAAAAATTTAAAATTCATTATATATTACTCTCCCGATCCTATTTACATGATAAAATTGACTTTTTAGACACATTGAAGAATGTATATATCTAGTCAAGAACTTAAATCAAATATATAAATTATTTAATGTATCTAAAAAGTAAATTGTTTCTTGTAAATAAGACCTGATGGAGTATTAAAGATAGGAAAATGTAACGCCCTAATTGTTATTTTATTATTTTTAGTCTTTTATATGATTTTAAATGATTTATGTTGATTTTGTGGTGTGGTGTATTTTATTAAAGGACTATTTTTATTATTTAATAGAATAAGTGGGAATTAGGATTTAATTGGAGTTTTGGGGTTAAATGAGAATTAAGTTAATTAGGTGGGAGTTAATTAAATTTTGGGAAGTTATATTTATTGAGAAAAATTAGAAAATAGAAGTCAGAAGCAGTTTTCACGTACAACTGAGTTTTGGGAGAAAAACCAAGAGGAGAGCTAAGAGGGGAGAATCTGATTTTCGTAGAGCTTGTTCGTCAATTCAAGGTAAGGGTGAGGTTTGCTTCAGTAGTATAGTTTTTGAATTCTGATTTTGAATTTAACAGGTTTATGATAAAATTGGGAATTTTGGGGTTTATGTTGGATTAATGGTTTTTTGAGTGAATTGAGTGTATAGATCGTTGTTCTGATGTTAGAAATAGGTTCTGGTTGCATACAACACTTAATTTTATATCTGTAAACTGATTTGGGGAGTGAATTTGAGGAAAATGAGATTTCTGGGAAAAACCTGCATTCTGCCCGTACTGATGTTCATCGCTCGCCCCGGCGAGTAGCTCGTCTCGCCTCGCGAGTGAGCAACTTCATGGCTCGCCTCGCGAGCAGAACCACTCACCATGGCGAGCAAGTGCCTGAGAGATCATGATTTTTGAATTGTTGTTATAAGCTGTATTTTGGTTAGTTTTGAGTGCCTAAATGATTTTAGAGAGGACTGAGACAATTTTTAGATTAAAATGATGAATATGGAGCTTAAAAATGAAGATTTAGTGAGAAAAATGTCAAAACTCCCGAGAGCACCCCTTTTCTTGTTCGCCTCGTACTCGCCACAGCGAGTAACCTTTTGCCTGAGCTCACCATGGCGAGCAGATGCACTCGCGAGGCGAGTTGCCCAGTATCTGAGCTGTTTGTTCTTTAATTGAATAATGTTGATTGAGCTTGATGTATGAGCATGATTATGATTAATTGTGCATTTTTCTGAATTGTTGGATTGATTATAATGATCTGTGGATGACTGTGATGTATGTTATATTTAAATAAATCATACATGTTGTTACTTATGGAGTTGTGAGTCATATATACAAATATGCATTGTTAAGTTGTATGTAGATATACACAAGTGGAGTCAGTTGCATAAGCATATAAAGCGGGAGGGCTCTTGCCCTGGAACGCCTTGTCGTTCAAAGCGGGAGGACTCATGTCCTGGAACACTTTAATTGTTCAAAGCGGTGAGGGCTTATGCCCTGATGAATGCTTTAACCATTCAATATCCGGTGAGGGCTTCTGTCCTGTAAATTGGTACCAAATGCATTGTCGTATTGTCGCATTGTCGAAGAGTCTTAGCGGTGTTGTCGAATAGTTGCATGAGTCATTGTTGTTGGTTGTAAATACCATTGTTGTTGATCTGTTGAATATGAAATATATATTTATATTGAATAATTATTATTATGTTAGGGTGTTAGATTCAATTGATGAATTTATTATATATATTTATTGTTGTGAATCTCACCCCTTCTCCTTGAAAATGTTGCCCTTCCTATGGGTAACTTGCAGGTGATCCTGAGTAGTAGGTGGTGGCTCAATGTCTAGGGCTCTGATACGTACGGGATGAGATTACTTGTTTATTTTCATTCCTTATGTATCAAATTTTGGAATATGCTGATGTAGCTCTTTTATTGTTAATTGAACAATGTTGATGATTTTATGTTGAGGCCTTTGTGCCGGAATTTAATGTTGATGATGAAGTTTAATGTTGAAAAATATTTCCGCTGCAATTTATTGATGTTTCATAAAGGATGTTGTTTATTAAATAGTTTTATATTCTATTTAAGAAATTTTAAAAAGTAGTGTGACATACACGTTTGGTGGTATACTCTGATGTTTATTTATTATTTAATTGCTTTGGGATAACGGGGTGTTACAGAAAACGCTAACAAGTGCCCGCCCTTTATGACACTTGTGAGTCTAAAAAAGAGTTTGTTTTGAAAAGTAGTGCACTCAATGCATTGAAACTTTAAAATGTAACTTTTTATACTTAAAATTTACCAATTATTTCCATTTTTGCATCTTTAACAAATGCCCTAAGAACACTTATTAACAAGACCTTGCATTAAATTACTATATTACCTATGAACAATTAAATAAGATGATAAATGATCTCTTTCGTTTAAACAAAGGTAGTGGTTTGAATTCAGTTTCGAGAATTGAAAAAACGATTTGACATCCAATGTGGTTGGTACTACCCAACTTGAATGATTAATCTTTGTAGTTTTATTTAAAGAGATTAATCTTTGTAATCCGGTTCATACCATAAAAACAATTGATTGTATTTACTTTTCCTTTGTGCCGATTATAGATTTTTTTATTTATGAGTGATTTTTTTTTTTTATCTTTTTATTTTTACCAAATAGTTATGATTGATTATACAATAACATTAAGTAAATATGTGACATAGATGAGCAAGAAAGAGATCAATTCTAAAGATTTGATCTTCTTTCAAAAAAAAAAATTCTAAAGATTCGATCTGTTGGCGATCAATTCAAAATTTATAAATACATTTTTTTTTTTTTATAAATTTTGAATTGATCCCCAACAAATCACATATTTAAAATTGATCTCTATCTTGCTCATCTATTTCACATCTTCACTTAATGTTACTGTTGATGTTCTCATCAAATTACATCTTTAGAATTGATCCATTTCTTGCTTATCGTCTCTATTCCGGTCATAGTCACCATGTTCTCATCTCCATATAAATATTTGTTTTAAGATAAACTATATAATGAATTTGATTAATCGTTATCATTATACTAAATATTAACGTGCATGTATGGACTGACGTGCCCATTGTCTGTTTTTTCAAATGAAGATAGAGCTAACTTCAATCATAGCAAAAATTAATGTCCATATTGTATTGTTTTTTTTTAATCTCTATACACTAATTGAAATTGAAATTAAAATTGATTTATATTTGATTTGTTAATATTGACATATGAGTTGATCTTTTTAAGGGAAAATATGAGTTGATTTAACTTATATTAAAATTAATAATTTTAAGGGAAAATATGAGTTGATTTAACTTATATTAGAATTAATTTAAATTTGAAGTTAGAATTATGGAGCCGTTTGTTTTAAATTTTAAAATTTATTTTTGATGTTTAAGTTAAAATTTAAATCGTATTGTTAAAAAAATGATCTACTGTATGTTGAAAAAAAAAATAGCTATTTTAATTAACTTTTAAAGAAAACCACTTTTAATAGAAGAGAGAGAAACATAGTTTATAGTGTATTTTCAACTTGAAAGTTTTTTCAACCGTGATATGCGATTTTCTTGAAAGTCGAGAATAATCTCCAAATTATTTATATAAAAATTTTAAAAAAATTTAAAACATATCCTAAATTCAATTATTTAAATTAAATAAAGACATAAAATTATAATAAAATAAATAAATTATATATTTAAGGAAAATGTTAACCACTGCCCCCGGACTCTAGTTAAGGCCTTTAAATGGTAATTTATCATGAAAATATATGTAATCAATGCGTCGAAAATCGAAATATTTGACTTATTTTAGAATTCTTAAAGAGTGTTTGGGGCACTCGTTAACAAGACCCTATTTTTAAAAGGGTTTTTCCAAAGATGGTTACAGGTATAGGTATGTAAGCTCTTAAGATGGAGACTTTTTTTCCATGTATCACCTTTCAAATCTTCCACATCATAACATCCAATATCAAATTTCAACCCAAAAATAATATACTCCCACAATGTAATTTTTGAACAATAACGAAAATAATATCACAACTGCAATTGCAATAGTGTTACAAAAACTCAGAATCACATTACATCTAAAACAATTAATTTTGGATTACAGCTATACAAGATTTTGTAATGGTGACAATGAGTTTGGACATGGAACCTCATACATCCATACCTAATTCCACCAGCCCAATCCCAGAAGCTATGAATTTTACAGTACCACTGTGTACAAACTACAAATACTGGGAATTGTTAAATGTCTCCCAGCAATTAGGAGTGTCACCCTTTATTAAAAATGTGTATCATAAATATGAAGTTAACAACATACAAATGTATAGCATAAACTTCAGATTTGAGACATACACATTTTAATTTTAAAATTTGTATACAGTAAACTTTAAGTTTACAATATGAAAAACTGAGGTTAGAGAGGGGGAAAAGAAAAGAGAAGGGAATTTTTGTCTATCCTCCAAACAGAAAAATAAGGGGTGAAAAGACCATTCGCAGCTATCTGTACATCTAACTTACTAAAATATTTTACTAAGCAAACAAGAAAATGCTTTCAAAACCATTCTACCGTGCATCTTGGATAGAAGCCTTTATCTGCAGCAACATGGGTGGCTGCTAGTAGCTCTTTCTGAACTTTTCGCCTCTCATAAAACACCAGGCACGAAATCGAAGTGCACTTCACACCACTTTCGAGAAGCCTATCGCCGCCTCCACAATGTTGACATATCTGCGAGAGGGAAAAACCCATTAACTATTACCAGAACAAAAAGGAAACATCCCAAAGCGATAAACCTAAGGTTTTTTAGGGAAACAAACAAGGCAGATAATTGAAAAAACAGAAACCATCATTAAAACTTGAGACAGAGGATATCTGCATAACAGAAACTATCATTTAACATAAAAAATTAGGAGGAATTTTTGGAAATTTTTATATATAATTTACTACATAAATCAGATTAGAATTACAAAAAACAATTTTAGTTACGTACTCATACTTACCCATGAATACAGATACAGCTACAGCATGAATTTTGGAATTCCCATGTTTTAGAGTTACATACTAATAACAGTATGCAACAGCCTATCATTTTCTTATAAACATTGATCACAATTGATGAAAAACATAAAAATATACTTACAGATACAAGGTGTTGCATCTCTTGCTCCAACTTTGCAGTTTTACCAATCACTGCTGTTGCAGCAGCCACCTCATTTTCAGAACATTGACTGCATAAACGGGCTGATGCCTGGACCAACCCACCACAGAGTACACAATGTTTTGAGAGATAGTAATAATCAATTCTGGTCCGTTGGAAGTTTGGAGTGAATGCATGCTTTACAGAAGCTTCTCTTACAGGACGAGGCATCTCTGCAAACCACTGGTTCAGGTCAGCACCAACAAGCCCAAATACTCGCTGTAAAGCCGGTATTATTTGTTTATTAATGTAATATAAATCATTTATTCTGAATGGTGAATCAATTGCCAAAACTTCCAATGGATCCACAACCATATCAACTAGGCGGGCTCCAGGCTCTCCATGGATTACAACATAAGGTATTCTCTCTGCATAACGTGGTTCAGCCCTACGATCAACCCTCATAGCCTTCGTTGCCACAATTGCAGCAGGAGGAAGTGACGAGATCCTTGCACTGTAGGTACCCAAGCGAACCTCCTTTGCAAAGATAAAATCCTTGAGGGAAACTCTGCCTGAAAGAATCCTCTTCCATTGACGCTGCAAATAAGTCTTCACCTGCATGCAGCAAATAAGAGATACGAGTGAATTCAAGTTAAACTAATATTGTTGTTTATCAGATAAAGTATCCAGAATAAGCAGTTGGAATTCTGGTGTTTCTTCGTTTTTTTTTTCTTGCAAAAAAAGTTGCTTCAACAAGGAGAGAAACTAAAAGGGGAAAAATTGGTGCGGAGGATTCATTAGATGGGCTTTATACTTGATAAAGATGCATGAATACAACATCCAAGTGATCAATTATGCAAAAAAAAGTATCCACAAGATAAAGGAAAGTAAATCAGAGATATACCTCAACAGTAACAAAACATGCATTAGCTTATATATCATCAAAGATATCATAAATCATTTTTAAAATATTACATTATACATGAAAGATGCAACATGCAAGCAAGTGTACCTCCAATAAACTCTGGTGCTCAAAAAAAAGTCTCAAAGACTGCTCCATTATCTTTGCAACTGCTTCACATGTGTCCCTGCGTACTGTTTCAATACCTTTGGCATCAAAAACAGGTTCAATTTGATTGGGGTTCTCATAACTGTAGCCAACATATCGCTTTTTAGTAATGAGGAAACATGGGTGATAAACTTTCTCCATCTTCAAGGTGACAGGACTAGGATTCATAGCAGTGATAGCAGAAGCAATCTCACTACCAATTTGGAAGGCCTCTTTGGCAGTGCGTCCTTTAAGAAGGACAAACATACTGCAGCAAATACACCCACTTTACTAATTTATCCTTTTAATACCTGTCACTTTAGCAAACATTACTTGTGATGTAATAATAACAATTGCAAAGATGATACAACAATGGCCATCATTCAATTGTTACAATATCCAAGTCAGCTGTAAGCATAAACACTTCAATGAGGATTTTACTAATTATTTTAAGGTGATCGAATGTCTTTGGGGGATTTTATCAATTATTTTAGGATAACTATGTTGTATTTTTATTCTTTTAGATTTAAGAATAATTAATTTAGTAGTGAAAACGAAAAAGTTCACAAGCGCAGACAAAACAACGGTTAAGAGAAAGAAAGAAAAAAAAAAGGGTCAAAAGAGCAACACAATTACTTAGCAAGTTTGACCTAAAACCACTGTTAAAAACCCATGAGCATAAAAATGCCAAGAATGTCCTGTGTTAGAATTAGAACACCAATATATAAATTGAGAATGCTAGGGAAGAGTTCCTGACAGAAAGTCTTGACCATAACTTCTATCATGTTTCTTAATTCCTTGTATGCATGCATACTTCTGTTCAGGAGAAAAATTACTTTCTATAGAAGAGAGGTTAGTGTTACCTATCAGTATCTCCATAAATAACTTTAGCATTCCACTTTTCATGTAGATTTACAAAAGATATAGCCTTTTCCAGTGTACAGCGTCCACATTGAACAATGCTGTCTGCAAGTTCTGCACAGGGCATGCGACCACTAAATCCAGCAGCAGTATAACCGTATGTTACATTTGATATGAGCTTCAAAGCAAGCTGTCTTGCATTAAATATCTGAAAAGAAAATTGCACTATTTGGTAAAATTGTTTACATGCATTCGAAAAATCTAATCCTACACTGAACATGGCAGATGCAATCGAGTCCATGAAAAGCAGCAACACCTGAAGGTAAAAACCTTCAGCATGTATTCAGTTCAGAAAATCCTCCAGACAGAAAAGAATCATAAAATTATTTTTATGTAAGCATTGACAAAAAATATTATAAAAGAAAAATGAGACTTTAACAATGAAGATTCCGTAAATTTATTACTCCCACCGTCCTTAAATATAAACACTTATTTGACTAAAAATTTGTCCCTAAATATAAGCCACTTTTCAAATTACTAGATACATTCATTGCTTCTTTTCCAAATAAACCCCTAATTAATACCACTAAGTGCCTTGGAATATGAAAAGTCAAAATTTACTACACATATATACAGAGGGTATTTTGGGTACCTTCATACATAAAATTGACACATTAACTACACTACTACTTTTCTTAATAAGAGTGAAAAAGACAACAATTCTTTACTATTATACTAGTAGTATTTAATAAACATACTAGGTGTGACTTAAAGATATTTAATTCCAAATCACATGCATACCCGCTGAAGGACTTGCTCTGAAGGAGACAACTTTTTCATTGCTTGTTTTACCATTATTCTAGTTGATAAAATTTCTTCCAATAGACGGGGAAGTACACCTCTTCGAATCTGTATGATAGCATTGTACAGTACAGATTAAAGTTAATTCATCCTATCCACATATCATGACAGCTCAATAGGAAAAAAGAATTGACTGAATCACCTTGGAAGGTACAAACATAACACCATTTGGAGTGAGCAAGATTTGATCTTTTAAATCCTGAAGAATATGTTGCTCCGGTACAAATGGACTAACCCCAAGTGTATTAGTCTTTGATGGCACAACTTTGCCAAGACATGTGCAAAAGCAAAGGTTGTATGCAATTATCATTGACGGATATAAAGATTGGAAGTCAAGTACAACAACAGGATCTGAATAAAATCCTGACTCTGGTTCCATTACTAGGGGAAGGCATTCCATGGCAGGTTGAGAAGCAACCTACAACAATGATGATTTGCTCAGCCCTTGGGTATAGGTGAATAAAACAACATTAAATAGACTTATAAGAAGAACCAGAATGACAAAAAAAACAGCAATCATCAATAAGGGAGAGGAAAAGTCAGTTTCGATGCCCAAACAATAATACCGATAACTTGACTAAGGAAAAACTTGGTGATTTAAATAATTTGATACTGTGAGAACTACAAAAGTGCGTATCATAAATGAATTCTTCCTAGAAAGGTGGGTGCACAACAGGATACACGTATTTAGTAGTAGTAAAACTCATTGTTGTCTACGCATCCAAAATACCATTATGGTATGCAATTTTATTATGCTTGGTATGATGGATAACAAACATTGTAGTTTTCCACCGATAAAAGAAGAGGAGGATGTGAGAATTTTGAGAGGACCTGTTGATTTCCAGGCGAGATAGCAACGTAGTTTTGTGTGTGGGCCAACCTCAAAAACATGGATTCAACACGGTATTGTGAGCCTCGAGAAAGAACAGAAAAGAAGTCTATTCCAAAGACGCGAGCAAGTTCTGATGTTCGATTCACCTGCAGAATAAAAATAAATAAGAAATAAAAATAGCCTAAAAATTCAGTGAATAAGAAAGAGGTGTAAATGTAACTTACTTTTGGACCCAAAACATTAGAATAAAGCTAATTAAGGAATCCACAAAAATACAGTAGCATATCACTACTAAGACCTACTCCCTCCGTTTATTTTTCTTTTGATGTTTTAGAACTTCAACTATATTCCAAAATACTTGATGTTTTAGTATGGTTAATATTTTTTTCCCAAGTTTACCCTTTTTGAAAAAACACACGATAAAACTATTAAAGAAGTTGTGACATTTGGCTTATCACATGTGAATTTAATTATAATGACATTTTAGTCCAAAACATACAAATATTTATATACTTTAATTACTCCTTAAGATTTGTGCCAAGAGCTAAAACATCAAAAGATAAAAAATGGAGGGAGTAGGTATTAGTAATGAATGTTTTGGCCAAATGGTAAATAGTCCAACAACAGTTAAAGGTAGTGGGAAATCCAAAAGAAAAATAACTATAGGACAAACTATAAAGAGAGATTTAGAGCCAAGTGGTTTATCTTTAGACTTAATACATCACAAGCATTATAGTGTTGATTGATCTATGCAACCAACCCGCCTAGTGGGGAAGTCTTAATTGGTGTTATTGTTGAATTATCATCCATTAACTTCAAAGAAACAAGCTTAAAATAACTCATGAAAAAATTCAAAAGCAATTGTAAATGAGTTTTGAGATTTCAATGCACCCAAACAAGCCTAAAAAATAGACTCTGCTTGTAGCATAGCCAAAACAAGCAGCAAATATACGTCTATTGGCAATAAACTTGTAATGCTACTGTACCATATCAAGTTGGTTTAATATCTCCAGGTTCAGCTTTGCTCTATCCACAATATATTTGATACACTGATATCTTGCTTGCCCTGGACCCCTTGAAAACCACTTTGTCAGCACATTGTGGTTAAGTGAAGGAACTTTCCGCCTCAATACAGCTTCAGCAACAGCTTCAACTGAATACAAATTCAGCTTAACTTCTCCACGAATCAATCTCCATAAGTTAAGGACAATTCTTCCACCTACATGAACTCCACTAGCATGTGTCCGTCCCCACTCATCCTCAATTATTGAACTTTCTCGTGCACAACAATCTAGACTGGTAGTATCTGGGATGTCCGGTTCCAAGATACTTTTCTCAGATGTTTTGATGTCTTGAGAATTAATCCAAGAATTAGATGGAGTGCGAGACAAATCATTAAGTAATCCAAAACCAAGATGTGAAGCCCTTTCTGCTAGAAAACCAAGAGAACTCCCTTGAATTTCCCAACCCATCAATATATCTGGGTCAGATGAAGACACAATCTTTGTAAATTCTTTAAGCAAGTGCTTTTCATCAGTGAAGTTCAGTACTTTGCAGTCTGATAGACCATCAAGACTTCTGCAAAGCAATCAAGATTAAGCATGAATAGCAATTTTGAAAGCATAAGATGAGCATGTAAGAAATGCAGCGTATATTTCACCGGTGGATAAAATTTTCCACCAATGAAAACCAATTAAGAAAGAAAATGAGTAACGGATGACATAAGGAGACATTACCATACCTCTGACAAGGTACAAATTTACTATGCAAAAGAACTAGAACTTCAACAGTAGCATCACAATCTTTCTGAAAACCAAGAGCTACAATATTTACGGCATCAAATTGAGGATCAGGTAAAAGGTCTCCTCTAGATTCTGCAAGCACCTACCAATGTTGCAATCAAGTCAGACTGACATGAATGCCAAGACTATAGAAATGTCAACTAAAAAAGACAACAAAAGAAACTTATTTAAAGTTTTAAGATATAATTAAAACATAAAACAAGTAAACATGTAATCTTCACTAAAAAGCAATAAAAGCATGCCCCAGTTCCTAGAACAAATATGATATTGATCACTTGTTGCAAGAACAGGTCTCAGAAGGTAACAGTGATTAGTATCTTTGGGTTTTGATAAATATCATTCAAAAATAATGTATAAGAATCTGGAATTGGAGAACTATAACTACAACACACTAATTTGACAACAAAAGAAGCATGATCATGGATCGCCACAGAGCATCTAACAACAATAAAAACAGGCTAATAACTTCTTCTTTTTTTGAATCGGCAAAATATTATTAACCAACAAGCCCGTGCAAGAAGCACTAACAAGCTCGGGTGGAGAAAAAAAATACATACAAGGGGAAATCGGTTGCCACATAAACACCGGCTCGAACAAAAACCCCTTAAAAACCACCCCATAAAAAGGAACACACCAAAAGAGTAATGACGCGGGCATATACATATGACGCAGGCTAATAACTAATATAAAAGAAAGCATTAACCAAAGAATAAATCAACAGTGCAGTTAGCTATTGAGTTATCAACAGCATCACTTTCAAAGCACGACTGATAATGGGGATTGATGTTTTTTTTTTCTGTATGTGAGTGAAAGAGAGAGAGTGTGACTGTCACCCAATATTAAGAATCAAATTCTTACAAAATGCTAGGAAAAAGTTGTTATATACCTAAAATAAGGTCTTCAAATCAGAACCAGATATGGAAATCTCAGAGGCATAAAAGAAATCTAGAAGACGTTGTCACGTATTTTCTGTAAATAAAATAGAAGAAAAATTATGACAATACTATGTCCAATACCTCTATACTAAGTAATGCCAATTGTTGTCCATGGCCAGCACTTGCCGGATCCTGAAATCCAATTTGACTTAGAGGGGTAAAACTTGATTTCTCACCAGGGCCTGATATCTGAGAAATATCTTGAGAGTGATCCATATGTGCTTTTATTCTTTCTGTTTGTCCTTCGTTAATGCATGGAAGCTTCTTCTCTGTATCTTGATGCAGCTCAGGCCTAAGAGTAGGTCCAGAGGCGCATTTAGATATGTCCTTGTCCTTTGCACCAGGTTCTTGACGCATTTGATCAGGAGTATGCCTAAGAGGCCCAGACGTGCATTTAGGTACATCCTGGTCCTCCGCATCAGGTTCTTGATGCATTTGATCACGAGTATACCCAGGATAGAGACAATTAGTATAACCGGATTCAGGTATTACCTTCTCATAATCATTAGACATGTAGGTATATTTCTGCTAGTCCTGTTGTTACAGACTTTAGTTCTGTGATGTATCGTTATTTGTTATCATATTAAGTTATTATGTTACTCTGTAGTCTGTACAAATAAAACCTTGTAAAACAAGCTCACTTTGATTACCAAAATTCAGAGCAGTGTCTGAACTAGACATAAATACCATTGTTCACATTTGGGTCTATCTCACACTTAAGGTGCAAGGTCAGTGGTAAGAGTTTAGCCTTCTCATCTCAAGGTACTGGGTTCAATTCCCCTCGAGGACAGTTGTAAAATGGTCATTAGTGCTCTTTAATTAATAAAAACTTCCCCCTTCCCCCATTTTTTTATATATATTAAAAAAAAAAAAAAAAAAAACTGCCTAAACAAAAATCAACATTTTGCTAGAAACTGTGCCAATGAACCATTTATAGACCAATTCAAATTTTCAAATCAGTCTTCTAAAAAAAATACCCTACCCTTGAAATATGAAGACTAATTTGTTTTTATTTCTTTAGTGAATTTCCTAGAGTAAGTGAAATGGGTAAAAACAAATCACTGATCAGCTATCAAATGCATATATGTTATAGTGTATATATACCTCTCTCATCACAAAATAGCCATCTTTGCACAGAACCGGCAGAAGGAGGCAAAATATTAGGTGTTAATAGGTATAGGTGAGAGCCATCATTTTGATAGTAAGTGGAAACGCCTTTTGTCCCAGAGGATCTGGGGGTTTCAATAGTAACACACTTGTTCCAAGGTTTTTTCTGTTTCTGGGAATTCCTTGCAGAAATAGGAAGAAATACATCCAGAGCGTTGCCTTCAAGAATTAAACACAAGCACATGAGAAGTTTCATCAAAATCCAGTAAGATCAGACTAGAGGATATGGAAGAAGACGTAACAAGCTAAAATAACCAAGTCTTATCCTACTATAACATATAACATCAAGTTACACAACATATAACATCAAGTTAAGGAATTTCATAATTTCACAAAATGCCTTACTTCCTGGTTAAATCAAGTTAGCAAAATTCATTGTCACGCATCTAAGCCCCTTTCATGCCAGACCCATGTGTCTTCCAGGAAAAACAATGCAAAAACATAATCTTTGTTTCCTTTAAACTTCTGTATACTGGCTATTCCACAGAATAGCAAGTTTTATATCCTAAAAAATAGTAATAAAGGCTGACTGACAGCTAATTAATACATAAGTTAGCACAAAAGAGGCACTTTTGTTTAAAAAAGCACTAGAGTGAATCATATATTCACCAAAATGTCTCTAATGAAAAACATATCCAAAATCCATTCAAATTTCAACCTAGAACAAACAGAAAGGCAAATTTACAAAAAGGAGGTGTGGAGAGTTAAAGAAGGTATAGTTTAAACCTGGCATTTCATCATCCTCATCCAAATGTAAATTATTCGGGAAGGTTGGCAAGGACAAATGACTTTTAAGATTCTTGTCAACCAAAGAGCTATTGCCTATGACCACTTTAGTTAATTTCATGTGATTACTCTTCAGGTCATCAACAATGGGTTCTGAGCCAACAGTCTTACACAGCAAATTTTTATCCAGCTTTTGATTATCAACCTTATCAGTGAGCAATACTCTTGTATCACTTGCAGCACTTTTTCCCACAGCATGCTCGTAAGACTTCATCTGATCATGCTGCACAAAAAATATGCTACCACTAGAAGTTTTATCAATGCACTTACTTTTGCCCGACACTTCGTCATCGACTAATGAGTTTTGTCTACTACCTGAAGCAACAGAATCAGTTTCCTGACACCTCTCAGGAGCTCTGACTTTATGATCATCGTCAGTTCTCAAATGAGTGTCTAAAGAAGGATTTGGGGTATAGGCATCAGAAGCTGCATGTTTTTCATAAGTTGTTCTATCCTTGGTGTTTTTCTCCCTGCAAGCCACAGATTTGTCTATGGAATCAGCCAAATGTGAAGTTTCAAGCAGGACCGGCCTTTCATGCATTGAAGAAGAACTTTGATTTGCAGAGTTCTTCAACACCATACCTGCTTCTAGATAATGCCTTTCATGTTGAACTAAACATTCATCTTTAGATATATTCAAAAAACTGTCACTGTCAGATGGAAATGACTGTTTCCGACACACTAAATTATCACGACTTCTCACTTCATGATCAGAATTTTTTTGGAGTTCTTTTTCTACTTCATCGGTTTGCATTGTTTCCAATTCAAGTTTTGGCCAAAGGCACGTTTTTGTCCCCCCATGCCTGTCCAAATTAAGCTTCTTTGCAGTTCCAGATTCTCGTTCATCATGTTCAACTCGATAGGATCGCTTTCTCCTCATCAAGTCCCTTAACGAGCAGTTAACCAAACTATGCACTTCTTTTGAATCTGAGGCACCTTCTCCAACATTTCTTTTAATATATTTATTATTTTTAATCTCATTCCTGGTTAAGTAATCTGACAGAGAAGAATCCTCGGTTTCTCGTTCAAACAGATGAGCCACTTGTGAGGTAGCATGCTCTCCATCATTATTAACCTTCCCGGTCATGGAAAAAGGCAAAGACCCCCATTGTCTATTTCTTTTATCTGTATTGACTGTACTTGTGTCAGTATTGTGCAGTAAGTGGTTCTCAGAAGCTCTTTTGTATTCACTGTTTATCTCAACTGCAGAAGAGATTTCAGCCAAACTAGCACATGGACTTGAGAATTCATCATCGTTAGAACCATCAACTTGAGGTATCATATTGTCGGATGAAGCTTCAATAGGACAATTGTGATCAAAGGAACGAGAAGGCTTTTTTTTTGGCAGGTCTAACGCAAGCATATCATCAATTGAATCTAGAATATCTTGACACTCCTGCTGGGACTCACTCTCATAAGCCATATTTGCTTTCTCCAGCATCTTATCAATTGTTGCAGCAGGTGGCAAGGGACTCAAGATTGTTTCACAAGCAAGTTCATCATCAGAGTTTATATCCTCTGCAGCTTGAGAAGTTGCAAGCCACTTAAGAAGATTTTGTGCTTCCATATCAGCATCCTAGAAAACATTAAATATAGAAATGAACGATAAAACTTCAATAGACCAAATTGCGTAAAAGAATATCGAAGATTAATAGTGTCATGAATTGATTAATCTAAATTCTAAACCCTATGGAAAAATTCACAATATTGTTCCAGATAGACCTTTCATCTGAATCCGGACTAGATAGAGAGCAACTGATCATATGGTAAGACATTTTTGTGAAGGGGTGGAAGGAAGAGTCTACGGTATTAAGGTATGTATTTGAATACTTCTGTTATTATGTGAATAACATATAAAGTGGGTATGCATAATAAGAAGAAAACACACTCACCGTCTATAAAATAAACGCTACAAACTAATACTGCCCTACTCCTGAAGAAGGTTATCGAGTTAAAAAAAAGGTAAGAATTATAACGAAAGTGTGTTGATATACATAGAAGAAAAATACTGGAAAAAGCTATTGCCTTTATGTCCAACATTTCAATCTTTTCAGCTGATTGCATTTGACCAATTTTCAACAACTTGAGACTTGTGTCGGTCCCTTCCTCAAGCAATTTGGCATTTTCACACAATGAAGCTGGTGGCGATGCTGAGCCTATTATGTCTGTTTCTCTGCAACATTTCAAGGCTTGTTGGGTCTTCATATGTAAGATAAGATATAATAAATTTTCCACCAGCATTGGCTGTACATGTACCTGAGTTCCTTCTCAAAAGGAGTGCAAGATAAAGTGGTGTCGGATTCACTGCACAATTGAATAAGTTTTTTCTCAAAGTCAAGACCAGAAGAGAGAAGTTTCATGACATCTTCTGGTAGTGGTTTACCAGAATCAGAAAGCATCGTAGCCTCGTGAATCCCCGACCGTTTTCGCTGTTCCTGAAACATTGTGGAACAACTAATTTAGAAAAACTCAGACATTGACAACATAACATGTAAAATAGACATAGAAAAACAAATTAACAGGGTTACCTCCCATATTGATACAAGTGACTGAACCATGTTGACATTTGAGCTTGTTTGTGAGAGAGATGAAAACATTTTAAACTGCTGATTAAGAATCTCTGCAAAACAGACATATCATAATCAGAAGAATAATAGTAGCACAAGAGACCATTATTTGTATCTGTGTGTCAGTATGGCCATGAAACTAGACAAACCATCTACAGAAATATCTCCTTCAAGCTCACAGATGCTTTGACGCTTAGGACTGTGAGTGTTGTCATTTGATGAACCACCAGATTCACTAGGGAGTGACCACATCCAGTCGAATGAGATCGTGGAAGACATCCATATTTTTGACTCTAAACATGCCTCAGCACCTGGATCTGCCTAATGAAAAGATTATGACATCAAATATAGGGAACATATTGTCAAACAGTAACATTATGGTAGTCAAACATAAAAACAAAGTTAGAGAGATGTTTAACTTGGAAAACATGCAAGTCAATTTACCTTTCTGTGCTGGCTATTGATGTCTGACTTCTTGTGAATAGAATCCGGCATGGGATGGCGAAACCTCATCTTTGATAGATGTAAATGACCCATGCCATACAAGTTGTAATCAACCTAACATAACAAAACAAAGTCTATTGACCGGCACTAGACATAACTAAGCAAACATGTGCTGAAGATTTTTTCACTCAGGCAATCAAATGAAAGAACACTGGTCGACATACACAGTGCGTTTTCACAATTAAAGAAGACAGCAACTACGGCACAAAATTTATTTAACATTACCGGGGGAAAAGGACACTGAACATGTACAGTTGACAGAAATTTTTAATTAACAGAAAGTGCAGAGTAAAATGAGCAGAAAATCACAAGACAGTGGTAACTTAAATGTATCACAATTCACAAATAACATATCACCCAATCAAGACAGTATCTGGATGTTCCAAACCCATCCAGGACAATCCCAATCATAGAAATAATAGGGTAAAAGAAAACATAAAATTTGATTGAACAAATTTAGTGGCTGAATGCAGCCAGATGAGTAAAATTCAGGGTGTCGATAATGCCATGTAAAGAACAATGACTAATTTAAACAGAAAATTGTATATCATGTTTCGTTGCACATAAGCTATAATAAGTTTCAGTTATACCAAGTCCTCGAATGAGAGTACATACCAGAAACTGAAGAATAAAGGGAATATGTGATTCGTGAGGCTGTAAACTTTTATTAAGAACAGCACCAGCCTGAAAAGCAAATGACATGATGAAAGCTTATTCTCTGTAACATCAAACGAAGATGTACTAGTTTCAAAATAGATTTTCTAATAATCAACAAAATTTGAAGTATTCAGAACAAAATGATGACGAGTTACAAGCAGCATGCTACATGAGTTATTACCAAGAGAAGATTTGCTGCACGAGAGACATCTTGAGGATAATATCTATATGAACCAGTCAAGGCTTACCCTTTTTCGGTAAGAAGTTGTCCAATAATTTAGACATGCTATCATCATAGCTAATACATACAAGTGGCTTGTGCAGGATGTGCAACTGTGCATGTGAAAACATATGGCAAAAAAGAATAAAAAATTGTATACAACATCTGGATACAGGTAAATCTTTACAAAAAACTCTTCAAATGAGCAATAGCCATAAAATTTCTTTGCTCGGACAAGGCTGCAGCCATGTACATGTTGTCTCGATGAATCAGCACTGCCTTTAAGCTGTAAGAAATCAAAACTTGGCATCACATCTTTAATATAAGAAAGTTTATCTAATAATGCACAAAACCCTTTCTAACTCATCCAAAGATACCTTCAAGGCTTTCTCGAGAGAAGAAGCTACCATGTAGGTGTATGCATCACCTGTATAACATCAAGAAAAAAATCTTCTATGCAATGAGTAACTAAACCGGAATTTGACATAAATTTCAAGTATAAATATAGAATACTGAACAAAATCGGGGACCATGACATATGACTTGATGTTACCTTCTTGGTCTAGTTGGAGTGGTATATCTGAACACGACACATATAAATAAGGCAAAGCCTACAAAGAATAATAGACGAACAATTAAAATTGGAGCATAATACAATATGAAAGATAATAAAATAGTAACTACTTTGTATATCATAAAAAAAATAAAAAATAAAAAGCTGAAACTATCTAGTTGCATTTACGACAGAGGTTTTATCAAGATTACAACGTTCTAAAAAAACATTTAGACGCCATAGTGACAACAACTTAAAATCTTGTTTATGATTACAAAATTGCTAGCACTGGCAACAAGTGGTAAATAAGATTTAAGTAAATACAAAGCATAAATGAAGCAGGGACATGAACAATGACACGTTGACACCGGTAATAGAAAATGACATAATAACTAACTATCCAAACAGTTAAAAAGCAAAAATTGTTAAATATAACAAAAATTGAAATGGAAACTTACTCCATGAATGTGCAGGCAAGTTTTCTGGCCAGCAGGAGTAGAACCATAAACTCTAATTACAGGAACTTCGTTCACTTTTCCACCTGAGTTAGTATGAATAAAAAAAAAATAGTTAGGGTTGTGAATATTGTAAACGCAAAATGGAGAGTTTAGTGTAAAGAATTAGGGTTTAGTGTGAAACATACGATGGAAGGTGCTGTGAGAGATATCGATGGATGGGATTGGCGATGCCATGTAATGGTCTACGGAGACAATTCGAACACTGAAAACATCTGAATTTGACTCTGAATCTGACATTTTGAAAATGGTGGTAGTTTTGGCGCTAGGTAGTTGGAAGAACAAATTCAACTCTTAACTACAAAAGCTTCTCTCGTACGCTTTCGGTGCGGTGCTATGCTAAGTTGCTAACTACACTTTCTTTTTCTGCACATACCTCCTTCCTTTTAAAACAGCAATATTACTCTCCTTAATATAATTCTTTTCTTTTTTGACAAACTTCAATTTAATTCTTAGATTATAAGAAATATGTTGTTTTAGAGTGTGTTTAGACGGGATAGTTGAGAAATTTTGAAGAATTTAGAATTTTATGCAATTCAAATTATTCAATTAAATTACCTTCATTTCTAAATATTATTGTTTGGATGGAGTAATAGAAAATTTCATTGGCAACATTTTTAAGCAACTATTGTAAATTTTGTTTTTTACCTAGAATAACCTCTTACATCATTTTTCCCCTTTCTTTCATTCTAAATAAGTGGTTTCCACATGTATCAAGTTTTTCCTTTTGTGAGTTTGTCGTCTAGGTGCGACATTGTGTTGTTCGTCGTCTTCTGCGGCGTTTGATTTCACGTCTTGTCGTGGTGTTCGTTTAGTTCCTATTGAAATATCGACATCAGTCAACTACAAATTCAATCAATGATTTGGGCATCAGCGTTGCAGATCCGGAAGCATGGATATTTCGGTGACTTAGATTTTATCATATTATTTATAGGCATTTTGCCGTTATATGCTATTAACTAGGGTGTTGTGAGTTTGTTGCAGATTCACCCTTTATGTTTTTAACGATTTTTGTACCTGATGTACTCTATCAATTAGAATGAATGAATATCGTTTGGTTTTTATAAAAAAAAAAAAAAAAAAAAAAAGAATTTCAAATAGCATCTAAAAGGTAAGAATTTTAAAATTCTTCATTGTTATAATCTTTTAAATTTTGCATTTTGGTCCTCAATTTTTTCAAAATTTTTAATTTGACTCCAAAAAATTATAAATTGACCCCTCTGAATTTATAAAATTTACAAATTGACTCCTAATATCTATTTTCAAATGTGGCCCAAAAAAATTAAAATTTATAAAAGTCCCCGAAAAACGATGACATTGAAATTTTTTTATTACTCCACCCAAACAAAAGTATTGAAAAATGAAATAAATTTAATTGAATCATTTAAATTGCCTAGAAAGATATGGTATTTGGCTTTGAAAAACAACTTTAATTTTGTTATCGTTCCTCAACAGGACTACCATGGTTTAAATTTATGTTTGTGTTAGAATAAAAAATATATATAAATCACAAATAACACACATACTTGTTGGATTGTGATTGATTATTGTGGATTTAGTGGGATCCATTGTAATTTTTTGAATGAGTAGTATGAATATTTAGAAAATATAATATAGTGGTTTAAATAATTGAGAAGTGTGAAATAGTATAAAGAATTAAGTGAGAGCCATTTATACAACTCATATGGATGACATGGATGTGTATGCTCTTACTACCCCAAATTTCTGCGTCCGTCCTCGAAATGAGCCTACACAGTTTTGTTTCACGCGGTTGAACCTCGTCAGTAACCAGTTTAATATTATCTCTGTCGGTTCATTTTCACATCCAACCCAAAACAGTTACCGGTTCAACTGAACCGGTTTGAGCTTAGTTCGACGTCGGATAAAATATCAGTTTGAAAATATAAGGAAAACAGAAATGTTAGTTAAAATGGCGCGAAAGAAAGAAGCAGTTGAAGCTGTTATATAGAAGAGAGAAAAAAACACTCGTTCATTGATTTTGTTACATCTTCACTGAAACTTGAACTCCACGTTTTCTTCTCTAATTCTCTGCTAAGAAACCAAAGAAAGAAAGAATGTCTCTTAGAGCTGATACTTCTTCATCATCCTCCTCGTCTCAGAGGAAGAATGCCTCTACCGGAGTTGAGTCGGAAGATGGTCATCGGAGGAGGAGAGCTGGCGGCTTTAACATGATATGGAAGAATATACTTCCTGGAAAACCATCTTTTTCCAAAAAGCGAAAGCTCTTTCGTGCCGATACTTCTTCTCCAATGCCCACTGAGGGTCCTCCTTTCCCCGTCTATATCTCAGATGCAGTATGTAACGTTTACACCTTTTCTTTCAAATTCAAGATTACTCAGTCAAGAAACAATTATTTATTTTACCATATTCTCAACTTTACAATAATCTCATGATTCAAGCTTTTTCTGACATGTCCATACAATTGGTGGTGACTTGGATTTCAACGTGCAGGAATATGATGTTATAATGGCCAAGGTAAAATCTTTTTTTCATTAGTTATGTTTATGTACTCTCTCTGTAGTTTATGCATACTTCTTAACAAAATCTTTCACTATACTCTTTTTAATATATAGTAGTTTGCTGCATTGTGATATAATAAATGGAGATATTAGTGAAAAAAAAGGGTAAATAATACTCCATTAGTAATGAAAATGGTTAATAATATGACTCTAACGAAATATGCCAAACTTGACACTTAATGTTAGAAGGATAGATTAGAAGAACTAATTATTCTATGATATGTTAAGATACCAAAAATTTGTTGTATTGTTGGAAAATTGTAATTAATACTTTCATGTTTTAGAATTTAGGGTAACTATGATAATTGTTCCATATCAAGAGCATAGCCATGATTAAGGAGCGATACCAATTGCCAATATAAGAGGCTTTATCAGAATTCTATTGAGAGAGAAAAAAAAAGTCCATTTTAGAGTTAGAGCTACATATAATGCATGTCGGACGACCCTTAATGTTGTTTACTCTTAATGGTGTTTAACAGGCGCAAACCATTCCTGCAATGAAACAGGGCTTACTGTCGGACGACCCTGCTGCACAACTGGAAGCAACTACTCAGTTTGGAAAGCTACTGTCAGGGGGTATGAATGTAGTCATTATATTTTATCTGGGGTGTAATACTCGTTTCTTATGTTTATGCCTAAATTAACGATGCCACTATGTAATGTCCTCATCTAGATTACTTTTAATAAAACAAAGTGTTACACGTTATGTAATCTATAGGTGTATGTGTTTTCCTAAATCATGATGTAGTGCACATAAGTTCTTAATTGTTAACCAAATTTGAACATTTATTGACACATCTGTGTTCAGGCCACATCTATCTAATTGATAAGGTGAAGCAGGCAGATGTTGTCCCGCGGTTTGTGCAGTTTTTGACAAGGGATGATATGCCCCAACTGCAGGTATGAATCTTTTTCTATCAAGTAATTCCTGAATGAGATGATTTTGACCTCACTCACAGATATTATATCTGCAGTCCATGGCAGCATGGACACTGACCAATATCGCGGCGGGATTGTCTGAGCATACAAATACTGTGATTGAACATGGTGCTGTTCCTCTGCTTGTGCAGCTTCTGAGCTCTGGTTGTGATGACGGCAAAGAACAGGTGATGTCTTCTTCAATCTCTTGGCATAATTGCATTGAGAAAACCATTGTGTATGCATGTATCTATGTATGTGTTGATCCCTTACAGAATTTCAATGTCTCATGTATTGAACAGGCATTATGGGCATTAGGTAATATTGCTGGCAATTCCCTGACCGCAAGGGATCTTGTTTTAAATAATGGTGCACTTTCTCCATTATTGTCTCTGTTGTGGAATCCTTCTACAAAAAAATCTACATGGAGGATTGCTATATGGGCTTTTGTCAACATTATTCGTGAAAAGCCTCCTCTAACTCTTGAGGATCAGGTTGGGAAAACTTTGCAAGGATAGCATGTGCAGTAAATTTAGCATATCCTATATAATTTCATAAATATAATGAATTTAGACATTGTTTTGTTAATTTCTCTTCTCCAACTGCATGCTCTCCTGTTATCCTTTTCAGATCTTACCAGCATTGTCTGGCCTTCGGGAACTCTTATTGATGCCTGATGAATCAGTTCAACTATATGCATGCTCTATTCTCTACTGGCTTACTCAGGATTGTTCAGACGAAATGGTTCAAGCTATCGTTGAGGGAAATTTTTGCCCACGACTTGTAGAGTTACTACTGTAAGTCCTTGACTGATTAGTGATTACAATATATTTGTGTCTTTTTTCGGTAGCACTGATATTCTCGAGGTGACTTCATCCATGTTATCTTTTTCTCTTGTACCCTGGTACAGGTATCCGGAGTCAAAAGTTGTTGTGCCTGCTCTGCAGGTTCTAGGAGAAATTGCTTCTGGTAATGATGCTCAGACTCAGGTAATAATAAAGATGTGTAACTATCTAATGATTTTAGGAACCTCTAAACATATTGTCATTAAGGTTGTTGAACATGTCACACTGGTGTAAAATGAGAGTTATATAGGCTACTGAGAGAGCATAATTTTGTTGTCACATTCCTCTTTTATGGCATTCTAAATCAAACATATTTCTACTAATTTAACTACGTCTTTTCAGGTTCTAATTAACTGTGGAGCTCTCCGTTGTCTTAAAGATCTTCTTACACAAAGTGATAAAATCATCCTTGAAGAAGCTTGTTATGTTATTTTGAATATCGCAGGTGGGAATATTGCTCAAAAACAGGTAAGCAATGATTTGGCCCGGCTTTATTTAGTAACGATTTTTCTATTGAGTAGTTTCTTATTGACTGAGGAGTGAAGAATGGGAATCACATTCATTTTTTAAATGCTGACTAAGATGTGGAGATGAACTTTTCTTGAATATTTTTGTGGATTGGGTTTATTTCTTGAAGTTTATTTATATAAGACTGGCTAAACCTCTTAAACATAAATATTGGCACAACTAACTAATATTATTATGATCATTGACTTTGGAAGGACCTTTTGTATGGAACAAAACTTCTAAGAGGAGGCATTTTGGGAGGGGGGGTTAGTTGGAACTCGCCAGAACGAAGGACAATTTACAAATAATTATGAATTAGAGACTGGATTTCTTGTATTGAATAAGGAATTAAGTGTAGAGGCTAAACATTAGGCTGTTTGCACATTTATAAAATTAAAAAATGGATTTGCTTAACAAATCTGGAGTTATGCTACTTAATCATCTCATCCAACAGAGTTAGATATGCTAATCTGGTAAGACTGGCTAAACCTTTTAAACATAGAATATTGTCACAACTAACTAATATTATTATGATCTTTTGCGCAGGATGTCATTGATGCTGATCTTATTAGTTCTCTTGTCCGTCTCACAAAGGCTGACTTTGACATTAGGAAGGAGGCTCTGTGGGCTATTTCTAATGTCACTGAGGGAACTCATGAGCATATTCGGTAAGTTCTACCATTGCATTTTAATTTCCTTTATCATGATTTTTTTTTCGACATTATCATTCTTCCGGGGTAAAAAGAAAAAGTTGTAACTTTTAAGAAAAATCAGTATAAATAATAAACAGATACCTTAAAAAGAAGGGCATGTAGTTGGATATACTGTTTTGTTAGTGTCCCTTGAGTTGGGATTGTGGTTTATTAATAATTTGGTCTGCATTTTTCTTGTGATTAAAACTTATGACGTGTACGATTGACAATGCTCTAGGTACTTGGCGTCTAATGGGTGCATCGAGGCACTCTTGTGATCAATTGAGCGGCACAGACGCGTCTATGCTGGAACGTTGTCTGACTGGGCTGAAACTGAAAAACATTTTAAAGGCAGGAGAAATTAACAAGGATAAGGGGGTCAATGTTTATGCTAAAATGATTGAAGAGTGTGCAGGATCAGATAAGATTGAAAGTTTGCAAAGCTATGATAACAAGACTATTTCTGAAATAGTGGTGTACATTTTGGAGACATATTTTCCTGGGGACCTTGAAGCTATAGCTCAAGAGAAACCGTAGATGACTAGGTTTCCATGTTATTCCTATATTGAACAGTTAGCTGTCTTACATATACTAACATTACTGCACACTTGTATATGATCACTGGTGTGAACAATCTAAGAGGCTTATATTTGTCTTGGATCATGTTAAAAGTGACAGATTTTGATCCCTTGAGTGGAGGCTTTATAGAGTTTGAAGTATAGATTTCTCTGCTATTTGCTATTTCTATTTGTGTTCTATTTATTTATTTGGGGGGAAATAGGATAAAAAAAAGGTAATATAGTGATTTTCTTGATGTTTGATCTGGAGAAAAGTGAAGAATTGACAGGGGAATGTTTGTGTTTGTGTCACAGATACACTTCTTATATTCTATCCTGGAATGAATGATACCATCTTAAAAATAGGAACTAATTTGAGGTCTGGTCTATTCTTTTTCACATTGCATGTCATATTAGAAGAAAATGCATAGACCTTAAATCTTAGATTATGTGAACTAACTATGTACTTATCTTGTTCTTGTTCTTGTCTTGTGAAGGTGGTGCACACTCCCTAATTGTGAGTTGTGACTTTGTTTCTCCTTATTGCTACTCATACTAAGCCTAAGCCTGACAACCTCAAAGTGATGAGTGTGAACTCTTTCAGGACCGTTGTAAAAATAACCATCATTGTCACTTTGAAAAATACATTTTTAATATGTATTTTTCAAATAAATAACTATAGAGAATAAATAACTCAGGACCGGTTTAATATATTTGATACATATTAAAATGTATCATTTTGACGATATATTTTTACATATTAAACCTCAAAGTGATGAGTGTGAACTCTCTCAGGACCGTTGTATTTTAAAAATGTTGAACTGTAGACGAGTTTTTCATCCTTACATAAAAATCAAGCAAATTTGGAAGTGATAAATAAAAATAAAATAATTAAGCATTTCATATAGCGACACTGTGCAAAACAACAGTTTCTATGGTAAGTCCTGGTCCAAAGCCAAATAACACACCCCATTCAAGTCCTTCTCCTGTTGTCTTCAGACCATCTTGAGTTGATTTCTTTCTCATTTCATCTAAGATAAACAAAACACATGCACTTGACATATTTCCATATTCACTAAGCACTTCTCTAGTGGCTCTCATCTTTTCAGGCTTCAAGGCTAACTTTTGCTCTACTTGATCTAAAATTGCAGGGCCACCAGGGTGTGCAATCCAAAAGATTGAGTTGTAATCAGAAATTCCCAATGGTTGGAAAGCCTCAACTAATGCTTTATCAATGTTCTTTGAAACAATCCCAGGAACATCTTTTAGAAGGTGGAATGTTAGTCCAGCTTCACGAAGGTGACCATCAATGGCTCCTTCACTATCTGGAGCAATTGTTTGTGAAGTCCAAACCATCTCAAATATAGGTTTCTCAATTTCTGGTACTGGATCAGAACCAACAATAAGTGCAGCAGCTCTGACTCCAAACAGTGCTTGCCCAACAAGGCTGTCCAAGTGAGTATCACTAGGGCCGCGGAATGTGACTGCAGTGACTTCAGAACAAACAACCAATACACGGGCACCTTTGTTGTTCTCAGCCAAATCGTTAGCCAAACGAAGCCCCGTGCCTCCTGCAAAGCAACCTTGTTGGTACATCATATACCTTTTCACATATGGGCGAAGACCGAAGAGTTTTGTGAGTTGGTAATCAGCTCCAGGCATGTCTACACCACTAGTAGTGCAAACGATTAAGTGGGTAATCTTTGACTTTGGTTGACCCCATTCTTTTATAGCCTTCACTGCAGCCTCCTTCCCTAGTCTAGGTACCTCTACCACCACCATGTCTTGCCTGGCATCCAATGAAGGTGCCATATATTCACAAACACTGGGATTCTCTTTCAAAATCTCCTATGTTAGGTACATGTATCTCCTCTTGATCATAGATTTATCACCTGAAGGTAATTATGATAGGATGATATTAGTTAAGCAAATTGGGTGTTTGAACATCACGTGCGTTTTTGAATCAAATACTTGATATTATACAAATTTTATTTATATTATTTAACAACCAATGGGGTATACTCTGACTGGCTGGCTAGGTGGTGTGTGCGTACATGAACTGACCATGTAGGAGTTTGGTGGCAAATACCAGCATGACTTTGATTATGGGGTACCATAATATATTGCTTTATGAAGATTTTGATCATCAACCACATTACATGAAATAAAACGCCATGACTCAATCCTTGGATCAAACAAAAATTCTAACTTAAAAAAGTTCTATTTGTAATACTTTCGCCTAATATAGAAAAGAAAAGAATGTAAAAAGTTCCATAAAAATGTGTGTACTCATGAAAACTAGTGGTAAATATTAATATTGAAGTTCTAACAAATTAATAATAGATGAAACGTTATTTAAATACAGTAAGATCACACATAAAACTAATCCTTAAATTTAGTAAATTCTAAATTTTTAGATAGTAAAATTCTAAATTTTCTACAAGTACAAATTTATAAATTTAAAATTTGACATCCATATCAAATAAATGACTCAAATAATCGTATGGAGACACTGTTGGGAACGCCTGCGCCAGTTAGTCCACCTTCACTTCTTGGATAAAGCAAAGTTTATTGCATTTTAACCGTTCCAACTCGATTTTTGAGTCTAACATCATTTCTTTCAGTTTCTTTCCAAATTTGTCAAATGCTTCCAATGGCTCTGCATCATATATCCAATGTTTAGTGTCTCTTTCTCCAAGGTAGACCTCATCAGAAGAATGTGCAGACAGTATTTCTATAAGCGAAACGCCAACAAGAATCTGCAATTGCGCCGCAACTGTTTTCAGAAAAAGCCTTCTCAGGATTTGCCACAAGTTCATAATACTCTATAGTTCCTTTCTCAGGCATGAAACTGCGACTTTTTGTTAGACATTAGGCGAGTAACTTGCATAAGGATATTGTCCAAATTTTACAGCTGCATGTAGGGCTGAAGCAATCCATATAGTTATTTCAGGTCTTTTTTACATGGACTGAATTTGAGAGTGAAGGAGACAATTAATCAAAAATCTTATTATCTAAATGACAATGAACAAAACTCAAAGGGCCAATTTCATCACAGGGTGAACTTCACAGTCTCCCTTGCATAATGCATGGAAGGAAACCATTATAATTGCAAAAGAAATAGGAAAACAAAGGGTTACAAGTGAAGACATAGTTAGCAGCAAATAAAGTCGAAAGTCTAAACACGTTAAGAAGACAAATAAATGGTAAATAATCATAATACTAGTTGTTATTTATTATATCAAAATAAATGGTAAATGATCATCAAATATTAGAAACAAAGTACAATAATACACCAACACCAAATAAATACTACTTCACCCTACAAATAACTACTCAATCTGTATGATGCAGGTTTTAACTTTTAAGGTAGTGATGATCCCTTATTTAGATGAAGTATCCTAAGTAAAAGAATACGTGGAACAATTTTGGCATTTCAAATGGACACGCTATTGGGAATGCCTGCACCAGTTAGGCCAGCTTCACTTCTAGGATAAAGCAAAGTATATGGCATTTTAACAGGTCCAACTCGATTTTTGAGATTCACATCATCATTCATAGCTACAATTCTTTCTTCAATTTCTTTCAGTTTCTTTCCAAACCTGTCAAATGCTTCCAGTGGCTCTGCATCACATGTCCAATGCATACTGTCTCTTTGTCCAAGGTAGACCTCATCAGAAGAATGTGTAGACAAAATTTCTATAAGCGAAATGCCAACAAGAGTCTGCAATTGTGCCGTGATTGTTTTCAAAAAAGCTTTATCAGGATTTGTCACAAGTTCATCATACTCTATAGTTCCTTTCTCAGGCATGAATCGGCGACTTATTGTTGGACGGTTTGGTGAGTAACCTGCAAAAGGATATTGTCCAAAGTTTACAGCTGCATGTAGAGCTGAAGCAATCCATATAATGATTGTGCATGTTTCCGTCAACTCTTCCACTGTTTGCATCTTTGGCCACCAAGGCTCGTTTTTCTTGTCGCCGTGACCTTCTTGTATCAATTCCTTCCACCAAGATTGTAGTTCTGCATCTTTCTTTACCGTGTCATCATTCTTGTAGTAAAAGGAACAGTAGTCCTGAACCCATGTGTTGATTGCAAACCAAATCTCTAGCCCGTCCACCGCGTAAGGGTAATCGTTGACTATTAGTCGAAGGCCATGCGGAGAAGCTGAATCTTTAATTGCCATTCCTCTGAAAGAACCAACAAAGTATCAGTTCATTATCATAAAAAATTGGAGCTTTACTTACAACAGCCAAATTCTAGATTACTAAGCTCCTTTCTCTTGGAAACCGGAATGTTAACAAAACATAAAAATATAATAATTCACAAAGGTTTGTTAAAAAAAATATAATTCGCAAAGGATCTTTTATGAATAGTCAGTTATGTTGTTTAGCCAAATATTTCGTAGATATACTAGTGATGGTCTATTTGGTCTTTGACTGTGTGGTCTGTTTACCTCTTGACAAGATCTACTGGCAGTGCTTGTTCGGGGAAAGTCCAATCCTTATAAAGCGCGGATGACAACTCCATGGCATACTTGGAAGGATACACTGTGGCCTCTAAAAGGCCACCTGCATTGATGAGGATTTGTCGCGCAAGTGCATTTATATTCATTGTGTCGCGGAAATGAGGATGCAATAGTTTATGAATGGGGTGAAGAACACTAAGTTGTCTGTTTGCAGATATAATGAATGGCTCAATCGACGCATGAGTATGCAACCTGTGATATACAACATGAAATATATAAGGAAAACTTGAGTGCTAAGGGATCATATAAGTAATTTTGCAGAAAATAAAAATAAATACTCATACCAGTGGCTGATAAGCTGATGATAACCAGAGTCGTTTACTGCTACATAAGCTTTAGCCAATTGCCAGATGGAATTTTCAACACCATTTTCTGCAGGCATGTAAACATTACTAATGGCTCCATGTTGATCTCCGTTGGGATGTGGCAAACTCAATTCAATGGCCAATGGCTTCAAAGTCCCATTTTGTTGCAGAAAAAGAATTGTCCTACTAGCATAAGTCTTTGTAGAAGTGGAATTTATCCTCCTCAAGTATGTCATCAGTGCATCATGGTGATCCAAAATAAACAACTTTTTTTGTGCAATTGCCTATTAACACAATGAATCATTACATTAGATTAAAAAAAAATGAATTGAATTTGACTGCAAAGTTGTCACAAAATTCAAAGAAAATTGTATGATCAAAACAGAATATCATATCAAATTTGAAAATTGCCTCGTCAACTGTGAGTCCATCCAGGTTGCTCTCAATGTCTGATTTCCTTATTGTGCTAGATTGATCGCCATATACGTTAGGATCTAGCTTAGATGTTGGTGGAAATTCCTGCAATTTAATTAATAAGGACAAATGTGAGGGGAAAATATAGTCCATGATTTATTTGACCAGTGAGTTCAGAAAATAAATTAAGGTAATTATAACTTATATAAGTATAAGAAAAATACAGTTTTCTTGTTGAACTCAATTGATTTTAAGAAGTTGCGATAACTAAAATCCGTAAGGCTTACTTGGAGGCCACGAATTATGACAGGATTTACACCAGCCAGCATTTCTCTAGCAAATTCTTCATCAGTTCTCCATGCAGATTTATCCTCTGCTCCAAATCATTAAGAGTGTCATCACAATAACAAGACTGGTTTGCAGAATGCATGACTTTTCTTGATTATGGTATGCAATATAATAGGTAAAAATCTATGTAGCACCGACACTTCATAATGAACATGTATCCGGTGTCTGACACATGTTGCTGTCTGACACTACACATGTAGTTACATTCAAACACTACATACATCTAAAATACCTTTAATCACGTGAGGCACAGGATATTTGAGGAGCTTTTGACCATCAGTTCGGAGAATTTCTTTGAGCATTTCAGCAGGGATTTTATCCCTAATTCTTTTAACTGCACCCTCAGGAACTTCAATCCCACCTTCATAGAGTTTAAGTACATCTTCAAGGCTATCAAACTCATTAGGAGTGCTATCAAATAGTGATTCTAGCTCAGGTTTGATAACTTGAACTATAGCTTTAATTGCATAAGCAAGAAAGTCAGACATTTTCACATGACCAAATCTTTCGTCCCTTGGAACATAGATGTCTAAGCTCATGGCAAGATTCAATCTACTCTCACTATTAGCATCTGGAAATATTATCAACAAAATAAATAAATCACCACATTAGAAAATTCTAACCGTAATAGGGAGGGACTAATTGTCTTTCAATTCAATCACATCTTTCTGAAGTGAACTATGATGGAATATGATTGAACGCATGTGTAAGAAAAATATATTAATTGCGAGTAAATAATTATTAAACTGGTGATCATTGTGGAAAAGCCGAACCTGACTTTGCGGGTGGTCTATTAGTTCTTCCCCTGCGAGGGTAAGGATATTCACTGGACCCTCCAAGAACTGGACGAACATATTTCGGACCTTTATCAGGATCCGCCAAATCATTATAGTATGCATAATCATAAACCCTGTCCCATTCTTTCAGTTGGATGCTATCTCCAGAGCCTCTTAAGGTTTCAAGTTCTTCTTCTCTATACTTAAGAAGTGGAGCTGGTGTTTCACTTAGAAAGTATGTCTACAACACATTAACAATATATATTGATTAATTGTCCCTAATTCTTAGAATATGTAACAAACATGCACTTAATGTACTAAGATTTAAGGGGATTGTTTAATATACCTTGTTGCTGAAGAAAATGCGATCCTTTTGATATTTTTGAGAAGGGTAAACCCAAGAGTTGCATGTAAAGTGAATAACACCTTGGCCAGGAACATTTTGAAGTTTCAAGCTTTTTAGGTAGAACTCACTGTGATGATTATTCTTAATTAGGAATGCTCCTGGTGTTCCTATATCATCATCATCATCCAAATCAAATGTAACCTTGTATGTTGATTCACCAGCTATTAAGGGTGTGATTGTGCTATTCCAGTCTTCTAGATATGCAGGCTTCCCAACTTTTCCTTTCATGCCATTGCCTTCAAAATTTATCATCATAAGCTTAAAACATCATTCAAAGATAGTTTTCTTGGTAACTATTATATTTATATTAATTTTTTTAAGGGTTATATTAAATTTAATTAACAGTATAGAAAAATTAAGTTTGGTAAATTAAAGTTGTATTTTTTTTTTTTTTTTTTATATCTAAAGTGAACTCTTTAGTCTGTGACTTGTAAGAGAAACTCCTTTTACAAAAATTATATTATTATTATGAGCATATCTAATTCCATCAAGGTAATAATTTAATACTCACATAACCCAGAATTTACATAATATTGGTAGTTATTTTGCTAAATGATAATGATTACTACTACAGTTAATTCCCTAAAAAAAAAATGATTACTACAATTAATGGTTACAAAATATGTCATTTTAATCTCAAGTATATGAAATATTGTCTCATGTAGTCTACAACAACTTAACCCCAGGGACTACAGTGCAAATTTCATTCAATTTAATGACTAATTTTTATTTTTATACGATTGCATTTAAAACAGGGTGAAATATCTGAGTCTAAATTGCTAGAGTCTAAATTGCCTACGCAGAAAATTATAATAACAATTTTAAAAATCAAGTGGGGAATTGTAATTGTAAATTATTATAAATAACAGTGTCACTAATTGTCATTTTATAGATGTTTTAGTTGAGATTTGAACTTCTTTCTTTGAGTATAATGCCAAGCTCTTATTGAGTTGATACCTCATGGATAATTATAATAAGTTAATTTGCAGCTTTACTCTAGCTAGAGCCTTGGCTATTTTCTAAAAGAGATGCAATAAGTATTTCACCATCTTATTAATTATATCATAATATTACTCTTTAAAATATAGACTTAATTACACCATAAGGTCTTTAAATTTGAGGTTTGTAATAGATTAGTTATTTAAGTTATTTTGGTCATACATAAGTCTTTAAGTTTGAAGTTTGTAATAAATTAGTCATTTAAATTATTTTAATAACACATAAGTCCTTTAAATTTGCAAACGTTTTTTATTTATTCTTTCTACCATATCATCGTTTTTGTAATATTTGACTAACCGAAGTCACATAATAAACCAACTCATCATTGTGTTGCACACTATTAAGAACACTCACTTTCAATTTCAATGCTCATTTTGTTATTGGAAGAAACAAATATAGATTTTTATAATTTTATTTGAGATCTATTCTTTAACAAGATGTAAGATCCATTTTTAAAGAATATAACTTACATTAATATTATCTAATAAAGAAATTAGTTTTTCCTAACCCATGAGAAACCTTAATTAACCTCCCAATCCCAACCAAAAAGAAGAACTCGTTGAATTTTCAGAATACAGAATAGGGTGGGGCTGCGAATAGGGTACTGAAGCGTATAGGTTGGGGTAGGAAGTGATTTTACTATTTCATCCTTAGGAAGTGATTTTTTAAATTAAATGGCACCTGCAAGTAATGCATGAGAAACTTTCACATCCATTCAAAAAAGAAGAAGAAGAAATAAAATATTCTAAGGGTTTGTAGAAGAACTACTCTAATCAAATTTTGAATATAAGGAAAAAATCGGTGGTTTAAAGTTTTAATTAATTATATTATAGTTATTAGTATTATTTTTTAAAATATTTTATTTAAAATTTATTTTGTAATAACACGTATTTTATGAAATAAATTTTCATATAAGACATAACACATTAATTTGTTATGACATCGAATAAATTAAATGAAATTAGCTACTATTTTCATTTAACTTTTTTATTCAAAATCAAAGGTTTTAATATATTACGTGTCAAAGACAAGAATAAGACAACATTTTGCATCGACTTTGAACTAAGTTTAAATCAAGTATACGGGAGGCTGTTGATCCGATGATCAATCTTATAGTAAATTCAAATTAAATAGTCTTGTGGTTGAGAATACCTTAGGACTTGGACAAAATTACTTAATTATAGTGGGTTGGCATATGGATGATCACAAAAAGAGAAATAAACATGATTAATTGTAAAAGGGGAAAAATTTATAGGGAAAAAAAAGAAGAAGAGAAAGAACAAAGTATGAGGATGAAAATACTAACCAGGGTCACCTTTATCAGCACTTACAAGTTGGAGAGAAACCCTTTTTCCCACCAACTCATGAATACCATCAAAAAATGAAGCACTCAAATCCTTAAAATCCAACACATTTTTCTTCATCAATATTACTTCCCCTCTCATAATGCGGTCATTCTTGTTCTTATTATTATCATCATGGATGCTAAGGACGTTCATAATGGTATGAAACATCTCTTCTTATATAAATGACAACAAAGAATAAAAAGAGACTTATATATCAAATATCAAAATACTTTTTTTTAAAAGAAATATCAAAAGACTTGCTATGTGAATGAATTGGTTTTTTTTTTAGAGGATGTGAATGAATTAGTTGTGTATTTATAGAGAGAAGAGAAATTGACCTATGATTTACCAATTAAACCAAGGAAGAAAGAGTCAATGAATAAAGTCGAGCCATTGTTTTTTTACACGTATATGAAACTTGCATACATTTATATGTAAGTGGTATTCTGAGACAAGACGTCTCTCCTATATATATTTTGATTGATTTTGATATAACCTGTTTCGTTTATTTGTGGTGACACATTTAGTCTTAAACTTCTTCTTATTTGTTTCTCACTAATGTCTCAAATTCAATATATCCTTTCTACTTCCAAGGCACGGTATGGTGGCTTCCTGCAAGACTAAGATTTCGGTGAATGGTGTTCTCCAATTGGGACCGTTTCCAAGTATACTCCATGACATGTGCACACTTTTTATTTATTAACATCAATGATATTTATTTGGAACATGGTAACGAGTGCCTTAAAAGAAGGCACTCTTTAATCACAAAAAAAAGACTATCTTTAAAGATTTTAAATAGTGAATTTTTATGTAAAATTATGCATTGGACATTGAAGTGTTAAATTTATTACTTGCTCTGTTCCTTTTTAATTGTCACATTTTGACTTTTTACACAAATCAAGACAACAAATACTTTTCATACAACAATTTATCTTTTTCCTATAATAACCTTAATAATTTAATATTTTATTCCATATATTTCTCTCTCAGCAATAAATATATAAGGGTAATATAGATAAAACCACATTTAATGATACATTGGACTTTGAAAACGACAGTTAATTGGAAACAAATTTTGTATGCAAAAGTCACAATTATAAAGGAACGGATGGAGTAATTGCTACGACTTACATCCATGAACACTCCAATGGATGTATATATCACATAGATAAATCAAATAAGGATATGACATATATATATATATATATATATATATATATATATATATAAAGTTTTTTTTAGATAGACGGAATGACAAAGTCATTATAAACTCACACGGACAA
The DNA here is from genome assembly GCF_003473485.1 of Medicago truncatula. NCBI lineage: Eukaryota > Viridiplantae > Streptophyta > Magnoliopsida > Fabales > Fabaceae > Medicago > Medicago truncatula. Next base: position 53,748,625 of record NC_053048.1, read on the forward strand.
GTGGAGGTAGTGGGGTTCGAACCCCGGTCATGGCATTCTGCCTAACAATTTCGACATTTTTTTCAGTTGAGTTAGGACTTCTAGATATATCAATGATAAAGTTATCATTGTCACAAAATTATATTCAATTTGAATAAAATATTCAATATATTAATAATGTTTTAATTTCAACATATTTTAGATTATATTATATATAATAATCGAAATGTCTTTGAATAAAATTATATAGCGTGATTTTGTCTTTTAATTAAAATATATAGGCTATTTTCCAACCTCCATCAAAGATTTTTTTTTTTTTTTTGGATGAGCCACTCCTTATACTTCTTTAATTAGTTTATGTAATAATCGAAATATTTCAAAATATTGCTGGCCTTGGAACCAATTATGCATGTTTATAAAAATAAATAAAAAAATCTAATTAACTACACGGTCTCCAATGCACTCTTTAACCATTCTAAATTAAATAATTATTCTTTAAAAATATCAAAGTTTTCAATGTTCAATGCATTAATTATACAAACTTTTATAAAAAAAAATTGTCATTTAAGATCCTTAACTAATGCTCCGGAGACACTAATTAACATTTTCATAAAGTTCCATGAGCATAGCTCAGTTGGTAGGACAATGCATTATTATATGCAGAGGTCGGGGTTCGAACCCTGAACACCCCACTTATTTACCTTATAAGGTGAATTATAGCCACTAGACCATCCGAAAAAAAAACATTTTCATAAAAAAAAATACAACTAAATTGATATATTGTTGGTCATGGTCCATGGACCTGTCATTCAGACTTGATGATAAATTAATAGCAATGTATTTTTTTTTTTTATGAATGATAGCAATATATTTAAATTTGGAAAAACAGATTTGACGGAAATTTTAATGAAGGTTTTTTATTATAGGGAATGCTAACTGGTGCCCTCGGAGCATTGGTTAAAGATATAAAAAAGGAAATTATATAATACTTAATGCACTGAAATTATGTAATTAATTTATAATAAAGTCAAAAATATTTTCCTTTTATGATAATAATTCCCTTTTATGGTATGTTTAACCGGTGCTCCGAAGATCCCGGTTAGCAGGACCCTGTATTATAATTGCCCACTCCTCACATTTCATGGGCATTAATGAATTCTTGAAAAAGAGTATTGTCATGTTGTTCTGGATTAGCTAGCTAGGTTGGACCAAAAATATAACCCAATCAAATTTTAGCAATTTCATTAGTCAAGAAATATAAATGTTCTTTAATTTCACTACTAATCCACATTCAAATTCTTAAATTTTGATAGAGAAAGATGGGATATTGTGTTTATCTATTCTTTAATTTCACTACTAATCCACATTCAAATTCTTAAATTTTGATAGAGAAAGATGGGATATTGTGTTTATCTATTGTTAGATATTCATTTTAATGTTAAATATCAGTAAAAAATTAAATACTATTTGTTTACAGATGTTATTTTTTTTTTCCATGAGCGATATTACATATTATATGCAGGGGTTGAAGTTCGAAACTCAGACATCTCATTAAAAATGTGTGCATTCTAGCCACTAGACTACTTGACAAAAAAATGTTATTGTTTTTTCATTTTTAATTTATTATGAAGAAAAAAAAACAAATGATTTTAACCATTGAAATGAAACTACTATCAAAACTACAAATGGCAAAAAGTAGATATACTGTTGTGGATACGGGGTGAATAACTCAACTGATGCCAGATAGTACTTTTTGCCATTTGTAGTTATTAAGGGATATTCCTTGATAAAATCTGTTGTGGATACGGGGCGAATAACTCAACTGATGCTCACAGATAAAATTAACAATTATTTAACTATCCATATTATCACTTAATTGATATCGATGTGAAATATAATGGTATATCTACTCGTGGATGTCCGTACTCTCGTTATTACATTAGTAAATTTACCAAATTATCACATTACTTATATATAAATGTTAATCACATGAAAGAAACTCTAACCTGATTTATCAATTTATGTTTGTTGGATTACTATTTTTGTTGTCAAAATGAATTTGTAATTTACTGATATTTTTATGTGTAATACACTTTTGTTTTGCAAAGGAAGGAAAAACCAATTCTACATTATAATCAAAATAATATTTGTTATATAAGTCAGTTTTTTTATATATACGCATAATTGCAAATACTCGAATATATTTTAAAATTCGATAAATATCAATTATTTTTTGTTTTGATTTGTTTTTTTTAGATAAATATATGTTTAGCATATATTTGCATGAATATGGACATACATGGATTTTATTTCTATCCAAAGAGATGATGATATATACATCATTCGATCACTATTATAAATAAAATTTTACATTTTAGATTTAGTCAATTAATAATATATATATGATCTTTATTATACTGATGGAAGGTGTAACTGCTATATGCATGTATGCGAATACCATTGTCATCCCTAATCAAAACCAATGCATGGTTGTGCGGTAAGAAAAAAATCACACAAAAATCTTGTTATGTCTTTAAATAAGGGAAAGAAAAAATGATGACACAATGCGTGCCAAAAACTTCAATGCTATTGGTGTTTACCAAAGTCGTTTACTTGTACATGGCTTCCCAAAAAAATTCAGATCCATATGCAAGGAATTTATAATTAATGCTCACAACCGATAGTAATCTAGAATGCTAAAGTTTTAAATTAAGGTCATGTTAACTTGTGCCCTTATAATATATGTTAAATATTAATTTCATTTTATCAATGATAAAAATTTAATGCAAAAAATTAATATCAAATATTTTAAACAATAAATTAACATATTTTCCAATAAATAATTTTTATTAATGAAATTCTTAACATCTGTCTTAAGGACACGAGTTAACATTTTCCTTTAAATTACTATTTCTGTTATTATTTTTGAAGATGGATAAGGTCTTACATTATTATTTTTACATTGAAAGTGATTCATGCAATTGTCAATCACTTAGAACCATTCATAGGTAAGAACTGTTCTAAGGAGAATAAAAACCAAAGTTTGTGACAAGAAAGGATAGGGAGTTATGGCCAAATGTTATCTTGTTTGACTAGATTACGGTATAAGTGTTTTTTAATTGATTTTATTCTAAATGTAGTAGTATAAAACAAGAGAAATAATATTTTCACAACAATTTTATGATAATTGTTGGAGAAATTCTCTCATGCTCTCACTATAACTTTCTTTCTCTCTATTATTATTTTCAATAAAAAGAGAGAAAAGAAAGGTTGTTCTAATATCATTATTCATAAAACAACGTGACAATAAAATTCCTTTTACAAATTTAATCAAGATTAGAGACATTGAGTTTAAACTTGTTCTTCGAAAACGCGTGTATTATTTATAGTGTGAGATGAATTTATTTCTGATCACCTAATATTTATTTGTTCTTTCTTCTATGGTAGATTTAATTTGACAAGGCGTATACTGCCTTTGTTAATGTTAATTATCAGATCAATGTTGTTTGTTGATGATTTCAAATGGACCTCTTTTCCTCGATCGTCTTATTCCTTAGCTTTAGTTGTTATTTCCTTTTTGTTATTAAGAAAACGTCAAAAAAATACTCTTTTTTATGATTAAAGATGCTCTAAACATATGGAAATGGATTAGCAAGTGAGAGATGTTACCTGAAATTTAAATCTCTCTTTCCCTCACATCACATACATTTCAATTTATTTATCTTTGTCTTCACACGATACATGGCAATGTATTATTGATTTTAAAAGTAGTTGCATGGTTACTCCAGGTTTTATTTTTCTCTCATAAAATGAAATAAAGAGGAACAAACCCTAATAAAATACAATAAAAAAATATGTAAGTTAGATATTCATAATTTATAAAAAAAAAAATTACAATATGTTTTCGGATATGAAAATTATTAAATGATCATATTCTTTTTTTGACAAGTAAATGATCATATTCTATAATTTAAATTATGCAGATATTTTGTACCAAAATAAAATAAAATTATGCAGATATTTTTCAGCAAAATACAAAAAATAATATGACACGATATCATTAAATAATTTAGGGGCAATAGTCATTTTAGTCATGTATAGCAAATAGCCATTTAAAATTTCAAAATAGTTTCTGATTGTGCATTATGTTAATCAAAATAGTCTCTTATGTTAGTTTTTTTTGTTAATATTATCGTATTAGTCCCTCAATATATTTATTTATTATCATACCAGTCTCTATAAGTATTTTTCCTATATAAAAAGAGTTAATATAAATATCGAAGGACTATTTTAACGTCAAAAACTATTTTGACTAACAAAGTGCACAATCAAATACCATTTTAAAATTTCAATACATTGAGGGACTATTGTGACTACTTGTTATTCATTCAGGAACCATAATGACTATTACCCTAATAATTTATTAGTGTCCATTAAATGAAAAAGGTTAGGAATTACTTAAATAGAAGAAGAAGAAAAAAAGTGTTGTGCGGATGGTATGAAAAAAATTAAAAATTCAAGTTACTTGAGTTTTTAGAAAAGATGAAAACTAAAAGGGGAAAAAAAGACTGTCAAAAACAACAAAAGACCAAAGAAAAGTAGGTGGTATATTTATCTAGTTCATTACCTGTGTAAGAACCAAAAACTGATACAAGCAGGAACCAAAAAGTTCATTACGTGTGTTAACACGTTGTTCAAATGCAGAAGCAAAAGCAAGGAAAGTAAAACAAATTATTTGTTCAAAAATGGCAACAGATAGCCCGACTTGAATGCTGAATATGCCAACCTAAATAAATACATGCATAAGACATTATTGACCATTTAATATGACACCACTTCTGCAACTTGTCAATTGACATTCAAACATCAGTACACCATGCTGTGACTTGTGAGAGGCTAACCCCATCATCTAGACCCAATCCCACTTGATGCTTTGCAAAAAAATGATTATTTTCAACCTCTATTAAACTAATCTCAGATAGAAAACAGAGAAACAAGGAGCAAGTGACTAAATTCAGAATACATATAGGAGGAAGAAACTAGGAAGAGAAAGGATGAAGAAGTACTACTTGATTTTAACTTTGTTTTATTCCTTCTTTAAAATTTATTCTGCTTTTTTTGGTGCAATTAAGACTCATGTTTTGGTTCCAGAAATTTTAGCAGCAAATCCTTAATAGTAAGACCTTATGTATCTGCATGTTACATCTGTTTACTCTGAACTGTAATTGTGTAAAAAATTTGTATCTCAAAATTACACCAGCATCTTCAATTTTAGAAGTTACAGCATATAATTAGACAATCACAGTATAAATATATTCTCCTATTTTTGACATGAGTTTTAATTAGTACATCAAACATTACTCATCTAAATAATTAAGATATTTCAGGTACATTTCATCTCGCTAATCCCCTTAAAAAAACTGTTCCTAAATCCAAACACAAAAACCAGCTTTTCGGTTGGAGCAAGAGTCTCCCTATGCATATAATTGTTACAAAGTCATAATCTTCTCATCACCCTTCAAAGATTTTGAAAAAAGTAAAACAGATAAAATAAATAACATACAACATGTTGTTTTTTTTTTTTTTTTTTTGGGTACAATACAACATATTGCCTTTAGTTGAGAGTGATGTCTACTAGCGTGATTATTAGCCAGTAATATTAAGTGACCACTTTCACCAATCATTTGGTTCATGACCGATCCCATATGCATCCATATAACCAGCTTCATGGATGTGAGCTTCACCAAGGCGATCATGTCCGTGACTGTGACCTTGATGATGATCATGACCATCATCACTTTTTGCTTCATCAAACATCTTCTGTACGTGGTCTGGGATAGGGGGCTCTTGCTCAACTTTTCTGACAGTTTTTGGTAACGACGAGACAAACTGAGAAATTTTTTCAGCTATCTCAACTGCGACATCCTCCTAAGAAACAGCAAACAGAAAATTTTATCAATATCACTAAATAAAATGTCATTTTATGTGATATATAAACACAAATAAATGATTCGGATCCACCAGGAGTAGGCGAATGGCCGAATAGGAAATGGAAGAATATCAGGAGGCTCACGAGCAAGATTTCTTGGCTTCAGTGGTAAAAATCTTTTAAGTAACCAACAATCAAAGTTAATTAGCATAACGACATAGTTCTTTCTGTACCTCAAATATCATAATTGAACATCTCTTCTCTCCACAAAGGAACCAAGACAGTTACTCCTTGAATTTATGAATAAACCTACCAAGGGGAAGGAGTTGAATACAGTTTTTCCAAAATCCTCACTGAGAGAAGGTTTTGTTCTCATTCTGTATCTGATATTGCTATTTACTAATTACTACATGAAAATAACATAATCAATTGTATTCTAGTTAACTCATCACTAAAAGACCATTATAACTGGTGATGCTGAGATTCACTCAAGTTGAAAGTAAAAATCAAGTGCTACAAGTTCTTTAGCCAATTCTAGAAACACTTCGCTAGTTCTTTGTTGTAACATACATCAAAAAAACTTGTACTTTAGATTTTTGTACAACATTTACAAATCCCATGAAAACATCCCAAAGTATAAGAGAAGACTAATGATGAGCTGAAGTCAGGCAAATCTCTAAAAAACAATTTATAATACAGAATTACTCTAGAAGATCAAATCAATATATATATATATGTGTGTGTGTGTGTGTGTGTGTGTGTGTGTGTGTGTGTATGTGCGCGCGCGCATAAATGGAAGAAGTTTCAATGTGTCAAAGTTGTAGCAATAGAAAAGGGTTCCTCCTTCCCTAGACTAGTTTTAAGTTGGAGCATGAAGTTCATTCTTTGTCTCATCTTAGGAAAAACCTACATAAACTAATTGTGCAAAAAAATAATAAATAAACGAAACAAACAACAACAATTGTGTTTCTTTAATGGGTGTATCGGAATGTTTAAAAGTCAACATTGATATTTGGTGGCATGGCAGCTTAACAACAACAACCGTCAAAGCCTTTTCTACTAAGCTTAAATAATTTTGAAGTTAGATAAATCAAACCATGAATTAAGAGATATTTCAAAAGAGTTTATCTCTGAACATAATGCATGACCGGCATTATAGTGATTTAATCCATGTAACACCCAAATTAAGAACAAGCTAGAGTCTTCAGGAAAGTTTAGAGAAATGTAACAGTCACAGTCGTCACAAAATCTAGTACTAAAACTATTCTGCATCTGATCTGATCAAGGTTTAGAATAGTTTATCTCTGAACATAATGCATGACCGGCATTATAGTGTGATTTAATCCATGTAACACCCCAATTAAGAACAAGCTAGAATCTTCAAGAAAGTTTAGAGAAATGTAACACAGTCACAGTCATCACAAAATCTAGTGCTAAAACTATTCTACATCTGATCTGATCAAGGTTTAAAAACAAGGGTATTGCTTACTTAATGTTACGAAGCAACCAAAAAACGAAATGCATGAAGGTGATCTCATCCATAGATTTTCATCAAAGCACACCCATGATTGCCGTAAAAATCGGAGAAAATAGCTTTTAGTTTATTTAAATCAGGAAACAAATAGTTTCTTGCTGTTCTTGTGAAAGTGCTCTCGTAATATTAAAACAATAGCCATAGCAGCTAAGAACAGAATCCCTTCTTCCCAAATTCTCAGTGCAATTCATTCACCTAGATTACTTTTTATTCCAGCATTCATTTCAATCCAATTAAACAATTCTACACAAATAAAAAATAAAAATAAATCACACAAAAGTAAGATTAAACAAGTAATAATAAACTTTGTGCACACCTGAGCCCACCGGCCTCCAGAATGAGTAACAAACTTCGCACGAGGAAGAGCACCAGCAACCCGATTCCCTTCACTGCTCCATTCTTCAGACCAATCACTAGACCAGATCAGTTGCATTGGCATATCTTTCAATCGATCAGAACAACCCCATTCAGTTAAATCAAAGCTAGAATTCAAATTCTTGCCAATAGCCACAACCGCTTTCCTTCCATCCCCAGACTTCAACAGCACCCTATGTGCATCAGCATCCAAACCACCAATTCTCTTAGAACAGTAAAAATTCACCACCTTTGCAAAAACATAAGGAAACCCTAAAACCACCTCTCTAATCAAAGGAACATCCAAAACCCAAATAGGAAAAGCACCCAAATTTGAAGGCGGCACAGGCGTATCAACAAGTGTCAAACTTGAAACCAAATCTGAATTCTCAGAAACCCAATTTGCAGTAAACCCTAAAGCTGAATCATGCAAAACCAAATGAACAGGAGCTAATCCTAATGTACCAATAACCTCTCCCAAAACTTTTCCAATCTCTTCAGGACCTAAATCAATAGGTTTATTCACTTTCCTCTTTGACATTCTAGCTAGAACTTCCTCATAAGGGATTTGACCAGTTTCAACAATTTGATCAAAAGCCCAAAAAAAACCCTTTTCTTTAATCTCACTATAAACATAACTAAACCTCCCAAAAATCCCATCCAATCCCTCAACTGAAACTTCTACTGATTTATCTGAAAATCCGCTTCCAGGAAGGTCGATGGCAATAACACGAACACCTTGTGTGCTAAGAGATTGAATGAGATTGCGATAAGAATATGAACTGAGAGCTTGACCATGAAGAATGAGAACAGTTTCTGAAGGGTTGGGAATGGTGGGGTCGAGTTGGAAGGTGAAGAGGTGGATGGGTTGTTGGTTGGGGTGAATTTGGACTTTGATGGTGCGGCCATTGGAGTAGTGTTGACGGAGAGTGGTGGGTAAAGTGAGGAACCATTGTTGTGGTGAGGAAGAAGAAAGGGGTGAAGAAGTGAAGAGGAAGAAGAGGGTTACAAGAGAGATTGAAAGAGTGAAGTAGAACCAGAAAGATAATGGGTTGGTTTGTTGAGGTTGTGTTGTTGATGGTTTTTGGGTTTTGGATTTGGTTTTGTTGGAGTGTTGTTGTTTTTGTTTTTGTTTTTGCTTTTGTTGTTGTTGTTGTTGATCTGATTCTTGTTCTTCTGTTATGATCGCCATGAGATGAGAGTGTGATTAAAAACCTCTGAGATTAGGAAGTTTTTCAAAGCAGTTTCTGTTTCATTTCAAAGCTATGGAATCTGGATCAAAGAATTAGAAAGAAGGGAACAGCATCATGGCATGGCATGGCATGGGGGACAGTGTCAAGTGCAGTCTCTTTCTTTCTACTTTAACAGCATTACTTAACCTTTTTGTCAACAAAAAAAAAAAAAAAAAACATTGCTTAACCCAATTTAATCCATTCAAAAATTAATCTTTCAAACTAAATTTGTTTAGATTACTAACAAAAATTTGAAAATATTTGTTAATTAAGAAAACAAAAAGTAAATATTTACATTAAAAATAACAACTTCTAAACATTAAAAATGTTGAATATTTCTATTTTAATTTTATTAATAAATGTTTTAAGTGTACTCTTTAGTACTAAAAGCATTGTTTAACTCAATTTAATCCATTAAAGATTAATCTTAAAAAATAAATTGAAACAATTTAGTTCTAAATTTTTTTTTTATCAAATAGTATAGTATAATGACAAAGCGCACACACACTTTTGTATAGAGAAATGGGAAACCCCATATTTAAACTTAAATTTCTTCATGTTAACGTTCTTACAGCTATTTACAAAAAATTATTTCAACTACATCTGTTTTCTAAAACCAAACATATTTGAATGTCAATATTTTAATTAATTTGCCAAAAAACTTCACATCAAGTATTACACTTAAGTGTTTATGTTTGCTTCTACGGTTACAATTTTTTTTAAATGAATTTATTTTGTAAAATTGATATTAGATTGAAAATCACTAGAATGTAAACTAGATATTGTTTGAAAATTTAGATCAAAATTCCGAGTGTACCAAATCAAGTCTTAACATATGTATATATTTAACAAAGAAGAAATGATATTTATACAACTATTTTGTGACAACTTTTTCTCTCATACTTCCATCATGTTTTACTTTATCTCTTTATTACTTTGGTTTCCTTGTCAATATTTATTTTTTCTTTGTAAATCTAAAGTTGTCTCATAAGTTGTCAACAAAATAGTTATTCAAATAACACATATCCTTACAAAAATAGGACATAGAAGAGCAGCAATATGTAACTCTTGACATCAGTAGGGGTTTATGATTAGCATTTCCCTTACTAATATTTTCTTATTGAAATATCAACATAATTAACCGTGCACTTGCAGATATTCAACCATTTGTGGCAATATCACATTTTGGATTTTAAAGACAAATATGAAGGTTGGCTAAGTCCTGAGTCACAGTAAGCAACGTTAATTGCCATTTTCTCTTCCTGATGTCCTTTAATTGGAGTATTTTTAGACATACGTGTATGTATAATCACTTAAGCGCCTCCTCTAAACCACTTAAGTGCCTCCTTGTTAACGAGTGCCCCCGGGCACTCTTTAAGGATACCAAATTTAAAAAATATTCTTTAAAAAAGTCAAATGTTACAAATTTCAATGCATTGATTACATAGTTTTTCATAAAAATTTACTATTAATGGTTTTTAAAGAATGCCACGGGGCACTCGTTAACATTTCCCTTTAAATTTTTATGGTGTTTCTTTGGTGCAATTCGTAAATGAAATGCAATTGTACATATGTCATTATTTACTTGGAAGACCTGAGCTAGTATTTTTCAATACACTTCATGAGCGGGAAGATTTTGTAAATCTCGCATACCATTGTTTTTAAATCATTTGGTGACAAGGTAAAGTATTGGGCAAACTTCGATGAGCCAGATTATCTGGCCGCATACTACCACAGAAGACTGGATCCACCATGACGTTGCTCTAAACCATCTGGAAATTGCAGTAAAGGAGATTCAGAGAAGGAGGCATATTTGGTTTTCCACAATGTAATCCTATCACATGTAGCTGCAGTATATATTTATAAAACTAAATACCAGGTACTCTTTAGTTTATTACATCCTAGACATTAAAAAATTCCAACTTCAAATCTACTAAAACAAACTTCTTCACAAGTGTTAATGATAAGGGTGAGAAAGGGATCTCACCTTAAAATGAAAGAATCAATTGGAAACACTGATTCAAACTGTGATGAACGATATATGCAGACCGAGCAAGATAGTAAAATTGGCATTATCAGGCACTCGTAACCTTTCAATGCTAAACAAGTTGGCCACGGAAAAGAGAAGGATAATTCACCCTAAACTGGTAACCTTTTCTTCAACAAATGACCATTTTATGTTTTTGATCGACTGAGGCACACAGCTAACAAGCTCATTCTCTGAGTATGCATTTAATGATTAACTATAATCCAAAGCAGCATCATGGACTCAATCATATTAGGTGAATGTCCTCCAGTTATACGGAAAATTCTAGGAAATATATTACCCGGATTTTCTAGCAATGACAAGGAGAAACTAAAGAATGGATTGGATTTTGTTGTCATCAATCATTATGTTAATATCAAGGGCTGCGTGAACTGGGGTCAGGGATCACCAGAACAGAGAGTTTATACCAACAAAATGTAAAAAAAGATGGAGTTCCAATTGCCAAACATGTGCGTGTTTTCAAACTTATTATAGTGATAAATGAAAATGGCAGTATCTCCCTTTGCATTACCAACCTAAGTTTGAAACTTCTAGTTTTTGTTCAGTCGCTTGTCCCTTGTTTTGTCTAGTCCTATAGCCAGTTTCTAAATTAAACAAGGCACAATAACAGTTGTCCATCCCTTATTTTTTTAGCAAATCAAACACACCCGTTAGGATAAAAGCAAGTTCATTGCCAAAAATAAAATTTGGAATAAAGGATCGACAAAGTGTCATGATCTGTGGCAGCTAGCTAACTCACACAGACATGCGTCATGGGTGGATATAGGAATTTCATTACATTCATATATGAATTCTTTGGGTTTAGTTACATGCAAAATCTGGTGGAATTGAATACACTAGAAGAAATTCATGTCCATTTGTCAGATTTCTCAAAGCTTTGACACAAATTGAAGGATTTATTCTATGCTCTAATAGACCAAGATCAAGTATAGATACAACAGTACAACATATCAATAGCAGATTGCATGTAAGAGGAAAATGAAGAGCATGTACCTGGGGAGTCCATAGTGTTAAAGGATTACTGTAAAAATACCCTCAACATTACCATTGCAGTGTTCATTGATCACAAGCATGACGCCGAAGTGGCAAATGTCGCATGCACATTCTCAAAAAGCCACAACACATTAGATAAGTTTAATTGAAGGACTTGTTTGCAATTTTGTTGCTTGTTAGTATGATTCAAGAGTGTAGTTTGAATTTGAAATTTTACAAAATTTAGTCCAACAGCACATCTGACATATTCTCAACTCAAGAATAATTCCACCAAGGCAAACCAGCTCTGTAAATGTATTCATCATCGTCCCATGAAATTTGACAAGCTTGAAGGCCAATTGCAACACTGGGCTCTTTTCCGTGTTGTGCGATCCAATTTATTACAGCCGTTTCTTTTTCACTCTCACTACTGAAATCTTTATTGTATTTTCCAAATGGATTAAGTCCAGGATTAATCATCTCTGCAATTGCAGCAGGCATATACATAGTATCACCAATTATTGGTGCCTTACAAGCAGCAAATTGAGCTCGAATCTGCATTAAAATTTAAGTCACTATATCAATAGGGCTAAAGATAATCAGATAAAAGAAACAAGGAAATTTTCTTTGTTCATTCACTATTTAACCTTTGAAACTGTTGTAAATATATTATGATCTGTATTTATTGTATAAGCTTATCATATCATGTAAATAGGGCGAGTATCTCTTATACTTGTTTTTGTATTTATAGCCTTTAGCCTATATGATATATATATCATGTAAATGCTGTGTAGTTCAAACACACAGTTTCACTATATGTCTCTCTTGTTTTTGCTTTTTCAACACTATAGAGCTGACTGATTGCTTCACTAGCAAAGGCAGCTGGTAAACAGGTTTACAGCTCATAAAGGCTTCTGACATGAAAAGACAGAAAACAAAGTGTGCAATAAATAAATTTTCAGTTCACCCAAAGATAAGAATTATCAATCAATTATGTTTTCATTATTTTTGAATTGATCATTCATATTTATTGTAATGCGTTAAGAATCAAAAAGAAAATAAAATTCAAACAGTACATAAAAGGACAGCTGACAAACCTGATGAGTTCGACCAGTAAGAAGGTTGATTTTACACTCGTACGCGTAATCTTGAGAGGGCCACCCACAATATTCATCTTGAACAACTATAGCTGGCCAGGGAATCTTTCTGCAATCCATGACCTCAAGTTGACAAATATGCCATCCCTTGATACAATCTGCACTCAATAAAATTTACAGGGTTGAATCGACAATATAGAACACTTATCAGGTAGCCTTTTAGCAACTCTGCAGAGCAAACAAATGTTTTAAAGTTTAACTTTACAATGGAAATGCAGTTGCCCATTGACAGATCATGTTGTTGTAGTATAATAGGTTTCGCGAACACCTATTCAAATTTTATTCAATCAAAGGTAAAAATGTTATAAGTTGATTAGGTAGCTACTTTCCATCTTGGCTAATGCGCCTAACTAAATCATATGGTTAAAACTTTACGACATTGCAATTTCCTTCGTGAAGTATAAAACTAAATATTATTCCCAAACGTGTCACTCTGTCTTCTATTGTAACTCTTTTCTTCTATTCCTTTTATTCTTTTCAAGAAGTGGAATATTGAATATCAGACAAAGGTAAAGCTAATGTCACAACCACAAGTCATGCGTATTGTAAGAAACTGAGATGCATGGAAAGTAAAGGAGAGAGAATATGAGATTCAGAATCTTGTATATTTTCATTATGATAGAATGAGAGTCCATTGGTGTATTTGCAGTATAGCTAGATACAACTAACTCTAACTATAATGGCAGCTGTATGCCAGCTGTCTCCAACTGTCTCTGAGAGAATTATGAGTAAGGGAAAGGAGAGGATTGGGCCAAATCCCAACTCTCGGTACAAGGCAAGAGCTCGTTATATATATGATACTTCTGAGCCACCAACACCATGAATCATAGAGTTGCTCCTCCCTAGAAGAAGTTGCTTATGATACATAATCATCGAAAGTACACTTATTAGTACCTCACTATTTCATTTCAAGGTTCTCGAGCAATCTTTGCAAAGCATTCCAATTTGTGTGGAGTTACCTTCAGAAATAAGTCGAGGAGCCGTGTTAGTAGGACGCATGTAGTGCTTAATGATTCCAATTGGTAAAGGAGAAGCTGCAAGAGCAAGATAAATCTTCTTCACTTTTTTCTCCTGGAAAAAATAATTAAGTGTTCAATAACATATGAACATAATATGTATCAGTTAAAATTAATTTGCACATTCACTTAGAGAAAAATGAAGTCTTTCAAAGAATAAAACTCTGTCTAACGACTAAGATCAAACAGCTCATGCCTTGTGTGAGTGTGATTTTATAAGTAGAACAGCACAAGATTATTCTAGTATAACTGTATAAGCTATGAAATGACAATTACCCGGATTTTGCAATGAAAGACGGAGCAATACTCTTTATTCCTAGCCAATACTACGCTACACATAAATAACAGTCTATTAGATTATATACCATAGCCAGAATGACAAGCAGCACTAATTAATTTAACATAGACACGTTACCAGCCTTCCGTGCAGTTATCAATTTGATGAGTAGTTATCAAAGGGGTTGTCAATCCCAAGGCACGAGTTGCAAAGGTTACACAGCTTTCTTCAATGTTGCCAGTAGTTTCCCCTACCTAACCAAATATAGAAAAGAATACATTGCACGGAAAATTTAGGCAATAAACTAATTAATAATGTAGACATATCAATAAACTTCATCACAAGTCATGCAGAATATTAAATTACTTCAGATTACAAATTTAACGCTGTGTCTCATTCAAAACTAGTAAGCATACTTCATAGATGCTGCTCAAAAAAATTCTCCACCTACTGAGCATCAAGCCTACAAACAATCATTTTTGAGATTGATATATCTTTACTTAACAGTGTTCTACAAAACCATTATTGCTTGATAAGGACTTGACCTCAACGCCTATCAAAAGATGGAGGAACCTGGTATTGGGATTCGGAATACACATTATAAATCTCACCTACTCTGTAAAAACAGAAACAATGATGTTGGACACACGGCAATAGCCCTTCAGATAACAATTTTCACTCGATGTAGAAATTGTGATTGGGTACAAAAATTACAGGAGTTAGCACTGTTGTCTACAATACAAAATTTAATAACAATTCTATACGAATCCTATACGGGGATTAATAACTTTTTCTGAGTTCATAGAGTAGGATTGATTACGTACTGAAGTGCCAGCAGGTTTATCCAAAACTACATATGATTCCTCCACGGCTATGATCCTTGATCTCCAATCAATCTCATAGCACCTAAAAATATATTAAGAATGTCAAACATTATCATATCATGACACTACAATTACAAAAATGCAATTCCAATTTCCAAACCATTCTAATTTACCTAGGAAAACGCTTGGGGTGCACATGCACTCGCAAATAAGTTCCTGGTTCAACAAACTGATTCGCATCAGTTACACGGAAAGTTTTTTGAGCTTCTCTTATAGTTTTTCCTTTGAGGGAAGATCTTTTTTGCAGAACCAATGGTTCAGTTACTTGTTCGAAAATTCTAATTTGCTCTGCAGTAGCCGTAGGAGGAGGCTCCGGAGAAACAAGAGCGAAATACACAGCTCCGAATTGAATCAGATCTGCAACAAACCTTCACAAAATAAAACTTAGTGTGTATTCGGTTCTGCAGTGATAAAAATTGATTCGGTAAAAATGATTATGATGAGTCGAAGAATAAAATTCTAGCTAGGAATTTGGCACTTACAAATGAGGAAGATCCAAAGCTTTACAGATGTATTGTAAAACAGGTCCTTCTTGTGAAACAACCAAGTGTTCAATTCTCGGTGGAATTTTGTGTGAAGGACATGGAAGAAGTCGATCATACTTCGGGTAGGTTACTGTTTCACTGATGGCGTTACTGTCATTTGAAATGCGACAACACCAACCAAATTCATGCTTGTTGAGGTGTTTGTTAACTGATATGGGAACCGCACTCGCCGTATCCGGAACACCGAGGATACGGCTGCTGCCGGCGAACAACATTGGCGCCACCGCCACCATCTTATCTTTTGCTTCCGAATTTACTTCGCTGAGCTGGGTTTTGAATTTTGAATTTGTTCCAAAAAGATATTAAATATGTTTAAAAATTATATTAAAGATTAAATATGTTTAATTTTTTTGAAAATGATTAAGTATGTTTTTGTTTCTTCTAAATATATTGATTTTTTCGTCATAGTGATTTTAACCAGTTGATAGAAACAATGTATAATATATGTAAAGTATGTGGTTCTAACCCCGACAACCAAAAAAAATATATATATATTGATTTTCATGTTAATTTTTATATAATTTTCTTTAGAATTTTGGTCCTTTTAATATTATTTTTTTACAAAAGTTCATGTTTTGACATTTTTTTTGTAATATTCCATTGATGAAATATTAAAATATCAATAATTTAATAATATAATATATTAATTTTTATCAATTCATCTACGACTTCAAATTTAAGATTGAATGAATAATTTATTAAATTAACGATGTTGTAATGTTTTAACAATGACATGTCATAAAAAATATCATTTAGAACATGAAACATTAACTTTTTTAAAAAAAGCATAAGCTAAATTTAAAACAAAAAATTTAGAGGACCAAAATTCGAAGGAAATTTTTAGAGAGGTTAAAGGTGAAAGTTGAATATTCAGAGAGTTCAAAAACATATGTAGTCTATTATTAAGGTGGCATTTCACATGGGAAAGGTTAATTCTTTCCCACTATGGAAAAGTTGGATTCAATGATTAGATTAAGTGAATAACATATTCTTAACATTCTCTCTCAACACTAGATTTTTCTTCACACTATCTTCCAACAATTTAAAAATTCTGAAAATTAATTTTCAGAAATTAAAAAAATCGAAAAAATATAAAAAAAATTCAGATAATATTTTTTTTTTAAATTCTGTAATTCATTTATTGAATGTTAGAATTTTTTTCTTAAAAAAAACTACCCACTATCTTCTTAAACTAACGATATTTACCATGTATGGCTTTTTAAATTTTCTTGTCCACTTTTTTGTTTTTTTTTTACTTTGCTCATAATTCATATAATATATAATTTTATATAAAATTTATAATAAATCGTGAAGTAAGTTTAGTTAAATAAAATTCATAAAAATAAAATAAAAATTGTTAAATAAAAAAATTCGATTGAATTCATAAATACATTTATTATTTTGGACATGAAAATAATTTGAAAAATATTTAAATATTTAAAAATAAATGCGTAAGTAATAAAAATTATATATATGATATTAAAAAAAAAATTAAACAAACATGTCCTTTTATGTCATTTTATATTTATAGTCACTTCAACAGCTAATTTTACCAAACACTTTTAATTTTAATCAGCTAACTTTTCAACTATAAGCTATAAGCTATCAGCCATCAGCTAGCTTATAGCTTTTTTTTACCAAACACACTTGTGACTCCTAAAATTGCACTTTTATATTATTTTTTTCCGATTTTATGGTGAATCCGTTACAATTTTTTCTTTACATTTCTTCGTTAAATGTCAAGTTAGGCTCAAGAATAGACCTCAAATTTTCTAAGGTTGTAAGTGACTGAACCGTAGTCATTCTCTTGCTAATATGTCTGGGAGATGTCAGCTTAATAGTTAGAGCTTGACTCTGCAACCTTAACGAGCAAAGTTTGGATTTCACCTTAAACGGTTATGTATTGAAAAAGGTATATTGAATAGTCGACATATCAAATTAATCCGTGCGAACATTGCAAATATGATAGACACTATCAAATTTATGCAGGAACTTTTTAATGCAGTACTCTATTTTAACCGCTTATTCTAAAATTTATGTGGTACCCGACAGTACACAACAATAGTTTATTCTTAACATATTAATGTAGTCCTCTTTTTTAACTGCTTTGTACGTTATTTTTTTTTATGTCTTGGATTTCGATTGCGGAATTGAAGGTGAATGTGATTTGTTTGTATTTCTTCCGTTGTAGTGATATTGTTTGGTCTGTAATAGTTTGTGTTTTTAGAAACGTGTGTGTATTAATAATTTTTAAAAGTTTATTATGGTAAAAAAAACATGTTACATTAGAGATTAGACTGGTTTGTGATTGTTGACAAATGTTGGTCGTGGACTCGTGGTAGTTTTTTTGTTTGTTTTTGTTTTGTAAAATATTCCGGTAGTTGTGGCCAATCATTCTACAATATGGAAATATGAATATATTATTAAGGTCATCAATGTAATAATATTTTTTTGGGTAGATAGACGGAATGGCAAAGCCATTATAAACTCACACACACAAGTGGAGGTAACGGGGTTCGAACCCCGATCATGACATCCAGCCTAACAATTTCGACATTTTTGCCAATTGAGTTAGGACTTATCGATAATGTAATAAATATTTTATTTGTACGTGTTAATGCATTGTTGCATAAGCGTATTTGTTTCGATATATTTTCATAATAGGTAACAACTTTGATATTATTTTTTTCATTTATGTGATAGTAATTAAGTAACCAACTATCATCACACGTAATAGTCGTGTCACGGTGTGCGTAGTATCCTTGATCATGAATGGTAAATGATTGAAAACTTATTGATTTTTCCTCTACTGCGTATTGACGTTTGCATCTGTCATTTATATATCTTGAATTAAAACATTAAAAATTAAATCAATGTGGACGAGTGTTGTGTACAAATTTGATATTTTGTTTCATTTCCAATTTGCGATGATAAGCGATTAATTTTTGATATTCCCAACGAATAATCGGCCAGTGCAACGTCACAGGTCACACACTAGTTAACCAACATAAGATGATCTAAATCTAACATTTTTCTTTCACAATTTAAAAAATGAGATCTAACATTTTTGAAAATATATTTTGTCAAAAAATAAAATAAAATTGAAAACATATAAAATATAGATATAGATCTCCTTGTATTATTTTTACGGTTCAAAATGAAGGTTTGTTAGGGAAATCAAAGTGACATCATTTGAGTATATACTGTACTCTTTCTCAACCTAGCCAAACTCTCGCGCTCTCTGACTCTGGTGTCTTCACATTTCACTCTCTCCCTCTCACAGCAAAGCCTACTACACTCATCTCTTCCCCGATCGATCACGGTGCGTCTTTTATTTCATTATTCATCATACTATTTTCTATGCATTTCGTATCTTCATTTTTCACTCTGCATTGCATCACATCCACTTTTTCACTACCCAAGCTCAATTCTCAACTATGCCCGCACAAGTCCAATTTTGTTTCTGTGTCTATGTTGCAATACTTTTTAATCAAACCCTAATGCCGCCGAATAACTCTAATCCTTATGCTTTATTTTTTCTATTTTGTTTTTCATACCACGATTTAGATTAATCAACGAATCAATACTTATACCTGCTTTTCCTACAAATACTCAACAACACGTTAGTTATTCGGTACTAATAACTTCATTTCTAGTCTTTAACCCATGTTACGATGGATGATTTTTTAGGGTTTAGGCTTATATTTTTTATTAAATGTTTTAGATTTTAACTAGTAACAAACTCGTGCTGACGCACAAGTACAATAAATGTTTGTTATTTGTAAAAGATCATTAAATTTTAATAAGAATTTTGATATAATTCAATTTTATGTAAATGTAAAGTAAATGTCGAATTATTTGTGTATTATATGTTTGATTGTAGAATAAAGTAAAATTGCATTGATTAGGTAATTTAAACTTTTTTGAATTAGTAGAAGACACTTAAAATCAATTAAAAATATAGAAAAGACAATTGAGATGCAATGTTAATGTATTGGTACATAATTAGATGATTATGAATTTTTTTTAGAAAAGTCATCAACTAAAATGTCGAATTATTATTCATTAGTTTTAATAAGGATGATTATGAAAATTTGCTAGACTTTGATTTTTATATATTGTTAGCAGAATTAGATGTTAGTAGATTTGTATCAGTGACGACTTCGCCCTTGTATAATAATAGTTTAACAGTGACAGCTTGTTTCGTGTATAGTAAATCTTATAAAGTTAACACATGAAATTAAGAAGATAATGAGTTTTAATAAGGACGATTATGAAATTTTGGTGGACTTTGATTTTTATATATTGTTATTATTGTTAGTAGAAGTAGAAGTTAGTAAATTTGTATCAGTGATGACTTCACCCGTGTATAAAAGTAATTATTAGTAGAGGTAGATGTTAGTAGATTTGTATTAGTGACGACTTCGCCCGTGTATAATAATAATTTTTAAAGTTGACAGTGACAACTTGTTTCATGTATAATAAATATTTTATAATATATAGATCAGTGTTCACATAGTTAATAATTATCTTGAAATTTATATTAACGAAAACTTGTCTCTTTTGTTATAATTATTTTAAATTTGTACCTAATGATAACATGTATCACGTATAAGGGATAAAAAAATGTATCACGTATAATACTGATTTTTTAAATTTTTAAGTTATTTTTTCACTTATATTATGATTAAAAAATGAAGCATGCATCTAACTATACTAACAATATATATATAAAAATAAAGTCCATCAAAATAAATAAATTAATTACATAGTTATTAGCGGAAATTAGTTACACTTGTGATGATCGTTGTCCGTAATTAGTTTTTTTTAAAAAATAAATTAAACTTTGAAAAATGACAATTATGCACATGAAATTAAGAAGATAATGAGTTTTAATAAGGATTATTATTAAATTTTGGTGGACTTTGATTTTTATATATTGTTATTGTTGTTAGTAGAAGTAGATGTTAGTAGATTTTGTATCAGTGATGACTTCGTCAGTGTATAAAAATAATTATTAGTAGAAGTATATGTTAGTAGATTTGTATTAGTAACGACTTTGCCCGTGTATAATAATAATTTTTAAAGTTAACAATGACAACTTGTTTCGTGTATAATAAATCTTTTAAAGTTAACACATAAAATTAAGAAAATAGTGAATTTTAATAAGGACGGTTATGAAATTTTGAAGGACTTCGATTATATATATATTGTTAGTAGAAGTAGATGTTAGTAAATTTGTAAAGTTAACAATGACAACTTGTTTCGTGTATACAAATATTTTATAATATAATCCCTCAAAAAAATATTTTATAATATATATAAGTGATGACATGTCACATGGTTAATAATTATTTTGAAATTTACATGAGCAACAACTTGTTTATTATGTTATAATTTTTTTTAATGTGTACTCAATAATAACATGTATCACGTATAATACTGATATTTTAAATTTTTAAGTTAATTTTTCACTTATATTATAATTAAAAAATAGAGAATACATGTTTTAGCGATTTTTTCCTCGCGAACTCATCACTACTCTTTTATATAAATATAGCGAAACTAATTTATTAGTTTTTTAAAAAACTAAGTACAGATAATGGTCATGTATAACTAATTTCCACCGATAACTGTAGACTAATTTATTTATTTTGCTGGACTTCGTTTTTTAGGGATGTTAGTAGATCTGTATCAGTGACAATTTCGCCATAATAATAATTATTAAAGTTTTTTTTTAAGTTAGCAATAACAACTTGTTTCATGTATAATAAATATTTTATAATATATATATATATATATATATATATATATATCAATGATGACATGTCACCTGGTTAATAATTATCTTAAAATTCATATCGGCTACCACTTGTCTCTTTGTGTTATAATTATTTTGAATTTGTACTCAATGATAACAAATGCCGTGTATAATTTTTTTTTTTTTTAAGTTAGTTTTTCACTTACGTTATGGTTTGAAAGAAAAGGAGAATAATGTTTTTTTAAAGGAAGAAGAATAATGTTTAATAATATATATCAGTGTATCTTTTGTCTCGTGTATAATAATTATTTTATAATATATATTAGTGATGACAAATCATATGTTCAATACTTATGTCCTCGTGAGCTTAGCTCAGTTTGTTTGGACAATGCATAATATATGCAAGGTCCGGGGTTCAAACACCGGCCACTACCAAAATATGTTTAATACTTATTTTAAAATTTATATCAGCATGTCTTGTTTATAATAATTTTTTAAAAAAATTTTGCGAAGTGACAACTTGTCTAGTTTACAACAATTATTTAAAAATTCTGAAGTGATAACCTGACCCTTGTATCACTCTTTTTTAAAACTTGTCTCTTAAACAGTTTATACCTCGTCCGTTAATGCCTCACTTCAAATCTATACACATCATTCTTTTTCTACTACTCTCTTTGGTATTTTGTACGTATCAAATGATCAATGTTTTACCGTTATTTTTATGTAACAATGAAATTTATTTACCTTATGTTTTTATGAATATAAAAAAAATTAAATTTTAACATTCATTATTAATGTAACAACACATCTTTAGATCTTGTAAAAGTTATATATATATATGGCTAAATTACATTTTTAGTCCTTTAACTTAATTTCAGGTAACAGTTTGGTTCTTTATCTTTTTTTCATTTCAATTTGGTCTATTTTGTCCATTTTCATATGAATTTTAAAGCTTAAAATTCATGATTTTATTTTCTTATGGTCTTTCAATCTTCAAATCTATGATCATCGTCTATGTTTGCATAAGAATATTAGATTTGAAGCTTGAAAATGCATATAAAAATGGACAAAAATGACCAAATTAAGTTAAAGGACTAAAAGTGTAATTTTGCCTATATATATATATGTGTGTGTGTGTGTGTGTTTGTAAAATAACATTTATTAAATTATATTTTTAGAGGTTAAATAAACTACTGCTATTTTTTTATTATTTGATAAAGAAATTATTATTATTTTATTTTTTTAAATAATTTTTTATTACGTTGCACTAATTTTGCAATAAAAAATGTCTATACTTCTTTACCCCTTTGAGAATTGTTGTTCCCACATTACATAAGGTTGTGCCACACGAGCAAATGACGTTTTTGCCCTCTCGGCAGTTAACTGCCGAAGTTTTAGAAATCCGGCTGCAGTTAACTGCCGAGAAAAACCTAAGCGGATCCCAGAACCAATTATCATTCCCGTTTGGGCGTCCGAGACTGAGGATCTTAGCCCCATGATTAATCGGTTTAACCACACAGATCTTACGAACCTGAAATAATAGAAAAATAAATATAGTTTAAACAAACACACATATAAAGAAAACAATTAAACATAAAGAAAATAATTAAAAAAAAAAACACATATAAAGTGGATATAATAATTAAAGTAACACACATTTAAAGAAAATAATTAAACATAAAGAAAAAGAATTAAAAAAAAAAACCAGATATAAAAGTGGATATAATAATTAAACAAACACACATATAAAGAAAACAATTAAACATAAAGAAAAGAATTAAAAAAAAACACATATAAAAGTGGTTATAATAATTAAACAAACACACATTTAAAGAAAATAATTAAACATAAAGAAAAAGCAATTAAAAAAATTACACTTACATTATCTGAATTATACAAAAGTGGCAACGCCACATGACTGGCATAAGAGTGGAGCAAAGATAAGTCTGTCGGTCCACCAGGAAAGGGAGGATCTATAGGTAACACCTCTGGGGCATCAGCTGTTGCAATGTCATCATCGTCTCTTACATGCTGCTGCTGTGGTATATGATCCTGGTCATACCCACCATCAGTCACATCGTGGTGTACCTGATCCTGATAATTCAGGTACTCCACCCAGGCTGGTCAACAAGCTGCGACGGGTCAACAACTTGTGACTCCTCAGGCTGTGTAGCCTGAGAGCTCCCTGAACCATCTCCCCTCCGACCTCTACCCCGCTTTGGGATGTGGCCGCTCTGTCTCTCCCTCCGGTGGCTCTGATTCATCGCACGCCTACCACCAATCATCTTAGATGGATCAATGGAGTCCTGATCGGCCATATCTACACAAAAAATAATAAAATTAACATCATTCAACTTATACATTCAACCACTTTATCAAAAACACTAAACCTAAACTTTCACATTCAACCTAAACATAACCACTTTCACATTCAACCACTTGACCAAAATAAACACATTGAACCTAAACATTATCATACATACTATCATTCACATTCAAACGTAAATAATCAAATGCATTATCATACACATTCAACCTAAACATAACCTAAACTAAACATAATTCAATATACACATTCAACATACACATTCAACCTAATTGAACCTAATTCAATATACACTTTTTCAATATACATTCAACCTAATTCAATATACACTTTTTCGGATTACAATCAAGATCATATCCATGACCTAAACTAATTAAATAATCAATAAAATTGTCATTGACACATTTTATCAATCACTTTGTGTGCAAAGTATCAAACATACTCAAAATGTGTTCTTTTGCCACCATTCAAAATCACATTATACTCTAACATCATTCAATCATCAATTAAACCAACTACATTCAATTATAAACTACATGCAATCATAAAAAAATTCAATTCCTACATCAACCCTAACCACATGAAAACTACCATTTTTTTTTTAAAAAAAAAAACCTACCCAAACTAACATTATGATTAAATGGAGATAATGCACTTGATTTTGCTGAAAAATTAAAATTGGAGAGTTGGTTGGATTTGGAAATTTTTTGAACAATTGAAGCAATACTAGAAAACTGAGTTTCTGCTTTTGTTATGTTTGGTTCGCATCGGCACTTAATTGCCGCCGGTTTACTAAAATTTTGGTAGTTAACTGTCGAAGGACAAAAACGTCATTTACTCTTGTGTCACAGCCTTATCAAATGTGGGAACAACAATTCTCCGAGAATTGTTGTTCCCACATTTGATAAGGCTGTGACACACTAGTAATTTACCTAAATGCCCCCTCTGCAGTTAACTGTCGAAATTTTAGAAAATCGGCGACAGTTAACTACTGAGGATTTCCTCGGCACTTCAGCAGTTAACTGACGACGGAAAAACGAAAAAAAATCCTCGGCACTAAAGTGCCGAAGAACTCAAAACTGTCAATTTTCATCCATAGTTATTGAGCTAACGTATATATGTGTTAACCGAAACTTAAGTGTCTCATTTAGAAATTGAAACAGTATAAGATATATAGAAAATGTGTGTCTAGCTTTAGGAACTTAAACCTGTCCTCTAAATATTGTTTTTTTAGTTGAGGATGTAGGATATAATAATTGATTATCCTCAATTTATAGGTAAGCTAGCTTTAAATTCAAATGGTTTGAATTTAAAATATTTGTTTACAAGGGTAGGTAAGTAAGGATTGTGAACCATGCCTTAAATGACTGGCACTAAAGAAAGATAATTTTTCTTACTTTTAACCGTTATTTGTGACCTTGAGAGGCAAAAGAGGGAAAAAAGTTACAGCCCAACAAATGGAAACAAATGGAATTTGGCAGTTAAGTTATAATAGTATTTAGGCACTTAAGTTTCGATTCCAGGACAAATGGAAACCACGCATATATATATGCTAGCTCAGTAAGTAGGGAAAAAATTTGGCAGTTTTGATTTCTTCGGCACTTAAGTGCCGAGATTTTATTTTTTTCATCGACAGTTACTGCCGAAGTACTTTAGGAGTTAACTGCAGCCGATTCATTATTTCGGTAGTTAATTGTCGAAGGGACATTTTCGTCTTTTACTAGTGTTTCTCAGTCTTATAACATGTGTAAAGAGCAATTCTCTCTATCCTCTTACAAACCTAGAGTATTTTTTTATGTAGTAATTTTCTTTTTATTTTATTTTTTGTCATTTAACTTTATTCCACACACACCATATTCATTTCAAAGTTAATTTTCTCTCTCTTCACCAAAGAAATCTGGAAAACTCATTCTCAAACAAACCCTAGCCGCCGCCTCCTCCCTCCTTCAGTGTGTCTCCGGCGGTCGTTACATTGCTCCACCATCTTCATCCTCTCCTTTTCATCTGTAATTATACTCTATCAAAAAAATCAGGATCGGACAACCTTCGCCGGTGACCACCACGCCGGAGCTTGCAACCACCGCCCCGGAAAAGAGCTTACGTGTTTTCATCCCAATCTTGTATGTTGTCCAGATCTGGGTCAGAATTTTTACACAAACACTTAAACCTGGGCTGTTGTCTTCATCAAGGTCAAGTTCTTTACATATTTTGTTTCCATTACATGCAACAACAACAGTACAAATATGAAATTGGATGTGATTTTGTTTTATTTCTAGAGATGTAAAAATTTCTTTTGTAGATGAATCTTTTTTAGTTCTGATGCTACTGATAAAAAAGTCTGTTTTTTTTATACTAATGATATAATTGTAAAATTGTGTTAGGACTGTTTTTGGATATGTATTATTTCTTTAACTTCTCATCTTTATACATTTTCTTGTTTTGCCTCATATGTGATGTTGAAGATTCTGTAGTTTGTTAAATATGTCATATGAAGCTCAACAATAAAATGAAGATAAAAAATTAAAGAAATAATGAGTTTAATGATCATTTTCATGATTTTGTAAAGATGAAAAGAAATTATTTTACCTGTCTGTGTTCTTAGTTTTAAAAAGAATTTCCTGCAACGAGAGAAGAAAATGAAGTTAAAGAAATGAGAAGAAGAAAAAATGTAGATAAGAATAAGTCAGAAAAAAGAGGAAAGGAAAATGAAAGAAAGATGAGAGAATATGAGTATTGAAGGATAACTATAAAGTCTATTTGAAATTTGAATTTTGAAATTGAGAATTTGGCTCCATTGATTGGATTCCGTGTCAACCAAAATCTGGCTTATAGTTGGCATGTAATGGAACTGACTTTTTGAAGAGCAAAAAAAATCAAACTATAAGCTTTTTATAGTTAAATGACATAATAGTAGTTAAGTGAGGTCATTTAGTTAGAAAAAGTAATTTTTAGACAAAATTTACCCTTAAAAGTGATATGTGGCAGCCAATCATTGATGGGCAAAAATAAGTTTTCCACAACATCTTCCCTTCTTATATTAATATTAAAGAGGGATAATTTTCAAAGAGTAGCATATTAAATGATTTATACTAACACTTTATAACCTCCTTAATTAGAAAACAATAATATGCCAACCTCTCCCCTCCAAAACCCTCCATCCAAACATACCCTAAATTTGTTTTTTAGTTGTTGCTGTTGCTGTGTTTAAATGAAACATAGATGATACCTCTTTTGTGATTGATTGATCATGTGATGTGGTGTATTGTATTTATCTGTGCAGGTGATTTGATTACATTTGAGTGAGTTCCCACAACACAATGACTATTGGTAATATTTTTAAAGATGAAGCCAGCGAAGAGAAAGGAGAGCGAGCAAGAATGTCATCTTTTGTTGGGGCCATGGCTATTGCTGACTTGGTTAAGACTACCTTAGGCCCAAAGGGAATGGATAAAATTTTGCAGTCAACAGGTAGAGGCCGTGAAGTTACTGTCACTAATGACGGTGCTACAATCTTGAAGTCCCTTCACATTGATAACCCAGCTGCTAAAGTCCTCGTCGACATTTCTAAAGTTCAAGATGATGAAGTTGGCGATGGAACTACCTCTGTTGTTGTATTGGCTGGCGAACTTTTAAGGGAAGCAGAAAAGCTCGTTGCAGCTAAAATTCATCCCATGACTATAATAGCAGGTTTCCGAATGGCAGCCGAGTGTGCTCGTAGTGCTTTGGTAGAGAAGGTTGTGGACAACAAAGGAGACGCTGGTATGCTTGCTTTCCCTTTTGCATGTTTCCTTTGGGATTAGGTTTTACCATTGGCTCTGAATACTTTGTTATCATTAGAATTGTTGTTATCATTTTGTTTACAACATGGTTAGATATTAAAGCATTCTTTTGTCTGTATCTTATGCATGAACTTACTGGGTTTTGCAGAGAAATTCAGGTCAGACCTGATGAACATTGCAAGGACTACTTTGAGCTCCAAAATTCTCTCACAAGACAAGGAGCATTTTGCAAAATTAGCTGTAGATGCTGTAATGAGATTAAAGGTGAACAGTCACTACCCTACTAATACAGAGTTCCGTTTTATGCATTGTTGCCATGATCTCTCCATAGTGTATGCATTGTTGCCATGTTATCTCCATTGGTCCAACCGTGGAAAAACTTTAATCTACAAAGGGCCTGTTTGGATTGGCTTACTTTTGAGCTCATGCAAATAAATAAGATTTTATGTATTATTTATCCATAAGCTTGTCAGGTAGTTAATGAAAAAACAGCATATGAAGATACAATTTTCGTTAGTGAGAACTTACGAATTAACATAAAAGCTTATTTATTTTCATAAGCTATAAAATAAGTCGATCCATTCAGGCCCAAAAATTAGTTACAAATTTGATCTATATACTTTTCTGCATGCTTGGCTAGTAAATACTTAAAATTATATGTTATTTAGAAGTTTGGTTACAATGTTTTATATGATCCTGCAGTTTATAATCCATTCTTATGATGCGAGTATAACCTTTCAATTTCTTTCCAATCCTTAAAAAACAGTTTTTTGAGTTTTCTAATATAATTTAATGATAGCTTGTTCGACCCTTGAATGCTCCATAAAAAGTATTCACTGAAATAATGGGTTCAACTAGGTTATATTTTTGGCAGGTTATAGCAGTATTTCATTTGTGGGGATGATTTTGCCTTTTCTCCCTAATGGTTTAAAAGTACACAATGTTCTGGTTTTAATTCCATACAGTTATTCATTTTTTTTGTACTTCTGTGCTAGCTGCCTCGCCATGCATCAGGATTTTTTTCCCCATAGTGATCTCTATTATTATGAAATTAACTATATGCATTTTCATATTTTAATTTCCTTTTTTAAATTACAGGGAAGCACAAATTTAGAATCTGTCCAGATTATAAAGAAGCCTGGAGGATCATTGATAGACTCATTTTTAGACGAAGGGTAATATCGCTGAGAAGTTCCACATTTTTTAGTTTGAATATCAAATGATTCTATTCTATCTTTTTTTAAATCCTGGGGTTTTTCTTTTGTATTGAGTTGCATAGGTAGCCTTCAAGTAACTTGAATAAACTCAATGATCTCCAACTTCGCCACTATCTGTATAATGAACTATTTGCATTAGTCTTGGTAATAAATAATATCTCTGTTTCTAAATTGGATTATATTTTGGTTTAGATTTATTCTTGACAAGAAAATTGGTCTCGGACAACCCAAACGCATAGAGAATGCAAAGATACTGGTTGCAAACACTGCCATGGACACCGACAAGGTGAAGATATATGGAGCTCGTGTTCGTGTTGACTCTATGGCTAAAGTTGCTGAGATTGAAGGAGCCGAGAAGGAGAAAATGAAAGAAAAGGTGAACAAGATCATAGGTCATGGCATCAACTGTTTTGTTAACAGACAGTTGATTTACAATTTTCCAGAGGAGCTCTTTGCTGATGCAGGAATACTGGCTATTGAACATGCTGATTTTGATGGTATTGAGCGTTTGGCTCTGGTAACTGGTGGTGAAATCGCATCAACGTTCGACAACCCTGAGTCTGTTAAGCTTGGGCAGTGCGAACTTATTGAAGAGATTATGATTGGTGAGGATAAATTGATTAAGTTTTCTGGTGTTGCAATGGGGCAGGCATGCACAATAGTTTTGAGAGGTGCTAGGTACTTTTTCTTCTTTTGTTATTATAAATTCCTTTCTGACATTCTTTTACATATTCAGGGATTATAATCTTGATACCATATTACTTCAGATCATTTTTCTTTTAGGCTTTGTTTGGAGGGATGGATAAATCTTTCACAATTTTTTGAAAGAGCAATTTTTTAGATTGAATTTAAAAAATTCATATAAACCCCCAGAATCCTCCTCCAATACAATTTTTGAGTTCCCCCAAATGAGAGGGATTTTGCATTATGAATAAAAAATCATCCCCCAAAGTCCTCCCCTCTCATGTCTTCTATTTTTTCCACTTGCTCCTTCCTTTTTTCCAAAACCCTCCCCTCCCCTCCCCTCCAAACAAAGCCTTAAGGTTTTCTTATTCTAGCAGTTTTTATTTGTAATATTTCACTATTTATTCATGGTATTAGTATTTCATAGGAATTGCTTAATACAAATGACCCATTTATTCAGTTTCTGTTCTGCTGAAATGTTGGATTTTTTTCTTCGACAAATGCTGGAATGTTGGATATTAATTGCTTTCATGCAAACTTAGTTTATGCCCTTATATTTATATTGCTCCGCTCCTTACCATTTATTATGCTTCACTCAGTGCCTTTGAGTGGTACATGTATGGACTTCCTTGTATGTATCAGTAGACAGCTGTTTTTTTAACAAATTTGATTGGCAGTTTTTATTTTTAGTTGCACTTTCAGCCTTGACGTCTGATTTTGTGGCAGTCACCATGTTCTTGATGAAGCTGAGAGGTCATTGCATGATGCCTTGTGTGTGCTATCTCAGACTGTCAATGACAGCAGGGTGTTGCTTGGAGGTGGGTGGCCTGAAATGGTAATGGCAAAGGAAATTGATGCATTGGCAAGGAAAACTCCAGGAAAAAAGTCTCTTGCAATGGAGGCATTTTCTCGGGCTCTCTTGGCTATACCAACAACCATTGCTGATAATGCTGGTTTGGACAGTGCTGAGTTGATTTCTCAGCTCCGCGCTGAGCACCAGAATGAGGGATGTACTGCTGGAATTGATGTCATCTCTGGTTCTGTAAGTACAATACAGATAATTGTGTGGATTTATTAGTGTACATAATTTTGAAACGCTGCATCTTAATATATCATTCCATAATCTTTTTATCGGTGGAAGTTCTGTTTCTGATCACTGCATTCACTCTGGTCATATCATGGTGATTTCAGCATATGACATGAAATGTTTAATTGAAATTTGCAGCATAAGTTTGTATTTTGTTTCATTTAGTCCTTCCTAAATTTGATTGACTCCCTAGTGTATGATAGGGACTTTGGTATCATGTGGAGCCTAAGTCCCGCATTGAATAGTATGAGATGCTTGGTGGAGTACTCAAGTGACTTGGTTCTTCCCTCATGACAACCAGATTTTAAGGAGTGCTTGAGTGTGTATCAGTGTACAATTTATTAACTGAGTAATGAGTACATGTAACAGTGATTTTACCAAGTTTATGTTGTATTTTAAAAAAGTATCCTGTAGGCTGCTAGCTCAACTTGCTTCCATTGCATTTTCTGTTTGTCTAATATACTTCGATCGTTGTGTACTTCTGGTAGGTTGGAGACATGGT
The DNA here is from genome assembly GCF_003473485.1 of Medicago truncatula. Lineage (NCBI taxonomy): Eukaryota > Viridiplantae > Streptophyta > Magnoliopsida > Fabales > Fabaceae > Medicago > Medicago truncatula. The sequence continues at coordinate 53,779,907 of NC_053048.1, forward strand.
TGAACGGGGGATTTGTGAAGCATTCAAAGTCAAGCAGGCTGTATTGCTATCTGCAACAGAGGCAGCTGAGATGATCCTTAGAGTTGATGATATCATAACTTGTGCTCCAAGGAGGAGAGAAGACAGAATGTAAAAATCTAGTGATCATCCAACTTCAGATGGCGAATTCCCGACTTATTCCAAAAATTTTCAATGTGGGTCAGCAACCAAAAGAATCATCATAGAATTGTTTAAATCAAGTGGTCACAATTGAACTTTTTATGTGCTTGTTTAAATTTTGATTGTTGTTATGTGCATTTCCAGTTTCACCAATTGGAATTTTGATCATGTCTTTAATGTGTGTATTAGTCTAGCTGCGAATTGGAATCTTACTATTTGATATATTGTTTGAATGTTAGTGTAAGCTTTTTAAAGTATTATGATGTGTTGTCACAATTTTTCTTAAAAGGATTTAATTTGTTTGGGGGGTCAAACTTTTTTATACATGCATTCACCTAAACCACTTTATTATGCCACTTTTTTAAGTTTGTTTCCGAAATATCTCTACAAATATTTATTTGGCATTTATTTTATTAGATGCACGGGTAAATAAAATATTTACCGTCGGTGAATATAAACTAATCTGTTTTTAGAAAAAATAAGCTGGTGTTCTTTATAAAAAGGTTTCTTCTAGATAGTTTTTCTGTCCTCCCGTTGAATAAACCAATCAGGGTTTTACGCATTGAACCGAATATCATGACGCATTTGAAATTTAGAAGGATATATGTTTTGTTAGGAAACCATAGATCGAGCCTTTGTTTCAGTCAAACATTAATTTCACTTTGTTATATATACTTATGCAGCATTTACAAATGCATAAATAGTAACCGGTGTCCCATGAATACTAGTTAATACCCTCAATACTAGTTAATAATGATACAAAAAAAATGAAGTTAGAGCATCCATAACTGAGACATCCATTTTTGGGTTTTTAAATGGGTCCCACTTATACACATCACTTATTTATAATTTTTTAATAGTAGCACCTAATAAGAACTCAATCCCTCAAATTCTCACAATTTTTTTTAAAATGGGACCCCCTAATCAACTGTCAATAACTTTATATCATTACATATCAATTATTTAATATTAAAAGAGTGTGGGTCCCGCTTAAAAGTGGGGGTCTTAACTAAGACCTCGAGTCTTATACCCTGAAGAAGATTCTCCCCAATGGGAGTACCTAATAGATACCAGGTCTTAAATGGTTAAGATCCTCCCATTGAAGATGATCTTATAACTAGAAAGGAATGCTTTTTTGTCATTTTTATGGATTGATTACACAATTTTCAATGTAATAACTAATAGTATATAATTTCATTATCTTTAACGAGTGTTTCTGAGTATCGGTTAACGTTTTCCATAAATTAACATATGCCTTAAAAAATATATATATATATATATAGAAAATAGAAAGACTTAAAAATATCTGCGCAGACTATATCCAGTTTAAAAGTATTTGTTGTATATGCTCTGTATTCATTGATTTGTTAAGAATGAATATGAGGTCGTTGTCATCATCATCATCATCATCACCTGCAACTGTAACGAAACTCGCCCTCTCAATCCACTCCTCCTTCCCCACTCTCAATCTCAATCCAATCTTCTTCTACAAATTCAAATCCAATAAACATAACAAACCCCCTTTCTTCTCCATCCGCAATTGCACCACTTCCAATTCCATCTCAGCGAAACCATCTTCCCAACTCCGTAAAAACCGTTCCTCAAATTCCGACTCCGACCCCAAACTCACCGCCCTCCGCCGTCTCTTCTCCAAACCCGATGTCTCCATTGACGCTTACATCATCCCTTCTCAAGACGCTCATCAGAGCGAGTTCATCGCTCAATCTTACGCTAGACGAAAATACATTTCTGCTTTTACTGGCAGTAATGGAACCGCCGTTGTTACCAACGATAAAGCCGCTCTCTGGACTGATGGTCGCTATTTTCTCCAGGTTCCTTTTTCAAAACACAGACACATAGTTTTTAATTCATTTCACACTACTTGTTTTCATATTATTATTTCTTTCATTTTAGGCAGAGAAGCAACTGAACTCCAATTGGATTCTCATGCGTGCTGGAAATCCAGGAGTCCCTACTACCAGTGAGTGGCTCAATGAGGTTTTGGCGCCAGGTGCTAGAGTTGGCATTGATCCTGTTAGTAACTTAACTCTTATTTTCTACCTTCATTTTACCATCTAGCCTCTCCTTTCAATTCACTTATTTGACCTTATGGTACTGTTTTTCAGCTTATTTCCATAAGCTATTCAGGATAAAGTATATAAACAACCTACAACTTTATTTACAAACAATTTCACTTTATTTTATCTTTTGTTTATAGAAATTAGCTTATACACAAGCATTCATATGATAAGAGTTTATTCTGTAAGCACTTAATTAAGTTGTTCATACTTTATATCTAACTGGTAATCTCAATCTTAAACATCCTTTGAAATATTTTGTTTATACTTCTAGTAACCTAAACTCCTAAACCAATTGAAACCATGTTTTCTCCCTTTTCCTTGTGTCATTTGCATTGCTTTTTATTTTTTACAGTGCCTGATAGGGTGTTATGTTCTGTATTGTTAAGGAGGCAGTTTCTTTTTACTTCGGATGCTGCTGAAGAACTTAAACATGTCATCTCTAAGAAAAACCATGAGCTCGTTTATCTGTACAATTCAAATCTTGTGGATGAAATATGGAAAGAAGCTAGGCCGGAGCCTCCAAATAAGCCGGTTAGAGTGCATGGCCTCAAGTATGCTGGTTTAGATGTTGCGTCGAAATTGTCATCTCTGAGGTCTGAACTTGTTCAGGCTGGTTCATCTGCAATTATTGTCACCGCGCTTGATGAAATTGCGTGGTTGTTGAACTTGGTAATGCATCTCAACAAACAACACCTTCTTTTAACTTGTTGTACTGACAGATATTTGTATACAATCATATATCCTTGTAAACCATCATTCAGGATCTTATTCAAGTTGCTCGGGTATAACATGAGTAGTTCATTGATTTCTTTTTTTTCCCCTCTGTTTTTCACTGTTGATGGTTTAATCAGTGAGAGTAACTTTTCCCCTTTATTCTTTGAAGAGAGGCAGTGATATCCCACATTCACCTGTTGTGTATGCATATTTGATTGTGGAGATTGATGGTGCTAAGTTATTTATTGACAATTCAAAAGTTACTGAAGAGGTGGATGACCACTTGAAGAAAGCAAACATAGAGATCAGGCCATACAATTCAATTGTATCCGAGATTGAAAAGTAATTATGGAAATCTTTTTTTATTTTTATTTTATTATTATTTCACGACCCTTCCATTTTTCATATTTTTAGTGGAAATGTCCAAGAATGGTACAGTAGAAAGGCCAATTTTTTATATTTTAAAACAGTAGTTTTCGTTCTGTCGCTTTTTTATGCTTAATTATTTTGTTTGTAAAAGCAGCACTGTTTGGAACTGAGCTTGATTTTCTTTCAGTTTGGCAGCACGAGGATCCTCCCTTTGGTTGGATACTTCCTCTGTTAATGCTGCTATTGTAAATGCCTACAAAGCTGCATGCGACAGATATTATCAGAACTACGAGAGTAAACATAAAACTAGGAGCAAAGGTTTTGACGGATCAATTGCGAACTCAGATGTCCCCATTGCTGTCCACAAATCCTCCCCTGTTTCACTAGCAAAGGCCATAAAAAATGAAACGGAGCTGAAAGGAATGCAAGAATGCCATTTAAGGTGACCATAACTTACCTTGACAAGGATCACCCACAATGTTTTTCCATGTTTTGATTTCTATATTTTGATGATCTCTTTTAAGTTGGAGTGATTGTAAATACAGAATCCACAGATTATATAGATGAGCTATGCATTAGACTCTCTGTTTCAGTTATTAAAAAATTGGTATCTGGTTTTGGAAAATTGTGATAGATCATGTAGTCAACTCAGCTAACACTTACCTTTTATTTGTCAAAACATCATTTTTCCAGGGTCGGTGGGGGTTTGCTGTCTTCTTTTATTTTGCAAATGGTAGTTGGTTGATATTTTCTTTACCGTTTTAATGAAACATGTTTGTTCACATTTAAAAGAGTTACTTACTGTTTTGGCTGATAGCTGCATTTTTCTTCTTTCCCCTGTTGACTATTCATAAATATTTGATAAGAATGTTTAATCTATGTAGAAGAGTCCACATAGAAACTTGCCTTTTGCAGTTTATATACAACTGTTTTATCTTATTGTTTGCAGGGATGCTGCTGCCCTTGCTCAGTTCTGGGATTGGCTAGAGAAAGAAATTACCAACGATAGGATATTAACAGAAGTAGAAGTTTCAGACAAACTTCTCGAGTTTCGCTCAAAACAAGCTGGTTTCTTGGATACTAGCTTTGACACGATAAGCGGTACTGTAGTACATTGGCAAAACTTTTCAATTTTTTCACTCAAATATTGGTTGAAGAAACATGAAAAGATACAACTGTGTCTTTTTTTCCAAAGACTGGTTTAACTGCCAATTATTCCAGGGAATATTACAAAAAAGCATCACATGCTAAAAATATCGACAGTGAATGAAAACAATTTAGTGATTCTGTGTAAAAAAGTTGTAGGAAGTCTATAAAAACATGCTACTGTTATTCCATTATTATGACACATATGTTTACCCATAGTTCTGTTTTATTGTTTTCAGTATCTTCTTACACGCTTCTTTTATTGTAGCTAAACAGATAGATATTAGATCGACAGATATAACCTTTGGTCCAACTCATCTTCCCCATAGACCTATAATCTATTCATTTCATCGGTTCAGGTTCCGGTCCAAATGGTGCTATCATACACTACAAACCAGAACCAGGGAGTTGTAGTACTGTGGATGCCAATAAATTATTCTTATTGGATAGTGGTGCTCAATATGTTGATGGCACAACTGACATTACACGGACAGTTCATTTTGGCAAGCCAACAACTAGAGAGAAAGAGTGTTTCACCCGAGTTTTGCAGGTATCATGCTTTTATAATTTTTCTTGAGTTTCTTGTACAAATTTTTTCTGAAGTTGATTTCTTCATTTTGTTCATTAGTGTTCCTTACAAGTCAATCATGCAAATGTATACCTTTTTTTTTTGTTCCAATGTTAACACCTGAGTTCTAGCAATCTTACTTTCTTGAATAATTGTTTGTCTTAACACATATATCTAATTTCCAGGGTCATATAGCTCTTGATCAGGCAGTCTTCCCGGAAGATACCCCTGGTTTTGTGCTGGATGCATTTGCACGATCCTTTCTTTGGAAAGTTGGGCTTGACTACAGGCATGGTATATTTCTGCTTCCAGTGGTGGTCTATTTTCATTTACTTATAATCCAAATGAGTTTATTGATTTACTGAGCATTTGTGCGTACCTGTCATCTATATAGGAACTGGGCATGGTGTAGGAGCTGCATTGAATGTTCATGAAGGCCCTCAAGGCATCAGTTACCGTTATGGAAATTTGACCCCTCTAGTGAATGGCATGATTGTAAGCAATGAACCTGGCTATTATGAAGACCATGCTTTCGGCATTCGGATTGAGGTAATATTCTCTTCAGTTATCTGACATGTTCTGAAATGTTAACTCTGGCTTCCAGTTTTGTTCAACTAGTTTTATTGTGTGTTATTATAGCCATATTTACTTTATCTCCTTTATAAAGCCAATCCTATACACCAATTATATGTGGGAAAAATTCAAGCTGAATTTCTGATGAAATATGAGGTTTTTGAGATCTGTTTAAATTTGATAACTATTTCTAGATTTCCTCGCTGGTTAATATGCTCAGTTTCAACTTATATGCATGGATTGAAAAACCTTCCATGAGTCATGAGTGTCTTAAGAGGCTTTCCGTGAATTACTTGATGCAATATTTTCATATATTTCAACATTCTTAGTATCACTTATCTGTGAAAGTGCCCAGATACCATCCTACTTGATCACCAAGTTTGTATACGTTGGAAATTCTGCCTTCAATGCGGCCCGCACCTTGCTGCCTAATTGCTGCATTTGGGTTGCCTTCATCGCAGCCTCCAACATGTTCCTTGTGTTGGGTGTGAAGGGGTAGATTTAGTCCAACATTGCCTAGAGATATAGCACGTGGTAGTGTTTATAAAGAGAGAGACTCATCACCTTACAAGCTGGTTTTGTAACCCAACCCAAAATTCTAAGAGTATATTACGTTGTTTTTCCTTCTTTTCTTCTTTTCTTCCTAACTGTTGGGATAATATTTGTCAGTCCTATTATGGGTTGTATAATGATGGCACTATCTTAACTTGCAGAATCTACTGTATGTGAGAAATGTTGAGACACCAAATCGTTTTGGAGGAATTCAATACCTAGGATTTGAAAAGCTTACATACGTGCCCATTCAGGTATGCCAATGGTTGTCAATCGCCCTGGTCCGATATATATTCTGTTAGTTTTTTTTTTGCAAAATTAAACCCCTGTTCGTAGTTCAACATCAGGAATTGAGAATGTTTATTGGTTGCAAGTCCTTTTTCTTAAGTGGGGATCTGGGACTGACTTGGTCCAACAGAAGTTCTCTAGGCCCATTTAGAGTGTTTGAAAGAACTTATTTGGCTTATCTTATGACATAAACAATTGTCAGGTATTTGGAAGAGCCTATGAAAATAGCTTGTGATATTGTACTAAAGTTGTTTTCAACTTATTAGAACTAATCTATTTTCTGTCTCTACGTCTGAAAGTATTTGGAACTTCACCAATGAAAATTGGCTGCTGCTCATTCCATTTTAAAGCTTGCTATATTTTAAATATATTTCCAAAGATCTGAAGTATTACTTTCAGTTTTCATTCAGTCGCCTTAGTTTCTCGTGAAATTTTAGAATGATTTGTTTGAGCCATATATTCTTTCACACACTCATTTTTAACCTGGGCATAACCTGCAGATAAAATTGGTTGACGTGTCTCTGCTATCGACAACAGAGATTGATTGGCTTAACAACTACCACTCAGTAGTATGGGAAAAGGTATTTTGCTCTGTGCGTTGCATTGCATGCCTTTTTTCTTTCTTTTGATTCTCTTTTTCCCTGTCTTTTACACGTCTCTATGAAGTAATAGAAATTCATCTGGATGTGCTTTTGTAACCACCTCCTTATTCTTCTGTTTCTTTAAAATATAAAATTTGATCACACTCTAACTCAGCAATTTAAGATCATCAAAACATCATGTAGTATAATTGCTTTTATCTCCTCCGACAATCCTCTCTCTTTGGCATGTCCATGGAACCACCCTTTACCCCAAATGAACAAGAAAAGGGCCCTGCATCGTGCAGTATGGCCAGTCCCCTGATACGAGATTGGGCTAAGTTCTTCAATTGGGCTCCATAATTCACGACCAAAATGGAGAAAAAGTTTCCTTTTTGGAGGACTGAATACAACCAAGGGATTTCACCTCTTGCATATGCCAAATTCTAGGATTACTTTTCTATTAGACATTTCTATTTCATGCTAGATTTCCTTTTCTGTTGGTAAATCATTCTTCTGTTATATGCCATGTAAGGGTCATAGGCTAGGTGGCACCATGGCAGTATATCCACCTGTGTAGCGGATTATCATGACTATAAACCTTTCTTAGGGTACATAATAATCAGAACTTTTTTCCCTTGTTTTCCCTGCTCCCTTAAATATTTCCCTTGCTGTCCTTGCTCAAAAAGGATTCTGTCATTCCATTACTCCGACACTCTCCAGCTGCTGCTTTTCCTTTTAAAAATATAAACTCTCTAAAAATTTATAATTTGTAATCCTGTATGGTCGATTGTTTTATAACTACTTTGATGCATCCACAGGTTTCACCATTGCTGGATGGCTCTGCTCGCCAATGGCTTTGGAACAACACTCAGCCTATCATCAGGGAAACAGTTTAAGGATTTACATGCTAATGTGTTTGGGCACCTGTGCTCCTCATTCTGGCGTGCTAATCTTACCTATTTGACTTTATACTCCAGATTTCCTACTTAATCTGTATGCTGTGAATTAAATAGTGAATAGAGATTACAGAATTTGATAAATAGGAGTTGAGCTTGGCAGGGCAAATGAGCATTTAGCCATTTGCATCACTGAAGTGTGCGTGCTTTATGGTATTCAGTATAATTTTTACTGTTGGTAGTGTTGTTATAGTTAACATTCTGTCTCTACTCTGAATTGTAGTAATTAAAAGGACGGTCTTCAACTTTTTGCTTTTCATGGTATCAATTAGACTTGAAATGAAATGGAGTATGATTGGGGAGATTGAATTAATGTTTATTATGGATCCTACTGATGTCAGAAACTCTGGCATTCAAATTCAATTGATCTTGTTGTGGACATCGCCCATAAAAGCAAATAGACATCGCCCATAAAAGTCACAAAATTTCAGCACAAGCAGCAGCGTCTTGACTAAAGGACAGGTTCAGATCAACATTCAATACGACCCATCATGCAGCAGGGGGAGTCTAATGAATGTACTGACATCTCAAAGCCGAACTATTTCTGCTATATTTATGATACAAACTTAACAATGATCACAATGTTGATGTGTAAACTGTATTTAGTATTTCAAAACTCAAAAATCGATATCAACAATTTATCATGTTTGATTTACTGTCGGTTTAGCAAGAGCACATGTTAAAATGTGAGTTAAGGAATATCCAAGGCCTTTGAAAATTTGGTTGATTAAAAGACAAATACACACGTGCCTGCAATCCATGTCAATAATGTGATTTGAACAACTAAAAAGCAACAATTTATATAACTATTTGAACAACTAAAAATCAACAATTTATTTAACAACTATCTAAAAATACACAATTTATCATTGATGATGCGACTAAAAGAGAGATACAAAGGCAATAAAAAATATCAAATAATACCTAATACCTACAAATATATGGCGTTGAACAACAATTTAGTTTCCAATTTAGCATTACTCATTCATTCAAGCATGGAATGGAATCATCTGTTTTATCTGCAAACATGGACCAAAGTTGTCATCGATTTGATTTTTAGATTGTCCAACAAAGAAAAAAAGCACTTTAATGTTGAATGAAAATGCATTTTTGATAGATTGAATGGGAAAAAAAATCATGTTAAGTGATTGTACATCAAGTAACAAGTACGAAAATTGATGGAGGAATTGTGTATTGCATACCATTTTTTCTCTGTCCTATATTGTTTTTTGTCCGACGTTCTCCTATAGGTGAGGTTTAGGGTGGCGTTTAATTTGGGAAAGGGAAGTTGTTTTCCACCATGGAAAAGTGGACTTTTTACCATTAGATTTTATAGGAACGCTGATCTTATCATAGTCTACCTACACCATATATTTATTTCATATTGTCTTCAACCGCATTATCTTCAACCCCATGAGATTGAAATTGATTATTCAGAGTTAGTTTTAAAACTGATTTCTAACTAAATCAATTAAAATCGATTAAAATAGTTAAGAAGCAAATCAACACCAATTAAAACGTTGCACCAAATCTCAAAATTAAATACCTGCCTTATTTCATAATTGGTCCGAACTATCATTCTTTTTCTTTCGCTAAAGTCTGAACGTGAGCGGTTAATATAATTAGTTGCTGCTTAAAAATTTTGGTGCCATGATTGTGTGATTTGGTTCACTTTATTTGATTATAAAATAACATAGAAATACCCAAATCTGGAGTTGAATCAGATTCAATGAAACTACATATGTTGCTTGAATTGAGTCATCAAGAACACCTCTTTACTCCAATCTTAACAAATTAACAATGCTTCTTTTTCGTAGAAATACCCAGATCTTAAGTTGAAAGTTGAAGAAATACCCAAATCTGATTTTGAATAATTTTGTTTTTGATGTAGAACAAAGAAATAGTGTGCATAAGTATGAACAATGAAATAATTTTGACAGGCCATGCTTCTTAAAAAAAAATAAAATAATTGACAGCCATTAAATATTATATTTAGGGTGAAGAACACAGAAATAGGAGACACGGGGTTCTTAGAAACAAAGGGTGTTGAGTTCATTTTTAAGCGGTAGCCACACAATCCATAAAGCTTCTCATAATCATCAACCCATTTTCAAGTAAATCTAATACAACACTTTCTTATTATCATCAACAATACATTTTCAAAAATATGTGTATTTGATTTTGGATGGCAGTGGTGATTTGGGAGGAGGGTGGGGAATGGGGTGGTGGTGGTGGAAGAGTAGGTGTCATCGATGGTGTGGAAGGAAGTTTGTTGTTGGGAGGAGGTGGAGAGAGAAAGTGAGGGAGATTTGATACTGAGAGTTCATGATAAAGATGTGTTCTTTATTAGATCCAATGGTCAGAAAAAGCTTTCCCATGGTGGGGAAAAACTAGTCTTTCCCAAATTAAATGCCACCGAGGGTTTAGTATGGGAAAGAGGAGTTGTTTTCCACCATGAGAAAGTAAATATTGACCATTAGATAAAGTAGAGAACATAATTTTATCATAGACACTCAACACCAATTTTTTTTCCCCACACCCATTCACCATCGACGATCTCCTTCAACCATCGGCAGTTACAGAAAAAATAGATTTTTCAAAATCTATTCCCTATATTTCAATGGCAAAACTTACATGGGCATGTGATTCTTTCTTCTCTCTACAGTGAGCAAAAATTACATAGGGTCTGATTGGTAACTCCCAAAAAGAGCTTATAGCTTATAAGCTCGTCTGACAAAAAAAAGCTCTGTTTGGTAACGCTTTTTTACAACGAGCTTATAACTTATTTCATGAGCTTATAAGCTATTTTTCAGAAGCTACTTCAAGTAGCGTTTGAGCTTATAGCTTATCATATTTTCTTCCATTTTTATCCTTATTGATTTATCTAAAACCCATTTCTACCCCTTTATAATTTATTAAATGTTACGTTTATATATATGAAAGATGTCACGTTTATATATTTTCTTTGAAGTAATGTTACATTTATATTTTTTTTTAATGACGTTAAGTTTATATTTTTTTAAATAAACGTTACGTTTATATTGTTTTTTTAACGTTGCGTTTATATTTTGTTACGTGCTTTTATATAATATTGTTTTTATTGTGCTTTTTCTTTAATCATTTTTTTTTGTACTGTTTTTATATATATATTGTCTAGTAATACATGTTACACATTTTTCTTACAAAAGAAAAAACATATATTGTTTCGCTTCTTTTTAACAATAGTATATGTCCCGTGAGCTCTGCTCAGTTGGTAGGGACAAATGCATTTTATATGCAGGGGTCGGGGTTCGAACTCCGGACACCCCACTCCTCCACATTTAAAATGTGTGAGCTCCAGCCACTAGGCTACCTGACCAAAAAAAAAAAAAAATAGTATATAAAATATATACATACATATATAATATATATATTAAAATAATAAATTAGAATTATTAAATTTTAAGTATTCTACTTTTTTGTAAAGAAAATATTTTATTTATCAATTGATATAGATTTTATTATGAATGTCCTTTTATGTCATTTTACGTTTATCAGCTATCAGTCATCAGCTATAAACTATCAGCTATCAGTCATCAGCTATAAGCTCTTTTTACCAAACAGAGCCACAAATAAATTAAAACATAACATGATAAAAGAAATTTCAATTAGAATTTATGAAAATTGACAAGCTTTGTTAATGGGTTTGAAGTTTATAATTGAACCCCTGCCAAGATCAGGATACAAACCTATTCATGGAAAAATTTCCATTGGGTATATGGTTCTCTCTAACCCCTAAAAAGAATTCATCCAATCTAAAAACCAAACCCAAATTCAATTCAAGGATTTTGTTCTTTATTTTGCAATCGGGTCTTAAAATTTTGGGTCTTTATGTTAGTTTAATTATTTGATGTCTCTGGATCTGTGAATTTTTTATTAATTGAAATTTGAAAGATGGGATTAAGTAAGTATAAGAGGTTATGAATCAGTTGAACTCCAATCTGTTTAAACTGGAAGGAAACTCCTCATTTTGTTTTGGAGAGAAGCAATTCTTGACTTCTTCCTTGAAAGCTTCCTGAAGCTTGAGGAAAAGAATAGTAGTTTTTCTCTATCATTGTAATTTTTGCCAAAATATACAAGAGAAAAAAAAAAAAACAGATACAAGAAGGAGCAGAGTTTGGGACAACAAGTGGTTGGTGAGCATGGAAAAAAAATCTGGTGTTAAGTATGTATAATAGAAGTATGTTCTCTACTTTATCTAATGGTCAAGATTAGCTTTGCTATGATGGGAAACAACTCCCCTTTCCCATACTAAATGCCACCCATACTAAGATTGCCCCTCTCCTATATTATTATCGGAGGCTGAAACTTTTTTTTTTTAGGTATTGTTTGTCATATTTTTCCCTCTAATTTCTATTTGTTACTAGCGAAAAGACGGACCACCGTCTTTCCGCTCTTTTTATTGCGCTAACGTTTGAAAATAATGAACGGTGTTTTTTTTTTTTTTATGAAATTTTGATTTTCATTAAAATTAAAAATATAAATGTTTGTTGCTTACAAGTTATAACAAATCAAACTAACCATGATTATCTATTTCAATTACACCAACAATATAACAAAAAAATATAATCTAAATTCTTTTTCTTAGTGACGCCAACAACAATTTTTAGGCTAAAATATGGTTTTGGTCCCTGCAAATATGTCTCGTTTTGGTTTTAGTCCTTGTAAATTTTTTTTGTTGTTTTTGGTCCCTGCAGGTACTATTGCAGGGACTATTTTCAAAAACAAAATATTTTGCAGGGACTATTTCTCTAATAAATGGGTTCAGTCATCATGTGTCACGTGTGCAAATCATCACAAAAGTGGAGTCAGGGACCAAAAACAACAAATTTTTTTTACAGGGACTAAAACCAAAACGAGACATATTTGCAGGGACCAAAATCATATTTTAGCCCAATTTTTATTATAAAAAAAAAAGTTGTTTAACGATATAATTGGAATAATGAAAAAGTAAGTATAAATATACTCATTTAGTTTGTTACACTTTTTAAATGATGAAAGGAAAAAAATATACATATATATTCATATCGTGTTTGTTATTTGTTTTAATATTTAAATTATTCTTAATTTAGTTATATGTGTTATTTGTATTGAAAATTGAGGGTATTTTTGAAAAGGAAAAGACCAGCCTAAAAGTGCTGAAAGAGGAGGTAATTTTCTTTACTCCCTCCGTCCCAAATTATAAGCAAAAAAACAAAAATCACACTTATTAAGAAAACTAAAACATAAGAATTTGGAGTATAGTTTTTTGTGTTTTCTTTGAAAAAAGTTTTATAGGAAGATGTAAAAACAATTTTCATTGGCTATTGGTTATGGAAAAAATGAAAGAAAGAGAATATTGAATGTAATTTGCATTTAATTTTATGAGAATAACAAAAAAAAAATATTGAAAAAAATAAAAGTTTGTCTTTTTTACTTATATTTTGGGACAAAGAAAATATGTTTTTTTTGTTTATATTATGGGACGGAGGGAGTATATATAGTATAAATATATATATTTTTTTCTCTATTATTCTTATTTTTCATCAACAGTCTAACTATAAAAAATATTTTCCTTTTGCCCGTAAAAAAAATCCTTTTACTTCTTTTTCTCCCCAATTTTATGCCGTAACTCAAACTTGACTTGTTTTCTCTTGGAATCTGATTTTAGTGAAAAAAAGTTTCAACTTAATTTATATAATTTTTTTTATGAACTTAATTAATATAATCTTTTTCTGACAATTAATTAATATAATCTGTATACCAATACAATTTTTTTTCCTTCTATTCTAATTTTTTTCTCTTAAAACCAAACTTACATTTTGCCCATTACATAATGTAAAGGGTGCTTTGATTATTTATTTATTAATAGTGGAATAGTAGTAGCTTCATCCTTAATAACAAAAAAAAACCTATGATATTTCCATAAAAATACTGCATCTATTATTTATTTTTTCAAGAAAGGAAAATCCTTAGAATAATGAAGGGTCAAGTGATGAATAATAATGATTTTTATTTAGAAGGATGTCAATGTAATGATGTGTGTTCAACAAAGATGGACATAATATAATAATGTTTATTTAAAATTAAAAAGGAAATAGAAGTGTTCCAAATTAATTAAGAAAAGTTAATGTAATTATTTTTAATTTGATAAAATTTGAAAATACACTCTCCTTCGTCTTTTCCCTCTTCTACCCTCTTTCTTTCCTTTGTGTAGTTTCTTTCTTACTTCTCTTATGTTCAACGCAACGTAACGGCTCTCACATTCATCACCACTCTTCACAAATGCAAGACATTTTCGGATCAGTTCGCCGGTCACTGGTATTCCGTGCTTCACCGGAGAACAACGAAGATCATCATCATTCAATCGGAGTAGGAGGAACAACAACCCTAGTTGATAAGATCGGTTATTGCATCCGTAATTCTAGAGTTTTCTCTAAACCTTCTCCTCCTTCTCCTTCTCCGCCTATTCCTCCTCCAATTCGATGGCGCAAAGGCGAGTTGATCGGTTGTGGTGCCTTTGGTCATGTTTACGTTGGTATGAATCTCGATTCTGGAGAGCTTCTTGCTGTCAAACAGGTATTCATTTCACAATCGATTCTTCAACTTTCTTTAATTGTGTTTAATTTGATTTCAACTGGTTTTGGATTTAACTTTAAAGCTTACGTTGATTTTGTTTACTTGTTTGATTCATTTTTCAGGTTTTGATTGCAGCAAGTAGTGCTTCAAAAGAGAAGGCACAGGTTTGTTGTTTAACTGCTTCTCATCGCCTCAACTACATCATTTTCATGCTACTCCATTTAAATATTTTCTTTTTTTGGAGATTATGAATTCAATAAATCTATTCATTTAATTCAAATTTCTAATTAAATAGATCATATGTTAAATTTCATATTATTTAAAAAATTATTGATACTTCATCATCCAACAACTTCATTTAACTGTATAATGTAGTTTAAAATAAGAGTTAATACCAATTTTCAGTTTACAACCCTATGATTATTCCATTTTTCTGAGATTTGGCGTAAATGATCATCATGTCAATATCGGATGGTTCAACTGTCGGATTTGTTAAATTTATATTCTATAAAATACTATAAATATAGTAAGACTGAGAGCAGTGTATAAGTCGCAAATGCCGAAATTGTTAGGCCGGATATCTGTGGTGTAGTGCCCCAGGTTCTAACCCGGGACCTCCCATTTGTGTGTGCGAATTCCATGTGATATATTTACCACCCCGTCTACGGGCCAAAAAAAAGAAGAAGATAGAGAGCAGCGTTATCAATAGCAGATGGCAGACTATGACAGAAAACCAAAAATCTCTCATTTTTAGCCTCCATAAAACGCTATGACGGTTGCCAAGAAATCCGACAACGCAATCGGTCGTGGCGCCGTCATGGCCAATATATGACCACACTGATTGAGAAGACTTGCTTGTGGCATGATTCAGATTTTGGACTGTGATTATAGTATTTGCAATATGAATTGAACTGGAAGAAGAGACCATATGCGGTTTTGGTTAATGTTTTGCATACTACTGACAGGCTCACGTAAAAGAGCTTGAGGAAGAAGTCAAACTGCTTAAAGATCTTTCACATCCCAACATTGTTGTAAGTATGATGTTATATTACTAAACAATATCGATAAGCCTATTCGTTCACCTAGACTATCTCTTGATTGGGTATTTTTTTTTTCTTCTTTTTTTGCTGTAGAGATATTTGGGTACTGTTAGAGAAGAAGATACCTTAAATATTCTCCTAGAGTTTGTCCCTGGTGGATCCATATCTTCACTCTTGGGGAAGTTTGGAGCTTTTCCTGAGGCGGTAAGTTCTAGCTACTGAACCATTCTACTTTGGTCATTCTTTATGCCAAACTATTTCAACTAATTCTTTCAACAGGTCATAAGAACTTACACTGAGCAGATATTGCTTGGACTTGAGTACTTGCACAAAAATGGAATCATGCACAGGGACATTAAGGTTGCTTTACTTATCATCTCATTGATATGCATGCAAGCCTGGTTCTTTTTCGGTTACTGATGTCCAAGTATATATTCATTTCAGGGGGCCAACATTCTTGTAGATAATAAAGGATGCATAAAACTTGCGGATTTTGGAGCATCCAAACAAGTCGTTGAGCTGGTAATCTAACTCATATCTGTCACTCTACTATAATGACATTATATATACTGCTTTACCTTTGTGAAGGATATTGTATTTGTATTATTGTTTAAGAGGTGCATTGTTTTATTCTAGGCTACCATGTCTGGTGCCAAGTCTATGAAGGGTACTCCATATTGGATGGCTCCTGAAGTTATTCTCCAGACTGGTCATAGCTTGTAAGGACATTAACCCTATTCACGTATATTATGATATGCTGCTCTGTTTTTTATATGCTTTGACATGAATAAAACTGAAAGTTTCTTCTAGTCAGATGTCACTCGGTGTAGTCTAAACTGAAAATAGAGAGATGGTATTTAGCACCTGGCAAATAGTGCAGATGAGAGTGAAGAGAGAAACACAGAAAATAATGTGGATAAAAGATGGAAAAGAGGAAAAATGATATTTCACGTGTAACTATCTGTTTGTATATAAGTTGTGAATCATTATGTCTATTGTCCAAAAATAAAGTTCTTTCTCAAAATATTGAAAAATGTTAGCTGCAGGAATTATCAGAATGCTTTTGAAACTAAATATCAATGTTTTCATACGCTGATGCTTATTTTTTCAGCTCTGCTGACATATGGAGCGTGGGCTGTACAGTGATTGAGATGGCCACTGGAAAGCCTCCTTGGAGCCAGCAATACCAACAAGAGGTATATTATGAATTGTCTTTTGAAATTATGTTTGAAGTGCTCTCTGAATATCTACTAAAATAATGGGATTTCAGGTTGCTGCTCTCTTCCATATAGGGACAACTAAGTCTCATCCACCAATCCCTGATCATCTCTCTTCTGGAGCAAAAGATTTTCTGCTAAAGTGCTTGCAGAAGTATGCTCCTTTTAATTTTCTCCTGCTTTCCTTTTATAATGTAGATATGCAGGAATTGATCATACTAAATACTTTTATACATTTTAGGGTGAGATGATTTTTATTATTCATTTGCGCGTGTGTGTAAGAGAGTAGAATGCAAAAGAGAGATGCTTTAATTTCAAATGTTAATCGGCAGATTACAAATGTCTCATTAAAATATGTAATCCTTTTGTAGGGAACCAATTTTGAGGCTATCAGCATCAGAACTTCTTCAGGTGATTCTACGAGCATTTATCTTTTGACTCTGCATATGAAAGCTAGAACTACTGCTATTGATCAGTAGTGGATTCTACCTTGTTATTATCAGTGTTTTGCATGAAATATTCAGCTCACCCTGATATTAACGTTTAGTTCGTAATCAACTGCAGCATCCCTTTGTAACCGGTGAAACTGTGGATTTGGCCCCTCAGTCATATACTGCCATGGTGTGTATAATTCAAGTAATATTTGAAATGTTGTTCCATGTATATTCAAAGAAATTTGCCGTCATCTTTAATAAAATTCCTGCATATCTTCAATAAAATTTGCCGTCATCTTTAATAAAATTCCTGCATATCTTTAATTAAAAATTTGCCGTCATCTTCAATAAAATTCCTGCATATCTTTAATTAAAATTTGAGTTAACTTTTGCTTCTGACAGGGAAGTTTTGGAGCTTCTTCGCCGTCATCATGTGCTCCAAACGTTGAATCCTTGTAAGTGTTGAAACATTCTTTCTTAATTTTAAGATCTGGCACTTTTTTTTCTCTCTGTTGCACATGTAAAGCAGATGGACTTTTCTGTATATTATTTGTTGATTCTAATAAACAATAAAAGGATTTTGGTTAACAAATGTTTGTGATTTATGTAGACTTTGCTCAACAGTAAATCCTCAGAATTCGGGAAACAATCATTTATGGGGAATGAACAATGATGATGACATGTGTGTGATTGATGACAACGAAGAGTTCTCAGAGTGTGATATCAAATACAAGTCATTGATGCCAGATAATATTGAGGTTCTTGCATTCAAGTCCTTGTTTTTATTTTATTTAGGGAAAATTACATTGACCTTCCCTGAGGATTCTTTAATTGAAAAAGTAGTATTTCATTCTCTTTAGTGGTGAGTGGATAGAGCTAACGGTGCTAAACGGTGTGTATAATCAGGGGAGGTGAATGTTTTTTGATAAATAGAGGGGAGGTGTGTGTCATTTATGAAAGTAACAACTTCTGAAAAAACTTTTTTTAATGTAGAGTTTCAACCCGATGTCTGATCCCTCCGATGATTGGGGGTGTAAATTTGATGCAAGTCCAGAGCTGGAAAATAGAGAAGTTAGTCTGGACACTGATGAAGGTTACATGTCACGTGTTCAACTGGAGTCCAATAAGGAACAGAAAGATCTACCCATTCCATGTGTGCCATCTCTGTCAGAAGAAGATGAGGAGCTCACAGAGGTCAAAATTAGAGCTTTTTTGGATGAGAAGGTATTTTGTTTTTAGATGGAATCAAGTTAGCTGTTCTGCATTAAACTTTTCATCAATATTTTCGTCTACAAACTGCTGTTTAATGACAATGATGAATGATGACTTTCCATTTATGACAGGCTCTTGAACTGAAAAAACTGCAGACACCTTTATATGAAGAGTTTTTCAACAGTTTAAACGCATCTTGTTCTCCCACTGTGATTGACAGCCCAAGTGATGATATCTCCGGTCGAAAATACTTGAAATTACCTCCTAAAAGCAAGTCGCCAAGTCGGGTACCAAATAGTTCTCCATCTAAAGCAGTTGACAATGCTGGAAGTCCTGGAAGTAATGGCAGGTCAACCGTTGGCAATGTAGATAGTCATGGTTCACAGGATGTTCCAGCATCTCCCATTAATGAACGAAAAGGAATGACAGTTGACTCTCAACAGGAGCCCTTTAGCCCAAGGTTTTATTTGTGTTAATTCTTTTCCTTGCTTTGCTTCACATTAGACTTAATTCATATACACTGTCAGTGTAAATACTTACTACACAGTCAATCGATCATAACCATTAGACCATTAATTATGTTTGACTTTAATCATACCTGCTTCTAAAGTCACACATATGATTGGTTATGATTTGCTAACAATGAAATGACTGGTTATGACTTTAATCTTTTACACTAACAGTGTATTACAATTAAAATCCTTTCACAACATCAAACATTTTAAAAGATACAGTAATTTAATAACACTATGCTTCACTTGCAGTTTAAGCTTTTCCGAGAGACAGAGGAAGTGGAAAGAAGAGCTTGACCAGGAGCTTGAGAGAAAACGAGGTTAGAAGTTTTTCTAACTTTATTTATTTATCTTTGGAGTTAAACTAAAGCAATATTTAGAGAATGTTAAATTCACCTTTGAATTAGAATATATCTATTGAATTTTAACGTTAATATTAAATTGTTTAATATCTTCGAGATTTTTAAGATTAACATCTCATATACCTTTCAAATATATGAAATATAAGAACCTATTGTTTAAATCTTACAATATTTGATACAAATAACCAATGTAATAATTTTTATTTTGACAAACCAACGTAATAATTATTACTTAACTGCTGTCCAGTGTTGTTAAATATAGCATCATCATTCACCACCAAAAAAAAAAATATAGCATCATTGCACAGTGAAATTGAACAAATGGCTATTGTTCCGCGATATGCTGTTTAGTACAATATATTGTGAAATAGCGTTTAGCACCCATGCGCTGCAGAATTTGAACAAACTGCTATTTTCCTTGATCTGCAATAGACAATGCTGCTGTTTGTATCAACAAAAATCCCACTATATAAAATGATTAATGGCATATCAGTGCCTATAAATATGTTAGGGCTTTACAATCCTTCAAGCTTACAAAGTGTGATACCTAGTAGCATTTTGGCATATCATTCATTTATTTATGTGTGGCTTTTGGACAATGTTGCAGAAATGATGCGCCAAGCTAATATGGCAGGAAAGACATCCTCACCAAAGGATCGAGCTTTACATCGACAGAGAGAGCGGACAAGATTTGCTTCTCCCAGCTAATACCTGTCTTGTAAGGGCGTTCATCCGGTCTTCGTGAACGTCAATTGAAAACACGAGTTGCTGCAGTTTTGCTGGGGTTGTCAATATTATATATATCCGATCTGATCTCCGATTTAATCGTTGTGTCATTTTGACATATCTCACATGCTTAGCCCGTCCGTGCTGTTGTGTTATGTAAAGCTCTATACACAGGTGTTGCTTGAAATTTTTGGCTTTCCTTTGGGCTTGAGATGGATGCTCGTCTCAAGTATTCCCATTATATTATGATGATGATGATTCCCATTATATAATGAAAATATAAATAATCCGAAATGTGTGGCGCAAGATTGCCTATGGAACTGGTGCCACTTGCCTCTGTTTTTTTTCCAATGGTAATTGCAGTTTGATTTATCAGTGTGATACTAGTGTGATTAGATTAGATGGACATATATCAAGATGGATTTTTGACTATTCTATGGTGTGAACTATTCTTTTCTTTGTTTCTGACCATGTCTCTAAATTTGCTTCTAAATCCGCTACCATTATTCACGGTTATTTTTTAGTCGAAATTCACAGAAGTTTATGAGGTGTTTCTGACCATTATGCGCTACTTGTTGTGTAGTTTAACTTGTTAGTTAAGTAATAACATGTCAATAATAAATAGTTCTACATATTTAATTTTCAATTATTTAACAGAAATATATAACTAAGTCTCGACCACAAATGTTCAAAATTGGCTAAATATATATCTTTTTGGTTACTCAATTAATAATTATATTTAAATATTAACACTTAAAAATTCATGTTACAATGTATATTATTATTATTATTATTATTTATGACAGTACTTTAAACAAAAATTCACACTAGGTCATGGATTTGGATTCTTTCCGTTGAAAATTCTCTCAAGTTTTTTTAAGAATTAAATTATAAAAAAAAGTGCTTGTTGCATTTTATTTGTGGAGATTGAAAATGGAGAAAACTTGAGAAAATTTTCAATGGAGAGAATTTAAATCCCTAACTTAGTGGCAAGACCTTGGTATTATGAGTCGGAGTACGTTTAGATTCCAAACGGCTCAATCCTTTAACATATGATTATTTTATAAAAATTATAGGTATTAAGAAAAATTGTTGATTTTCCTTTTACATATAAATATATTCAATGTTGATTTTTCAAATTTCAAAACAAATAGTAATATTAATAAATGATAGTATAACTAAAAAAAGAATGATGAAGATTTTTTCTAAATAATCTTATAATTAAAAAATAAATGAGGATGGGAACCGTACAGCATAACTAACTAATGTCTGTCTTAAAACTTAAAAGTGATGAGATGAGGAGACAACAGAATCGTCTCCGCCGCTTTCCGATGAGCATGTTTGGCCTCATAGTCGACAAGTGCAAAGCTCTAATGAGAGCTAAATCACGTGCTCGACGACGACAACGCGACACAAGCCTCCCTGATGACCTTATATCATTGAGATTCTTTCCTTCTCCGATGTGAAATCTCTTATGCGAATGAGATGTGTTGCAAATCTTGGAAATCTATTATTTCCGATCCTATATTTATCAAACTTCATCTTACGTGTTCCGCACGAAACCCTTACTTGACACTAAACTAACCTAACAATGTCTTCGTTAGTGATCTTCCCTTCCCCGTGCAGTTTATATACCTTCCTCATTACCCTCATTATCAATTTAAAGAGAGGGATTGTCAAAATGCTATTGGTTCTTCTTGCAATGGATTGTTTTGTGTGCTTTGTCATCATACACCCATCAGAGGGGTCTGGTTCCGTTTATGGAATCCTGCCATGGGTACAATGTCAAATAAGTTGGGTCATTTTTCTTATCTTATGAGGGGCCTCTATACCTATTACAAGTTTGCCTTTGGTTTTGATAATTCATCGGAGACTTATAAGGTTGTAATGTTAACGTTGGATGTAGTTGAAAATAGAACTCATGTGCAAGTTTTGAGTGTGGGTGATAATATTTGGAGAACTATTCAAAGTTTTCCTGCGGTTCCTCTTCCTAATTGCTATAAAAATCAGGGTGGGAGTGATGGTGTGTATTTGAATGGTCGTCTTAATTGGTTGGCCATTCAGGATCGTCTTGTTAGTGTTTATGGTTGGGAGGAGAATATTAAGGCTAAGGAATTTGCGATTGTTTCACTTTATACGGAAACAAAATCATTCACGCGGTTGATGCCTCCTCGTGGTTTTGATGAAATGTCAAATGTTAAGCCGTCTGTATGTATATTGAAGGGCTCCTTGTGCTTTTCTCATGATTTCAAAAGAACTGAATTCATTATGTGGCAGATGAAAATATTCGGAGTTGAAGAGCCTTGGACTCAACTTCTTAAAATTAGTTACCAAAATCTTCGGACTAGATTTCATGATTTTGCTGACTTGGAATATTGTCAGTTGTCGCCATTGCACCTTTATGATCAAAGTGATACACGAATATTGGCCAACAATCAAGAACAGCGAGCAATTCTATATAATTTGAGGGATAATACAGCAAAGAGAACTAAAATTATCAATGAAATACATTGGTTCTCTGCCAAGGTTTACGTTGAAAGTTTTGTTTCTTACATTTAGAAAGCATGTCAAGACATTTGTGGGATGGCTGGAGAAGAAATGAGATTAGTGGAGCTACAACAACAGCTTTAGTTACAATTCTTATTTCAAGCAACTCACTACTATTTAATAATTATTTTGTTTTATAACTCTTCTTCTGTTTGTTTGGAAGCATGTGGATGTCACTAGTACATTTATGCCTTTTAGTCCATATCCTTATTCATTTCTTTATATGTCATCTCTATTTTAATTTAATTTTACATCCAATTCAATCATTCAACTTTTCAGTTTTTCCTTCTTTCTTCAATGTAATTGTATTGGTGGTTTCAATTGCATACTATGATTGTTAAAAAAACATGTTTTTCTTTTGCTCTGATTATATTCCTTGCTAGTAGAATTGATTCAATCACACCTCCTACTAAATTGGGGGTAGGCATGCAGCTTCATGTGTTGAACTTTTGAAGCACTAGTCCATATCAGTTCATTTGATGGCCATAAGTATGAGAGATATCAATGTTTGAAAACTGTTGATAGGCAATGATAGGAAGAGGAAGATTTAAATATGAGTCAAGAAGTCTGATAAAGGTGCAACATCAGGTAAGATTGTCTAAAATGTTGTTGTGTCACAGTGCTTCACTATTCAATGGGAGTTTATTTGTTTTTGTATTTATTTACATGATCAGACCACCCATTGCAGATTTGATGGTTTGTTCTCAGAGGCATCACTATTCATGATTAAGTTGTTTTAATTATAGGCTGTGCTCAGTTGCTACTAGTTTCCAAACTTCATAATTAAGTTGTTTAAAATTAAAACAATAATAATAAAGTTAAAGCTTTTTATTCTGTTATATAATCTAGGACTTGCAGGGCTTGCTGGAAATCAACATTTTTAGTATAGACATTGGCATTGTACTAAGTAGTTGAGGAGGGGTAATTGGTAAATGATGCTATGGAAAACCTATTCTTAGTTGATTTTATCTTATGAATGAAATAGTGGTTTGTGTTGGTCCGTTTAATGGGTCTATGTCTAATCTACTACTCCGACTCCTGTAACAGTTGATGCCTAAATTCTTTGGTTAAGCAGTGGGGCAAAAGCAAAAGGTTCCAAATTCTTCACTAAAACACGGTCAATGTTTTTTTCTCATACATTGATTCATTACATTTATAAGTGTTGGTCCATGATGGGGAGTCTCACTGCGCACATTGAACTAAGAACAACCAAACAGTGATATTGGACACCTTATCTTCACACAAAACCTTAAGAAATGAATTTACGGGTCATCTCACTTATATGTTGTTCAATCCCAACTCTTTCATTCAATTTGGAAATTTACCTTACACTTGACACATCACAACAACGAGGACTTGGGAACTACAGTGTTGATTGATATCAAACTTCCCAAGAAAAACTTACGGTGAGAAAGACTGCAGAAATTACTATTTTTACACCCGGACAAAATAAACTGTTTTTACACAACACAAAAGGATTGACATGAAATTCCAAATATATTAATTTGGTCAAAGCTTGCATTGACATGAAAAACAAAAGAATATCTATCTATTATAGTATTGATACAGTATAGAATTGCTTGAGCTTGACATCCTTATGAAATAAATACAATGAAATTGAAAATATATCACAATATGTTCTTAAATTTTGGACCGGGCAATTGTACTGTTGTAGCTGGTCTCTGTTTCAATCCACTAACAAAGCCATCAACTTTTTGTACATTTTTCTTGCTCTTCAATGGTGAAACTAGCCTTGTTACCATTCTCGAAGGAGAGAAAGATCGACGTAGTTTTGATGCAGTTGATCTCTTTGGAGAACTCTTGCTCAAACACACCAATCCATCATTTTTCTTGCTCTTTAGAGAACTCCTATTCAAACACACTAATCCATCACTTTTCTGTACACTTCTCTTGCTCTTTGTTGGTGCAACCAATCTAGGAGGAGACAAAGGTCGACTCGATTTTGATGCAGCACCACATCTCTTTGGAGAGTTCAATCTTGTAGGTCTCTTGGGTGAAGCTGGTGATTTGATCAGAAATTTATGTGGTGATAGGATCCGAAACTTGTGTGGTGTTGTTGATGTTACGCTATTTGGTGTTTCGATCAGAAACTTATGAGGTGATTTGATCCTAAACTTGTGTGGCGTTGTTGTTGCTCTATTTCTTGATATAACAGGTGATCTTGTCTTGCAAAATTGTTGCTGATGTGAAGAAGTTGAAGAGAATAAAGGGTTGGGAAATAGTACTGTCTTTCTAGCCCATGGCCTATTCCTAGGAGATACCCTATTTGCTAAATACTTGTTTTTCTCTTTCTCTTTATCAAGGTCTTTTACTTTTTTCGGAGGAGAGACCTTGAAATTGATTCTGGAACGCACTCGTTGAGATGGTAATGGTGGCGAATCAGACTGTTGTTTATTTTGCTTCTCCTTCCTCCTTTTAGCTCTGAGCTGTGTGTTTTCAGAGTCTTCTTTTTTGTATGAGTTTCGGGATAGTGGTGTTTTTGGGTCCTCCACTGCAGATTTTGCACCAACTGAAGAAACTATTTCCCTGGCAAATTGACTTGCCTGTAAAATTTCTATAACAGTTTCCCCTACAAACATTGCAGGCAATGACATTTGCCTCCACTCACCTGCATCAAAGTTGCTACTTATAAGAAAAAGCATGAATGAATTGAGAATAGAGAATTGAGAAGGGTTTACAAAAAAGAAAAAATGCTAAATGTCATGAAGCATTGTTATCCCGAAACTCACGAATGCCAAACGATTCAATGTAATTGGTTTCAATTTTTAACTCAGACATCCAATGTATTGTTATGCAGCCGAGTAGTTGGTGGTTTCCGACTTTGTGACATTCGTGAATATGGTGAGAAAAAGGTCCGGTGCCACAATCTTGATTGCACGAGATAAGGTTTTTTATGTTTTCTGCAACCACAACGCAACTGCCATTGAGGTTGCATCAAACACAATTGTCTGAAATATCAAGATCGCGGGCCGTGAACAAGAACACCACAATTTGAACTGTTTGAACTTAAAATTGACTTTGGTTTGAGACAGAGAGAGCAAGCAAAGGCACTGTACCTCCTAAATTAGCTGGTTTGGGAAACTTCCCCAGCGGAGATGTTTTTTGTGCACTATTCTTGATCCTTCAAATTATCAACATAACATAAACAATTGAGTTAATAACATACAATACAAATATTTATTTAATTTTTAAAGAAAACTAGGCAATACAACTATTAATAGCAACTTAATCAATCAATTAAGATAGAAGGAACAATCCTTTGGAAGGAACTCTAGATTAAATAACGCCCCTGAGAATTTCTGAGAGACAATGAGAATGAATGTGTTGAAAGCAAAAGGCAAGATGTACCTAATAGATTCTTGCTTGCATCTTAGACTTGTTCTGAGATAAGTTGTGGTGCTACGAGGACTTAGATTAACTCCAGAAACCAGCTTTGTTCCACCGGCCACAGTGAATTGAAGTTCTTGTAACCGATCCATGCACTGATCCACCTTCAAAAGAATCATAACAATTAAATATAATTCAGGTAATTAGAAATGGATTAAGGAAAATGAAAATACCTTGTTGAGTGTTTGTCTGATAAGAATTGGATTTAGAACAGCTAACATGTTACGTTGTCTGGGTGGGGTTTTGGCGACCATTTTTTTTAGTTTAGTTTACAAGTCTCAGAATCTGAATTTGTTCTTTGTGTCTGACCCTAAGAAGTGAAAGAGAAACATGAATTGAAAATTATTAATAAATGATCAACGTTCCAATAAATTGCAACGGTCGGTATGCCACCAACGGCTACTTTCCTGCGCCATTCTGTTTTTTCTTTTTCAAATGATTAATAACTCAGGTGTACTTTTGAGTTTTACACGCTTATTAAAAAAAGATGAGTCTTATTTCAACAATCAATTTCGTGACAACTTATTTGACAACCATATTTTATAAAGAAAAAATTGGTATTGGCACGGAAACCATAGCAATACTGAGTATGAGAGAGAAAATTGTTGCAAAAATTGTCACTGAATGGATGTTCAAATATCATTTCTCTTAACAAAATGATTACATGTTACAAGACAATATGTAACATAAATATGTATATTGGTAAAGAAATAATTAACGTGGATTACAAATTTGAAAAGAGTCTTATTAAAAAAGACAGAAAAAATGTAAAAGGCTCTTATAATTTTTGAAGAGAAAAAGGCTCTTATAATTATGACGGATGTAAGTAAATAATTTACCAAAATACTTACTCCCGTCTCAAATGTAAGCAATTTTTTATTTTTTAGGTTCATTCAATAAATGATGATTTATATGTGATATATAATATTGATCACATACATCATTTGTTGAAAGAACCTAAAAAATGAAAAGTTGCTCACATTTGAGACCGGAGAAAGTATTTTTTTTCACCAAACATAATAAGACAAAACATTATTCAATACTACTTCATCCATCCCAAATTGTATGTCACTTTAGAAAAAATATTTGTCCCAAATTGTATGTCACTTTACAATACCAATGAAACATTAATGTTACTTTTCCTATTATATCCTTAACTATTTATTACTCTTTCTTCTTTCAATTCTTTCATTTATCTTTCCCATATTATTTATTAAGGATAATTTTGTAAAACAACTCATAATATCTCTTTCCCACACAGTATTAATTACATTTCTTAATACGTGTGAAATGCCCAAAACGTCATACAATTTGGGACGGAGGGAGTATAAAAGTTTCTGATAGTTTGTCTTGTGATTGTTGTTGGGATGTTATGTTTGAGTTGTTTCATTCGGTATTTACATTTTACATTCGCTATATTTATATCAATCAAACACTTATTGAATCATGTAAATAAATTATACTCCCTCCGTTTTTTAATATAAGTAAATTTTACTTTTTAAGTTCATTTTTTAATGATGTATGAACCACATACATCAATAATTGAATGAACCTAAAAGGTAAAATTTACTTATATTTAGAAACGGAGGGAGTAATTAGTAGCTAGTTTCAACTTTATGTTTTTTCTCAAAAGAGTCTTGTAAACTTGTGCTCTAAGGGTACAAGATAAGAAACTAAATGTAAAATTTTAATCTTAAAAACTGTATATTTATAGTCTTAAAAGCTTATAAAAACTTATATTCTCAATACAACATTTAATTTTTAATTCTAGTATTTTTAAATTCTCATATTATGTCTCTTTAGGACACAAGTTATCATTTTTCTTTTTAAAAAATGTTTTTCCCTCAAAAAAGCATAATGCTTTTTAATTGTCGTTTTTCTTTTGTTGATAACTTTTTCATTGTCTTCTAAAAGAAAACTAAATCACTTATTTTACCCAAAATAAATGTTTTTTTTTTTTAAGGATAAAGAAAGAAAGAAATGTTTTTTTACTCGCCAAAAGGAACGTTAAGAAAAGAGACTTCTGTCATGATTCTTATGCTAGCTACATATTAAAAATAAAAATAAAAATAAAATTTTTTTAGTTAACAATGTTTCATAGTCTTTAACTTCAAAAGAAGACGCCGTTTATAGTAGGAGAGGTGAATGGATCTCTTACCGTAGGAGACTGTGTAAAAGATTTTTTATTTTTTTTTTTGGTTTACTAAAATGACTTGTGTTTATTAAGTTAGTCAATTAACTGTCGGGCAATGTTGGAATTTCCTCTTAAATAAAAAATTTATCTTTTCACCTAGATCTGAATTCAGCTTCGTTGCTCTTCCATTCTAGCATTATCTGCTCCACTCGTTGGACTGAAGAACACCACATATTCATGATCTGTTTGTAAAACCCAGATAAATTTTCCTCTCAAACCCAATTCCAATTTCTTTAACTCAAACCCAAACTCATTTCTTTGATAACAAATTTCAACCATTAAAAAAGAAACTCCTTTGCTGGTTTTGTAGAAGCGCTCCAAAAGCCCTTTTTCGCTTAATTTTTGTGAGATCAAGAATTGTTAAATGTGTGAGCATGTTGGGAACATATGCAAAAGAAAAGAAATGCTTGCTTAGAGAAATGTTTGCTGGAGAATAAACAAGGCACAGGAACCTGTACAAACTGGCTGGGATTTTTTTTCCAATTTTACCAACAATGCCAAAAACACCCTTTTTTTTATAATGAATATAGATGTTTCAATAACACAATCCTAATGGATCATATAACATGTAAATTATTGGGTTCCTACCGTAGGAGACTTGAATTATTTTTTGTTTGTTTTTTGCAAAATGAATGTTAACCATTGGATGTAATTTAATTTTAAGGCAATCATATCTAACGAGGTCTCCCACCGTAGCCTTTGCCTCAAGAATATTCCATAGTGAATGTGTGGAACAGCGATACATTTTAAAAAATCATGGTAGCAATGCAAACCACATCAATGTGGAAGTTTAATTTTAAAACTTCTTAAAATCGCGTTGAAAATTGCCTTAAAATGTGAATTGGCAATTGAAACGCTAATCCAAATATACCAATAGGTTTTTTTCTTCTAGCAAATGCAAATGATACGTATTCTTCTTTTTTGAGGACATATTCTTCTTACTTTGAAAAGAACCGAATGAAAAACTAAAGAATTATCTTAGTAAAAAAAACTAAAGAATTCTCTAAAGACCGTAAGCATAAAATCTTTTACATGTTTATTTAATGATCTGCTTTTTTGAGAGCGTAATTTAACATGTGTTGTTTTGGTATTTTGAATGGCATACATGGCGTGACACAATTGATATTCAATAAGTATGCGGGATATCTGTGATCAATACCCATACAATATTGTTTCCTCGATATTTTTTTTTGACAAAATTTCCTCGATATCTTGAAATGTGCCATAGTTTTTTTTTACACAAGAAATGTGCAATAGTGGCCTCTATGTTGAAAAAATAATCCGAATCTCATATTTATAAGAGATAAAAAGTCAAATGATTCTTTTTAGTCCTCTAAAAAAAAATCTTTTTATAGTGGTAGTAAATTGTTAAAGTCAAAAGATTTTTAATACTACCCAAACACCTTAGACTTTGTAGATATGATTGCAATCCAAGCAACACCAATTGTAACATTTTTTTTTTTTGAAGGAACCAATCGTAACATTTTATGATATTAGAAAAATATACATTTTTTTTAAGAAATAAAAATGAAAAAAAAAATATACATTTTTTAAAATCTTTCGAGACGAAAGCCTAATATCAATAAGTTTGAAATTATGAACTTTCTTCGATGAAAGAAACATAGAACTAATTTATTTCTTTTGGCATTTTGAAGTTGTAATGGGTGAAATATTCCTTTGGAGAATAATAGAACAGAAAAGGGATTATTGTCGCAGTCTGCAAGGAAAAATTGGTGAAAGTTGAGTGCCTGAGCTTGTTTCACTTTTGTGTACTTGAAATTAGAAACATAAATTAGAAACAGACCCATGGCATTTAAAGCTGCACAAACGGAATGAGAGAAGAAGAAAAAAAATAGATAGTGACACATTGTTGGGATATAGAATAGGAAGAATTAGTTAGGAATATAGTTATTTGTTTAGTTAGAGAAGTATTTATAAAAGTTAAAAAGTTACCAGACCAACACATGAATACTAAATTATTATTTTTAGGAAAATGCTAACATTGCCCTGAGGGCAATGGTTAAGAAAACAAATACAGTAATCTTGCATTGGAACTTGTGCATTCAACTTCTCAAAAGCATAAAAAGTGATATTTTCAACATAAAACTTTCTCTTTTTGGTTTCCTTAACCATTGCCCTAAGGGCACCGGTTAACATAACCCTTATTTTTAAAACCAAAAACTCAGAATCTAAGCACTTGAAACTTTTCAAAACTCAACTTGTTTTCATTAAGTCGTTAGGAATCAGTTTAGTTCGAAACACTAAAAGTGCATGTGCCATTGTGTTTGAGAAAACAAGGATTTTCAAACACTACAAGTATGTAGGTCATTGTTTGAGAAAACAAAGACTTCCAGACACTACAAGCCTATATCATTGTTTGAGAAAACAAAGATCATCGCATTTGGGTGGAAGGCCGAGATGGCAAGAGTGATGACTTTCTGCTACTTTCGATACCTCTCTGTTTGAGAAAACAAAACACTACAAGCCTATGTCATTGTTTGAGAAAACAAAGATCATCGCATTTGGGTGGAAGGCCGAGATGGCAAGAATGATGCCTTTCTACTACTTTCGATACCTCTCCGTTTGAGAGGACTCCATACCAAAGATTTGCGTTGCAGTGCAATCACAGCTGGGTGTGGATGCCTAGCCATCATCCGCGAATCTGCCGCCTGTGTTGGACTGCCATCAAACCTACTGCTGCTGCTCTTATCCAAAGTTGGGGTTGTCTCAATTGCTGATGTTGTTAATGGGGCGAACAACCTTGAATACCGAGCTTTTCTTTGGTTCCTTACCATCGGTTGGTGGTCGTTGCTTCCATTGGTCAATTGAGAAGAAGTTGTTTCGGGTTTGAGTGTTGCCAGGGAAACTCGCCTCCTAGGCTGAAGAGGCTGTGCTTGCGAAGGTGCAGCCGGTGGTCTTGCAGCAATGGATACTCTTCTTCTTGTAGTCATTAAATTCGTTCTGACATTGTTTTCCTTTCCCTGTAACGAAGAGCTGCATGAGGAGGGCCTTCTCTCGGGTGGTGGAGGCAAGGAATCATTAATTCTTCTCAGTGGAGGTCTTTCCAAAGGAATCAGTAATGTCCTCTTTATTGTTTTCTCGGCAACAAGTGATCGACTTTCTTGCTTTAATCTGGTTTTTCTCTCCTCCACAATCTGGTTCTCGAGATCCCGAACCTTTAAAAATTCAACCACATATATTAGATGAGTAAAGCGACAAGTGCATACAAATATGTCATTATGAACAAAGGTCGTGTTATACCTTGTCTTGAAGATTTCGGCACATGAATTCTCTCGTGGCTAGTCTCATTTGTACGGACTGCAAGTTATCTTGTAATTTCCTGGCTTCCTTTTCATCGTGTTTGGACTTTTCAGCCTGTTTATGACCAGATTTTCAGTTTTAAGGAAATAAAAATCACAATTATTTATATTCCCCTCAAAAAAAAAGAATCTTTGTAAATTATATAAGAAGAACAATTAAAATCTAGCATACCATTTGCTTGTACTTCAAGAGCTCAGTGAGGTCTACTTGCTTTCGGGCTGGACCGCTCTCAATTCCTCGAACACGCGTAGCAAAATTTAGGGAACAAAGTGTCTCTGTTAAGTCTACTGAACTAGGACTTATTTGGACAAACATTAGAGTTTTGCAATCACCTCCTGCATTTTAAGCCAAGATCAGCATCAATACATCATAAATAAAGAAGATAAAGATAGAATGCACACATCAAAGAAGCATAGCTCTGACGTGAAACCTCACCTAACGAGCTCTGAAGTATATGAGTGAGCTTTGAGTTCCTGTCTCAAAAAAAATAATACAATAAAAAAGAATGCGAATAGTAATGAGATAAATAATCAATATGTAAGAACGTGTGTTATGGATGACACCAAAGAGAATTACCTGTAAGGTATGTGGGCTGATTTGGAAGCAAGGGCTGCAATAACATCACCAAGTGATGATAGAGACTTATTTATGAACTGAGATTCCTTCAGCCTTTCTCCTTCAGCTTCAGTTTTCCCTACACGCTCACTGCCAGCTAAGTCAACTAACCAAAGGTGACTTTTTGTTCTCTGGCCATTGATTAAATTTTCCCCCATAACAGTTACCCGCACCAAACTGCATGTAAAACCATCTTTTTGTCATCCACAATAATATAGAATATCTGCCTCGCCAGCTAGCCTACTACTTCCATACTAATTCTTATAATAATAATTTAATATGTTTACAACTAAAAATAGTTTTGCCTCTGCCAATTATTCAAGGAAAAACTCCGTCAGTTATATGATTGACAATATCAAGGCCTGGAAAAGTAAAAGGCACAGATACAAATCAGTTCATCTGAAAGAACCAAGACATACCAATGAGAACGACTGCTAAGCTCGTTAGCACTTGTGGAACCAACTGATCTGACTCTGTTTCCAGACTTCAGAATTTCCCAAACACCATCTGCTCCATAAACATGTGTTTCAACAAGTCCTGGGACTTCTTGGGTTCCATCTGCAGCTTGCTTGACCTCCAACCTACATTTCATTAGTAAAACTGAGAAATAAACCCCCAATCATTACGGTCTACCAAGAGTGGTAGGCTAAAATCTCAATACATAAATAAACCCTTAGTGATGTATGTTACTGTAATAATTACTAACTGCTGTTACTGTTAGTTGGTTAATTAGTGAGTGAGAGCGATTCTGATGGGATATCAGAATTGTGATTGGGGCTTGGGAAAGGCCTGAATAGCTTGACTGTCCTAAGGTCTCATATTCTTTTTGTACATTCTTTCCACTCTAGGCACTGCACCCCACATTGAGGGATTGGGATTAAGGTACTTCACTATAAACTTATTCTTTATAGTTTTAACTTGAACCAATTCTATCATGACTGACTCACAAACCTTACTCTTTGTTTTCCACTTCAGTAATATCACTTGAGAATAAATTCAAACATCAAA
Organism: Medicago truncatula; assembly: GCF_003473485.1. NCBI lineage: Eukaryota > Viridiplantae > Streptophyta > Magnoliopsida > Fabales > Fabaceae > Medicago > Medicago truncatula. The sequence goes on from NC_053048.1 coordinate 53,813,087, forward strand.
ACTTCATGCTTCATTCGACAGGTAATGGAGAGAGAGGATAATATTGAGATCATAACATTGAGTTAATGGGTTTAACAATTAGATGTAAATCCAACTATACTCTGCCTTCCAAGAAAGCAGGTGCAGAGTTACTAATTAAAAGCATAACATCTTTCATTGAAGTAATAAGTTCTTCTAAAACTTATGATTTTCTTTACCAGCAACTTTATCTTGCAAAGCAAATGTGTCTAGCAATGCAAGCAAAATTTGTGAAGATACATTATGGCATAGCTAAAGTAGGAAAAACTCACTTCTTAGTGGCTTCAGAAGAATTTCCGGCCAAGAGATCTTTTATCTTTTCATTGTAAACCTCCAACATACTAACAAGCAGTTCATATTTTATTGTGCCTTGTCTCTCTTCAGAAACCCGAAATAATTCCTCAAGAGTTCTATAGTTAACTCCCCTATGCTCTGGTGTTCCTTCCATGGTGAAAGTCTTACCAGTTCCGGTTTGCCCATATGCAAAAATGCAAACATTGTGGCCATCTAGTACTGATGCAACAATAGGTTTTGTCTGTGCAAAAACAGCCTCTGCATGATAAAAAAATACACACATGATTAAGTGTCAGCCATGATATAAAATAATGCTTTGAACATAAATCAACCTCAAAAAAATTCTAATTTCTCATGTACCTTGATTATCTTCAGGTTTGAATACATGATCAAATTTAAATTGCTTTTTAGAAGAATCGGAACAAACAACTTGAAGCTCCTCAGAATTTGACTCAAAATTGACAACAGATACTGCCGATCCATTTGCAATTTCATTTTCATTTAATGGTCTGCATCTACAGAAAACTCTGATATTTCCCTTGAGTTCAATCACTTCATTGTTAAGCCTCCTTCGCTCCAAGGACACCTCTAGGTACTTTCTTTTTAAAATTTCATATTCATCACCTAGTCACAAACCAAAAAAACATCCTAGTAAAAAACCTAATCATATGATTCTATTCATTTTTAGGCATATGTTAGAGGCTTACCTATAAGCTGAACAGACTTTAAAAAATCTAGACCAGGAAAGGACTCAAATGCAAGTTTCACTTGTTCGCTAAGGGCTACATGCTGTTTCTTCAAATTCTGAAACATGCATAACAAAAACAAACCACAAAAACATCAAGAAAAGTAATATTGAGAAGGATTTTGATTCATTTATTTAATGAAGCAAATAAAGCAACATTCAGAATTTACCTGAGCTTTGGAACTTAGGTCAAGAATTTTCTTCAATACTGGGAGTGTATGACCGTCCTGAGTTGACATAGTATTCTCATCCATGCTGTCAGAGGTTTCGTTCAATTGCTCTGATAACATATACATAAATTAAACCACAAAAAATGAGAATCTCTTACTTTCTTTTATTACTATTATTGTATCAGATATTGAAAATCTTATTCCCAAATCATTTTCTAGGTTTGAACTATTCAAATCCTAATGAGTAAACAGTCAATTTAGTCCCTAATCTATTAAAATCAACTAAAATGTCCCTAACTTGAAGTATTTTTCATAGTTTAGGGACTAAATTAACAGAATCTAATACCTAAACGAAAATTGATTAGAAAAATCTGAACAAATAAGACATATATGCATTATTTGTTTGATCAAGAAGACTAAGAAAAGAACGCGCATGAATTTTGAGGTGAAATGAAAGAAGAAGGGAAACCTGGTGCAGAGTTGAAATTGCAGTGAATGACAAAGCGATTGAACTTTTCAGTAAGCATATCAATTACTCGATCTGAAAAGAAGAACGAACGTAGCGTGATTAGTTAAATTTATTGAAAATGGAAACGGAATGAAGTGAGAGAAAGAGTGAGCGAGCGAGAAAGTACCTTCTTCCATGGGTTGGAGCTCGATTGATGATTCAACGAAAGAAGGAAAGAGTTTGGTTTGGATTGATAAAATGGCGGTTGAAGAGGTTTTTGAATTTTCAGATCGGAGGACCAAAGAAATGCACCTCTATTATTTCAACGGCTAATTTTTGTTTTCTTTTCAACACTTTTGTTTTTTCTCATTAGAGTTAATCAGGGTTTATCAAAGTAACCAGTCTTTTATGAGAGATAATCTCACCAAGATAAAGTTGAATTCACGATCTTACAAATAAGTTATTGATTTTTTTCTTTTTATTTATTGAAAAAAATTTCGCGTGAATGAATAGTGTTTTGGTTTAAGATAGAAAAAACATTCAAGCTCAAATAACACTTATAATAGTGTTATTTCTTTTTGGAAACTTGTTACTAGCTTATTTTTACAAAATATAATTTAATTATGCTCAAATAAAATAAATTTAATAACTTTGCACCAAACAAATAATAATTTAATACTAGTAAAATAATATTTCTACTTTTATTTTATTTTTTTCATTTGTATTTAATTGGATAATGGATGTCCTTCATATTGTACGTCCACTTTCCCCTCCTCATTTATTTAAGTGTTGGACATTACTTTAGGCATATAGCAAAATTTGAAAAATTGGTTAATGCATAAATTTGAATTTAAAGAAATAAAAATAGGAGGAAAGTAAAAACAATCATATTTACAACAATAATAGGTAGATTTATGAATGATAAAAGAAAATATCTGGGTGACTAAAACAATTGGCATGTATACCAAAGGGGGTTGGATTGCATGGGTTAAATGTCTATGAAGAAAATTATTTATTTATTTTTATATACAAGAAGAAAAATATTTTTAATAAGTGGAATAAAAATGTTTGAAAAGTAAAAATAATAATATAGAAAAATATTCATATTTAGGGATGGCAATGGGTACCCAATGGTTAGGGTACTACAGTGCCCGTCCCCATACCCGCATTTATAAAAAATACACGTACCCTCGTGGGCAACAACTTTAGTCCCCTTCTCCATACCCTATGGGTACCTAAGTGCCCATACCCGCACTTTAACTATGAAAAAACAAAAAAAAAACATCAAAAATAAAATAAAACTATGATCCCAATTTTTTAAAATTAACTCATAAAATAATATGAATCGTGGTATTTAGTCAAATATAAAACATCCAAAATATCCCTAAAAAATTATACATAAAATAATATGATGGAGTTGTTATTGTATTAAGCAAGTGTTGGTTTAAATTTAGGTTTAGGCTTAAATAGCTAAATAAATTAATTAATTATACATAAAATATAAATAAATAATTTATGATATTATATAAATATGTATATGCGGGGTTGCGGGTCTGGACAGTATAGTACCCTTACCCGTGCCCATATCCATTTAATTTTATGGGTATTACCTGTACCTGTGCCCAGACCCATAAAAGCGGGATTTTATCCTATCCATTGTGAGTATTTTTTGCGGATACCCATTGGATCTGGGTCCAATTGTCATCCCTATTCATATTCTACATAAAATAATTGGAACAATAAAATTCAAGAAAGAAAATACTTGAGTTTACACTTTACATAAATGAAGTGATAATAAAAGAGATTTTTCTTTTTACGAAATAATCTCTCCGTCCATATATCTAAACACCCATTGAACTTTGTTTTTGTCCCTAAATGTAAACTCCATTTCAACTTACTAGATACATTTATTATGTTTTTTCTAAACATGCTCTAATTAATACTACTAACTTATCTTGAAATATGAAAAGTCAAATTTAATACACATACGAACAAAAGACAATTTGGTAATATTAACACATAAGATAGACACATTAATTTCACTAATAACTTTTCTTAAGAAATGTGAAAAATATAAAAGGTGCTTAGATATAGGGACAGAGGGTCTAATAAAGGAGAATCTATTCACCTCACCATATAAATGGTGCTTAGATATAGAAACATTTGTTTTTTGAATGACTAACTATTTTCCTATAAGGTTCAAGTTTTAAAATTTGAAATGTTGACCAAGAGGAAGAAGACAAATATTACCATAAATGAATAATCAAATTAGTAAGAGTGAAGGAAAAATGGCCAAATACCATACAGGACATTCACAATCCAAAAGCAAAATTCCCACATATATACGCAGCTGAACAAGATTCTCTAATTTTTCACATAAAATCTAGAAAACTGAAATAGAAATAAATAGCAGAGGCAAGTGCAAATCTGAACATTGAGCGGAGGCAATTGTAATCACATGCACTTCTAAATGTATACTCTTACTGTATAAATCAGTTCACGTTGGTATTTTCTTGCATCAGTTCACAGTTTTTATTATAGAAATGACCAGGAATCCAAAGAATGTTTAATTTGAAGGACCACTTGATGTTATTACAGGAAGAATTTCATAATCCTGTGAAAAGATACTCACTACTTTATAGTGGAAATTCAATTTAACGTAACACAACCACAGTGATGGATTAAGAGTCAAGAGCCATAGAGAAACCAAATACAATTCATCCGTCGCACACACACCACGACAGTATCCTTGATCCCAAAGTTAACCACAGAACCATCACAGTCAAACACAGCAACTCCCTCTGACTAAAGGATTCAAACGCCATGGCAGGCAAAATAAGAGAGCGCAGCAGCAAAATTATTAATCATATAGACTTGCAATTTTTCGTCATTTCCACAAGGAAAAGTGGCATTTAGTGAGATTTGGATTACCTGCAATATCACACATTCACATAGACAGTGAATCTAGACCCTTGATTCATTCACTGAAAGAACTAACCCCCAACAACTTCCCCACCATCCGTTGCAAAATCTTAAAATAAGATGGGACAAAACGAAACAAAAATTTCCCAGTTGTAGTAAGTAGCTTACATGTTTCAGAATATTAAGGTGTAAGGCACCTATAAGCAGCTGATAAAAAAATTATTGGTAAATTGAGAACCATGACTGTCTCATCAGCAATCTCAGTGCTATCTATAGGTTGGGGAGTGAAGACATGGGAATGCTAAAACCAATCGACATGCTGGGTTGAAAATTTGGTTTTCTTCTTTGGCTTTTGGTATCGGTTATTCTCAAACTTAGCTTTGGTTATAAGTGAATAGAGCAAGTCTGCCTCAGCTGATGTATCATAGGGTGCATCTATTATACTGCAACATCAACAAGAAGGAAATAAGAAATCAAATGGAATGAACTTATTAAACTCTAAAAACATTGTATGATTCCAAAAGGTAATAATATGTTATATGATTAAGTAAAAAAGCATGCTAGTATATGATTGTATTGCATCTTTTAGTTTTATAAGAAAGATAATAAGTTGACAAAGGGATTAATTTGATAAACTATTCCACACCCCACCAGGTAAAAAAAAATTGTAGGATGAGTAACGCTGTTAATGTTACCTGTTAAGTAATTCCTCCAAAATAATTCTCTGTGATGGGGTTACATAATGAATGCAACTTCTCGGGCATTGTCCAACAGCGCACTGAACTTGGTAGTCTTCCCCATGACCTATAAACAGTTGTTGAAGATAGCAGTACTCATAAATAAATCATTAAAAGAATGTCATTTGCAGAGTGCATGCACTCTTCTAAAACAAGCGAAGTTATCTAGTACAGTATGTCATTCTTAATTAATGAATTTCTCAAAATGAAGGGAACAACAGATAAAACAAATTAACCTTGAGAAGACGCACGTGCTGTTCCAGTTGAAGAGACAAATGTGAAAGCATGAGGTGCTCTTTCCACACAGGAATTTGAACAAGCTGCATAGATTTTAAACTCATCAATGTAAAATGGAAAGGTAAAAGCATAAAAATTGTTCATCCCAAATGACGTTGAGACATTGTATATGTATGTATGTATGTATGTATGATCCACACTTGCAGATTAAAGGTGTGTCCAGTGTAGGAGATTACATGCAGTGTCCTACACCGACATATGTGGTCTAAATTGTTATGAGCTCTACATAATTTCATGTCGTGTAAGGTGTCTGTGTATGTGTTGATGCTTCACTCCTACCTTTGCCGACACAAAGAAACTCATTAACGAAAAGATCAAAAGCTTCACACTCTGGTCTGCCAAAGGGATCTAAACACTCCCTGAAAAGTCAGCAGGCATTGTAACTGTAAGAGAATGAATGCATAGAATAAATTTCAAAACAATACGGAGTTGAATAAAGAACAGATGGTTTACGTTTCAATAATTTGTGATGGTGTGTAGTTGGATAGTATCTGCAGTAAAAAAAGCATGAAGGTTAAAAATGAACTGATTACACGTTACTATGCTGTATATGATGTGTGGTAGTGAATAGGAAAAAGAATAAGAGTGAGTTTAAGAAGTAAGTTACTAAGTAGTACCTGGTATGCTTGAATTACACGGCGAATCATAACATCAGAATATGTTTCATTTTCATCTCTGTTGAGGTCAGGGTGGAACTGTTTTACCTATGTAATAAATTAAAGAGAAAGAAACTTGAATTGAATCGAAGAGAATGAAAATGGTGATAAATATTTAATGATTGATGTTGATACTTTGGATCGAAAAGCGGCTTTAATTTCCGCGGCTGAGCAATCAGGTTGGACTCCGAGGACGGCGTAAGCAGAGGAAGTGGACAGAGGACCATCTTCTCTGCCTCTGCAATTCGTTCTTGTTTTATTCTTTAAAGACACAGACAAAGGAAAAGTGCGGTTTACAAACATAGAAGTTGTTGTTGTTAAGTTGAAGTTAAACAACCTGAACGATCCCATTATGGTAAGACCAACTGTGTCCAACTTCGACTTACTTTCCTATATGAGGGGTGAAGTGAAGCATTTTCTGGATGACAGAGTGCCACTTGTGTTGTGCTCTCTATTTCAAAAATAATTATTTATTTTGTTGAGGAACTTTATTGAAATTTAAATTATCCCATTTTATAAAATCTATTTAAAATAATGTGTTCCATGTCAATAATTATTTTTACCATAATACCTTTATTCAATTCACATTTTTAATTAAAAATAATAATAAATGTAGTAATTTACAAACACACACTCTTTCTTGAAAAGACAATTCTGTCACTGAATTCAAGGGTAGTTTGGATAAAATAATACTAGTACAAATTGTAGACAATTTTAATTTTTTTTAACTAAATTAGTTAATCAATTTTCTTATTGAGAATAATTTAATTAAGTTGTGCTCCTACATACTCCCTTCGTCCTTATCAGTGTCGTACATGCATAGTGTTTCATCTAAGTACAAATCCAACATAACATTGCTGGCAGCTAGCTACTTACTGGACAACCATCAATGTGGTTCTCAATTCTCATTGAAAATGAATAGTCAGAATAAATGTGGTAACTAGTCCTCTTTATCTTGTTCCAAGTAAAAGAGAATAAACTTTTTATCAGGTACATAACCTTCATCTTTTAAGTGTTTCAGCAAACCAGACAAAACCCAGAATATAACATCAGCTTCCGGATGCAATTTGTCCCCTACCACAAAACTATTGACTTTCTTTTCTATCTCAATCCAACTTATACCTACTTCTTTTGCTACTCCCATCTCTTTCATTCTCTTAATGGAACTTGCTCTCTCTTTCCAGTTCCCTTCACTAGAATATATGTTTGCCATCAAAACATAAGGAGCTGGGCTAGCTGGAGCAGCTGAAAATAGTCTATCAGCAGCATACTTACCCATCTCGGAATCACCATGTATGCTACAAGCACCAAGCAATGCTTGCCAGACTAAAACACCACCATGCTCAGGCAATCCCTCAATGAATTTCTTAGCTTCATTAAGATGTCCTGCCCTGCCCAACATGTCGACAACGCAGGCATAATGTTCTGACCGAGGACTTATACCGTGATCATTAGTCATAGATTCCAAAAGCTCCATACCTTTCTCGACTAATCCTGCATGACTGCAAGCATGAAGCAATGACAAAAATGTAACATCTGTTGGTGCTACACCCTCCACTCTCATCTCTTCGTAAAATTGAAGTGCCTTAAAACCATCTCCGTGGCGGGCAAATGCTGCAATTACCGAATTCCATGAAACTGAATTCTTTTGAGTCATCTGATAGAACACTAGGAGCGAGTCAGACAAATCTCCACATTTAGAGTACATGTTTACAAGTCCATTACCAACAAAAGGATTTTCACAAAAATTCTTTTTTATGATTAAAGAGTGTATCTGCTTTCCAAGAGCCAAATAAGTGCCGACACCAAATACCCCAAGAACAGCAGAAACCATGTTGGCGTCAACCTCCATCCCCAGCGCCACCATTTTCGTAAATATTTGGATAGCTTCTTCTTCGAATCCATTTTGAGCGAAAGCTACAAGTATTACAGTCAAGGAGACCCCATCCAGTTCCTCAGCAGACTCAAAAATCTGCCATGCTGCATCTAAACTACCACACTTTGAATACAAATCCATCAAAGCACTTTCAATACATAAATCTGACTGCATCCCTAACTTCCACAACAACCCATGAATTTTCTGGCCATCCCTTAACACCTGTAAACCCGAACAAGCCATGAGTGAGCTCAAATAAGTCAAAACATTAGGACTCACAGACCCGCAACAACGCATTTGAGCAAACAACCTCAAACTATCCTCATAAAATTCATTTTGCGCGAGGCCAGAAATCACAGCCGTCCAAGTTACAACATTCCTCTCAATCATTTCATCAAAAACCTTCCTTCCTTGACTAAAACATTCACATTTAAAATACGACGTTATAAGAGCATTCCCGACAGTAATCTCTCTCTCAAAGCCACCAACAAACACCAGACCATGGATCATTTGTGTTACACTGGTAGAGATTCCTAATCTCAAGCCATCACAACCCGACAACATTGTAGTCAAAGTAGCTTTATCAAATCGACAACACACTCTATTGGACTCAGTCATTTGCTTAAAGAACTTAAAACTCGTGTCAAAATCACCATTCCTTAAAAACCCAGAAATCATTGTATTCCACGATACAGTATCTCTGACAGGCATATAATCAAACACATTACCGGCGTTACGAAATTCACCACATTTTGAATACATTGAAAGCAGAGAGTTCCAAATAAAAAGGGCATTCCGTTGGGAGCCATCAAAATCGAAGGAAGGTGGTTGTTTGATGATTCGGGCATGGATGGAAGAACCGAGAGTGAGGTTTCGGTCTCTGCCGCAGAGGGTAAGAAGAGATGTTAAATCTGCGTGGTTGAGGAGAGATTTTGTGGTTGAAGGAAATAGGTATTGGGAATGTGGTGGCTTTATGTTGAAGGGTAGATTTAGAGAATCTACCCATGAAGGGAGATTGGTGTTCAATTTCCATCTGGATTTCATCCATGAAATGAATAGGTGAATACAGACAGGGTGTGACTCCTAATGAATAGGTAAGTCCTAACTTGTAAAGTTTTTTTCTTGAAATTTATGTATTAAATGTTTTAAATTTTTTTTATTTTTTTTTGAAGGAAAATATCTTAAAATTCAGGGTTAATTAAGTTTTTAGTCCCTATAAATATTCACAGTTTTGTTTTTAGTCCCTGCAAAATAAAATCACACTTTTTAGGGACCAAAACTGTTGATGAAAATTTTTGACAGAGACTAAAAGTGCTGATGGAACATTTTATAGGGACTAAAAATGCTGATGAAAATTTTTATATGGACTAAAAACTATGATTTTATTTTATAGGGACTATAAACAAAAATGTGAATATTTATAGGGATTAAAAACTTAATTAACCCTAAAATTTATTTTAGTTTTATTTTAAGTTCTTTAACCTGTGTCTTTTAAAGACATAAGTTAGAATCTTAAAAAGAAACACAAATTAGCATGGCTCTAAAAATAATATAACAAAATTATCTTTTTTTTTTTTTGTGCAACAAAGTTATCATTATCTTTTATTCCTTAAATGGAACCTTTATTATGGGATGGAGAGAGTAATATGGTTGAATATAAATATTCTTTTGAAATTGATAGAATTTGGAAAATGTATTGGACAAATATTTTGAAAGTTTTTTGAGATCTAAGAAAAAATTCAAATCCTTTCTATGATACCATAAAAATTTAAAATATGTTAATTGTGAATATTATCTTATTTTAACATTCTCCCTAAAATCACTCTCTCAAATCATTTGAATATCTATATTCTCTCTTCTCGTCCACCTAAATCTTTCTCATCTTCCCTCCCCTCCCCTTCAAACTCTCAAACAAAGACTATACGAAGAAAACAAATCAAAACCATATGCATAAATTATCTCTTTCTGATGCATTTATTATTAGAAATTACGCAGAACTTGATCATTTTACAAGGTTGTTTGTGATTATCATACAATTTCCATAATGGTTTGTTGTCTTCCATCGTAGTTCCAGCCATCAAGAGTAACTCTAGAAGCGATACCCTAAGTCTGTCTCGACCTTGTTGAACAGTGCAACATTATGACATCTCCTGGGCATGTGCGGGTATAAGTCCCTTATATAGTTGAGGAGAAACATGATATTAAGTCTATGATACATTGGTATGGAGCAATAGTGACATCTGAAGGGCCTACAATCTTAGGCCCGCGATGTTAATCGTAGTTTATATAAACCTTGGGTCGTATTAAGTGTAGGACATGCATTAAAGAAAATTGCTTTTTTGACATAGAAAAGTTCATAAAGACACAAGTAAAATACCTTTATGCTCCCAGCGGTTGTTAACTACCGCTGGACACTTAGAAATTTTTTTTAAAAAAAATTCTTTTGTTTTTTTTTTGTTTGTTTATGTTATTATATGATATTAGATACATGTTTATTAATTAGTTTAGTAATTGTATGTTGTTTATTTATAGATTAGGTTGAGAATGCGGGTGATGATCCGGGTGATCGAAAACCTAGAGTTGTCGATTCCATTAAGGTTGAAGCTCCCGCTAAGGTCGAAGCTTCCGTTAAAGTTGAGGCTTCAAGCATCAATTCCGATGTGTGGAAACTTCGTGACAACAAAGTGGACACGACTCAATTATTTTCGACCCGAGACACATGGAAAGATAAAGACGAATTGCTCGGTTGGGTCCGTCGACAAGCAAATAGGGCTGGATTTACGGTTATCATTAGAAGATCTTGTGAAGGTAGAAATGCTATGTTGGAGTTGGTTTGTGAACGGAGCGGCGAGCACAAATTACCGAAGACAAAAGTGAAGCATGAAGCAACAGAATCAAGAAAATGTGGGTGTTTGTTCAAGGTGCGTGGATATGTCGTGAGGGAAAACAATGCTTGGAAATTGACTATTCTTAATGGCGTTCACAACCATGAGATGGTGCGGTATGTAGCAGGGCACCTTCTTGCCGGAAGATTAATGGAGGACGACAAGAAGATTGTACATGACTTGACCGATTCTTTGGTGAAACCAAAAAATATTTTGACTAATTTGAAGAAGAAAAGGAAAGAATCCATCACAAATATCAAGCAAGTCTACAATGAACGTCACAAATTCAAAAAGACAAAAAGGGGTGACTTGACGGAGATGCAATACCTAATCTCAAAGTTGGAAGAGAATGGATATGTTCATTACGTAAGAGAAAAACCGGAAAGTCAAACCGTTCAAGACATATTTTGGACTCATCCAACATCAGTAAAGTTATTTAACACTTTTCCGACTGTTTTGATAATGGATTCCACGTACAAAACTAACTTGTATAGAATGCCATTGTTTGAAATAGTTGGAGTCACCTCGACCTATTTGACATATTCGGTTGATTTTTCATTTATGACGGCGGAGAAGGAGGATAACTTTACTTGGGCTTTGCAAATGTTGCTTAAACTTCTTGAACCAAATAGTGATATGCCTAAGGTGGTAGTGACCAACAGGGACCCGAGTATGATGAAGGCCGTAACAAATGCTCTCCCCGATAGTAGTGCAATACTTTGTTATTTCCATGTTGGCAAAAATGTTAGATAAAGAATCATCACCGATTGCAAAGTTAAACAAAATGTTGTTGTGGTGGATGGGCAAAAGAAGATTGTCGACGAGGAGAGTCATAGTAAGTTAGTTTATACCATATTTGATGCATGAGAAAAATTGGTTGAATCTCCTACTCAAGAGTTATATGCGGGTAATCTAGTGGAATTCCAAGATGCTTGCAAGGATCATCCAAAGTTTCTTGAATATGTGAAAACTACCATTTTGAACCCTTTAAAGGACAAACTAGTGAGGGCATGGACGGACCTTGTGCTACATCTTGGGTGTAGGACCACAAATAGAGTTGAAAGAGCTCATGGTGTGGTGAAAGAATATTTGTCCACCTCCAAAGGTGATTTGGGTACTTGTTGGCGTAAAATAGATGAGATGTTGGCAAACCAATTTGGGGAGATACAATCATCGTTTGGTAGGAGCGTTACGGTCTTGGAACATAGGTACAAAGATGTCACTTTGTACTTCGGGTTGGGGGGTCACATGTCTAGACAAGCCATGAATTTTATCTTTGTGGAGGAAGCGCGTGCTAGGAAAACCTTGTGCATCGAGAAGAAAACTTGAGGTTGTGTTCAAAGGACGTCGTATGGCCTACCTTATGCATGCGTCATTGCTATGAAAATCCGTCACAACAAGCCCATTCGATTGGATGAGATACACCCGCATTGGCATAAGTTGTATATGGGTGAAGAAGAAAGTAATGAAGATTTGTTTTCGGTCGCGGAGGAGTGGCGTGGTATCCAAGAACGTCTCGAAAGAGTTCCGTTCCAAATGAAACTAGAAATCAAAGAGGGTATGCGGTTGTTAGCGTTTCCGGAGACCACAATGTTGTCACCACCTCCAAAAAAGGTGCCAACCAAAGGAGCTCCCAAAAAAATCAAAACTACACGTAGGATCCCATCTAAGTGGAAGACTATTGATTCTCAACATCCGAAAAGTCAATCTTCACCACGAAAAAAATCTTCACAACCTAAAAGAAAAGGTGCTCGCATTGGCATTTCTCCGGTTCCAGTTCCTAAGCCTAGCTTGGTTTCAAGAAATTATGATTCATCGAATCCTATGTATTACATGCCAAAATTCATGAGACCATACATTGAGGAAATTGTGGATGTTATTGGTGACGGACATTGTCGGTTTAGGGCTATTGTCGAACGCGTGGGTTTGACGGAAGAAAGTCATGTTATGGTGCGGAGATCACTTATTAAAGAGTTGAAAGAGCACATGAACAAATACATCGAGGTATATGCGAGCGAGGACCGTTACAAGTACATTTTGGATGGATTGCATCCCCCAAAAATCCTAGTAGCTTTGCACCTCCCGACAAATGGTTGACATTGCCGGATATGAGACACATCGTTGCATCTTGTTACAATAAGCCGGTGGTGGAGATGACTACCCTTGATATTGAAGTCTCCGAGACTTTTTTCCCACTTAGAGGTGTGCCTCCGGTTAATCCAAAAAGCAACATGATTTGCCTTGGTTTAATCTCAAATCATTTTGTCATTCTTTCATTGAAAGATGGTTGTCCATTACCTCCATCATCCACGGAGTGGAAGCTACACAGGAGCGAAGAGGCGACAACATGGGAGGATGAATTCTTGGATCAACACGATCGTTTTCGAGCACTCATGGAGATTGAGGACAAAAAGAGACCGGTTCCACCAAAAAAACCAACAAATGAAGACAATTCAATTATGTTTGATGACACACCGGTTAAAGGAAACGAAGAATTTGAAGATGTTCTGGAACATTTAGATGATTTGCTTTTGTTAGATGAATTATGACACTTTTTGGTCGGTGTTAATCCATTTTTTGGTCGATACGCGCCGACGTATTTTTTGGGATATATAATGTAATGACCAATTTTTTGGGTGATATGTAACTAACCTTTAACTATATATATATATATATATATATATATATATATATATATATATATATATATATATATATTTGAGTTTCGCATTTATTAGTAATTAATGTACATTACGTGTAATGTGTTGCATAATATGGAAAATTTGACGGATTTCAAACAATTATAAAACGTTAACGCATTATCGGTTTTGTGTAATGTTACCGAATAATCGATAAACTATGAAATATTGAAGTTTGTGATTGCTCGATGTTGTTGTTTCGGTTTGATTTCCTCCTGAATTGCCTTTTGAAATTATAGGTAAAACAGGACAAATTTTCTGGAAAAAACCAGTGCAGGCTGCACTGATTCTGCTAACTGGTGGGAGCGGCAGTTAACTGCCACTAGCTCCAGCGGTTGTTAATTGCCGGTGTATTCTTGAACGGCTGTTAACTGCCGCTAGGGGCATAAATGTATTTTACTTATGTCTTTATGAAGTTTTCTATGTCGAAAAAGCAATTTTCTGCATTAAAAATGTGAATTAGAAACCTATTTACTTTTCATCACAATCAAACAATCTTTCAAAATAAAAGGGAGACAAACAGAGGAGGTTGTAAATTTTGTAAATCATAGAGTGAGTATTGCTACGAGTTAAGATCGAAAGTGAAAAAAATGATTTTAGATCCAAGATGTAAAATTTGAATTTCCACAACTTTATTTTTGTAAGTACCGATTAATTTCGAGAAGATGGTATGGTGTTTCAATTAGGTTAGTTGTGGATCCTCGTAAGATTAGTTCAGTTGGTTGAGACAATGCATAAAATATACAATGTTCATAGTTCAAACCTCGACCACTATCAAAAAATAAATTAGGTTAGTTGTGGCCCACAACTTGTGGGTGATGCTATTTGCCGGTTTCAATCGTTGATAGGTATGAATGTAAAGGAGGGAGAATATTGAAGTACACATGTTTTGATTTTATTGGAAAACAGCACGACTGGCATATAATGAAATGAAATAAAATAAGGAAAATATTAACGAGTGCATGGAGTACTTTAACCGCTTAAAATTGGTAAAGTTTTATAAAAATTTATGCATTTATTACATTGAAAATTGAAGTCTTTCATTTTTTTTAAAGAATAATTTCTTTCTAAGGGTGTCCTTATGATATGACATTTTTTTAACAAGACCCATGCAATAAACGCTCGATCAGATTGAACAACACAAACGAAAAAACCCTCTTCCGTCTCTCAAGTCTCAACTTCCTTTCATCCATTCATATTATTTTCGTGGTGAGTTCGTAGTTATAATTTCGTTCTTACCTTTTCATGGCTTCTTTTGATTGGTTCAGTAATTTATGTTTTCTGGATTTCAAATCAATCAATCAATTTATGTTTTCTGTAATTTTATGTCTTTTGTTTTACCCTGACCACAACCCCAACCCCAACCCCAACCCTTGTTTTGTTATTGGAAAATGGAAAGCTGATGATAGAAGAAATTTAGGTATTGTGATTTGTGATGTTCATCTTCATGCATTTCATGCACCAAACTTCCCATTCAATTTGTTTCAAATACTATAATAATAATAATGTCTTGGTTTAATATATAGATTATTAATTCCTGGGATTTCCTATTATTATTAGTCTGTATTATGGATGGAAATCCATGTTTTTCTCTGTGGTCTGAACTGCTTTCATGGAGTAGTGCATCTGTCATGGTTTAATACATTGCATCTGTTTTATATGATTTATGGATCCCATCTTCTTTGCTATCAAATCAATTCTATTAATCATGTCTGTGATTCTAAACGTTTTTAGTAGAACAAACAAATAATCAACCAAATCCTTTTAAGTTCTGATGCTTCTTTTATATATGTTATTATTATCTCAAGTGCAGTGCAGTTGGTTGCTTCTATGGACCCATCTACGGTGCAGCAGCAGCAGCAGATGACTGTCAATCAACCGCCTAGACCCCCAATCACTTCTAGTAGACCACCGGTGGTGCCATATGACCTCATGTTTCCTTTCTTGATTCCCCATCTTCACCTAGCCGCCGAGCTTCAATTTTTATTTGCCAAATATAAGATGTGTGTGTGTGTCTCTAACTCCAATGCTTTCCCCATATTACTTACTAAGCTTTTTGTTTTGTCAATTTTCATGTCATTTGTTCTAGAGATGAAATACCCAGGCATACTGTGTTACGAAGTATGCTACACATTGTGGGGGGTCAACTGCTTGAGTCAGCAGCAACAAAAGTGGCAGAACAGGTAGGTTGAGTGGATGATGGTTTATGCAGTGTTGCACATCATTTTTTTATAAGGCAGTTGAATATTGATTTCAAGGTCATGCTAAGAACTGATTTTTTTTTTTCCTTGTAGAAAAGAGCCAACAAAGGTTCTTCTTCTGGCACATCTCTCTGAAATTATGAATGATGCTATGGACCATTCTCATATTACTTCTTCAGCTCTTCAAGTGAAGAGTGAGCCGACCTATTCAATTATGGACATTAGCCTTAATAGTTAATAATAAATTTTGAATAGATACACTGTATCCTATTGTAAGTTTATCTGGAATATTGGGGTACCAGTCAGGTTTCTTTTATGTTTGGTTAGGGATGGTGTGTGGGTAGAAGCTATTCCACATTGCTTTGGACTTTATTGAAGCGTATGGGTCATGTTATTAACATAGCAAGTTGTGAGTTGCCAATTGTTTTAGGAATTAATTCGTTTAGATAATGTGCATATGCATCCAATCCAATCCAATCCAGTAACATTATCTATGATATGATTTGATTGGATGTCTATGTAAAAAAGTTTTACTTGTAACCCTTTTATACCGAAGGTGGTCAAAAGCTAATGATTTTTGTTATCTTTTTAGAAGCTTAATTAATGGAGCATGTAGATAACATTTATCCTTTTAAATAAAAGGAACAGTCTACAAATCTTATTTCAATTGACAAAAATATCAAAATTGTTAGGTTGGATGATGTTATTGGTCATCCACTTATGTGTAGTTTTAAATGACTAATTTTATTTCGTCTATCTTAAACTCTACATAAGAATAAAATGTCTATGTTACCCTTTATTCGTTGGGCTAATATATAGATTTACATTCACTATTGGCCCAATATATATTTATTTAATTTTGTAGTAAAGTTTTTAAAATATAGATCTATGAGATGTCTTTCAATACATAGATTTACGAAAGTTGCTCTTTAGTCATCGACAATTTGCTCTCAAACACTTAAAACCGACGAAAGCATCCTTAACAAAAGTTAACTATTATTCGCTTAAGTTAGCGTCAGTTAATTGAGTCAGCGGCAGTTCACTCAACGACAACTAACTGCCGCTCCATACACGATTGATATATCTGGCAACTCCTTGTACTACATCATTCACTTACCAACTTTCGTCCCTCTTCTACTCATAATCCAAAAAGTTCATTTGATTTTTATTTTTAGAAAGATTGTCTCAAATCATTGAAAAGTGATTGCTAGAAGGTTTTTACACTCATTTGACGTTAAAAAATATAGCAAAAAAACAAATCAAAATCATATACATAGATTGTCTCTTTCTAGTGCATTTATTATTTAGAAATTACACACAACTTGATCATTTTACAAGGTTGTTTGCGATTATCATACAATTTCAAGAATGGATTGTTGTCTTCCATCGTAGTTCCAGCCATCAAGAGTAACTCTAGGAGTGACACCCTGAGGGACCTCAAAAGATATATTAACAGGCATGCTCTCTCCTGGGACCAGTGAAAAATAGTTATCAGAGTAATGAACTGGAAGAATTCTCGTGTCTTCGCCCTCTTTATATTCCGTCTTTGAAGCATGAACAGAGAGATGAAGAAAGAAAGCAACACCAACATCATCCCCATTTATTTCAGAAAATTTCAAACCATCATTTTTCCCAGCAAAACATCTTTGTATCCTATTGAACCAGCCAGTTTCGTCTTCTTTTCCAACCCCACAAGCACTAGCTGTTGAACTGTACCCTAGCATTGGAATTTTAGAGTTTGATTTTTCAGATGTGTTTGTCACATTCACTTGAATATTATAAGTAGACTCGTCAACTGAAATCTTTGACGTTATCTTTAGAGGTATTTTCTTCTTCCTATATGGCTCCAACAAGGAGTAGTCTCCACCAGAAGGATGAAACCAATAAAAGTTTCTAGATATAATTTTATGATCTGACATGTTGTAGAGTCTGAGAAGAAGAAAGTAGACAGGCTTTGGATTTTTTGACTCTGGATACTTCATTTCAACAATAGGTGCAACCTTTTTTGGTAGCAAAGAGAGATTTTCATGAACTTTGTAGTATGGACGTGTTCCTTCGAGATCCCACACTGAAGCTTCAACAGCTACATTAGACAATTCTTCTGAGGTAGTATTAACAACCTGTTTTGAAAAGGAAGATAACATGATACAAAACCATTAATAAACTATTCCTACATAACTGGATTAAGTAATAAATTGCAATACAAATTGTGAATAATGAAATTTTGACCAGTTTGTTACACTTCTAATCTTTTTAATTTGTTACTTTGGCACCCTATCATTTTAATTTGTTACTATTTACAGTCACACGTATCTTAGTGGCAAAAGGCTTCTGTTGCGGTTTTTGTATTTGGTAAAATAACAAACCTCTTTGTATCTTGAACTCATAAAACTAGGAACTTTGGTTAGAAATTTACCTCTATAAAATACGTAGCCAGATTAAGTTGTACATGAATGGGTTCTGCAGCACATCGACAACCATAGAAACCCGCTGTTTGGTCAAGTAAATGATCATAAAATTGACCTCTCAAACCAGTCCAAGGATTTTGTGTCTTCCATATCAATACACCTGTATATTTACTCCACATTCTAGATGTCCACCCCTCCAGAAGAGCTCTATATTGTATGTAGTTAACAAGTTGTGCCTGAGAAAATTATGGTATAAAAATATCAACTTCAACTTAAGAACAACGAAAATAAGATGATGAAAAATGTATCAGTGATGACCACCGGGACGAAGGTTTCACTTACTTTCAAACAGAAATCATCAAGATCTCTTACAGTGCCATAAAGTTGAATCTGATCGTGAACCTTGTTTGGTTTTGAATAAGGAATGTATTTATGGTATTCCCATATGGGATTTGGAACCTCTTCTACATAACCATTGGGAAGTTTCTTAAACACCGGTATCTGCCATCCTTCTGGCGGCATTGTTGCTCTTATGGTTGATGCAACTGGCATTCCCACAGAACCAACCTCTGGATTGAATCCATAATCATAAAAGTTATCCTTGAAGAAATCTTCAGGATTTTGAATTTCATAAGGACCATCAGTGAAGTTCCCCATCCCATCAGCAAAGCCATCCCACATTGAACCTTGTATGTAAACGCGTGTACCATCAAGGTATTGGCTAGGATCCCTCAACACCGGGGACAAGTCTCCCGCAGATTTGATATTTTCATCTGCACTTTCAAAATTAGGATGAAGCTTCAGATCAGCTTTCAGAGTAGCGTTTATATCACATGGAGGAGTTTGTTCATTTCCGCCAACCCATAGGGCAAGACTAGGATGATTTCTTAGAAGCTTGACTGTGTCTCTTGCACAAAACAAGAAAAGGTCATGATCCAGTGGACCATCTGGATTAGATATTGGGACTCCACGTCCATCAACATCCCCTGTGATCCAGAACTCTTGCCATACCTACAAAATTTAAAACAGTAAAATGATTAATTTTGAAAACCAATACCACCACTAGTGTAATTTATCAAAGAACTAAAAAATGGGATATTTTTCTATAAGCCTAAAAAATTGGATGTGACGAAGGGTCATCAGGTTAAGTTGTATAAGCATCTAAATCAGTTAAATAAACTGTGACCAGTTAAATTCACTTTTCAGAAAATAACAACAACCAAGCCTTAACATTAAAATATTTGTACATAGGATATGGATAAATCACATCATAAGCAGAAGATCCCATAACCCAAACAGACCATTCAATTAGAATCCCCCTCTAGAAACAACAACGATATAGAACAACAATCAGCATCAACAACAAAGTCTTGTGCCACTTGGCGGGGAATGCTGTCAATGGTTCCTGTCATGTATTAAGTTAGAAGGTAGTTTTTTGCCTCTCTCTTAATGGTCTGTTGAATAGTTTTTTTTTTGTCTCCCTCTACTTCTGCATTAGTTTTTTCCGCATATATATTCAAACTACCTAAGGCAAGATTCTACCATCCTTTGAACAGTGGGCACAATCTAAATTTTCTCACTAATAATTGTATTCTTAATTATATTAACTCTTGTCTGACCACTCATCCATTTTAACATTCTCATCTCTATAGCATTGAGTTTATTTTCTGTTGGCTCTTTATCATCAAACATTCAGTCCTACGTAGCATTACAATTTACAACTCTTGAAGTTGTAAGGTAAAACTTCTCTTCAAGTTTGAGTCTAATTTTCTATCACGAATTATACCCAAAGTATTCATCTGCTAAATCCACCCAACTTGAGGCTTATGGAGTTATGGTTGAAATCTTCATATCTCTTTGTTATTTTGTATAATTGACCTAAGGTACTTAAATCAAGAGTTTGTTGTATTCTATTCTTCCTAAAGTTATTCACACACAAGCACTTAGAATGCATAAGAACGTGAACAAACCATATATGCATACAGCCAAGTAGAATTAATATAACAAATTCATTAAAAATATAACAGGAAAAAAGAAAGAAAAAAATAAATAACATGCACTATAAAGGCTGAAGCTTACCAGAAGGCCATAATAATCACAATAATGATAAAATTCTGGCCTTTCTGTCAGTCCACCACCCCAGCATCTTATCATGTTAAAATTCATATCTGCGTGAAACTTGATATCTGTATCATACCGCTTCTTCGAAAGCCGCAGTAACCCATCAGACAATATCCAGTTACCCCCTCGAATAAAAACTGGTTCTCCGTTGACTTTAAATAGCCTAAAAATAAGATACATGCAGCAAAACATACGTGCAGACAGTTTAAAGATTGAACTAATTGTATTTAGTGAAAGATAGAAAACATTGAAGAAATATGAATAATCACTATACCTTCCACCTGTAGCATCATCAATATGGCTCTCAATTTTGCGGAAGCCAAAGAGATGGCTCCATGAATCAGACTCGCCAAATCCTTTAACATCAATGCTAATGACAACGTTGTACAAAGATTGCTTCCCCATTCCATTGGGCCACCATAAATTGGGCTTGTAGAAGAAAAGCTGTTGATGCAACAAATTAACACTTGAACATAAGCATAGAAACTTAAACCCTGATACATACAAGTTAGCAAGATTAGTAGTAAAAGGATGCTAGAAAATACTATATCCAGGATGTTAAAAAAAAAAAGGCTGTACTTATGACTACTTGGGCTGCTTTATTAAAATTTTATGTACGTTGCTTTATCTATCCAGGTTTGCATATGCTTGTTGAAAAAATAGGGCAGTCCTTATGATCATTGGGGCAGCTTTAAATATTTTTGCTGTCAGCTTTCAAACTCGGTAAAGGGCATTATGTACAACTTACAGGTGATGAATTCAAATATCTTAAAAATTTCTAATATATCTTCAACAAATTACCCCCACCATACGTAAACCTTTGCTCATTAGATAAGTAAAACAATATAAGAGTAATCTAGTATTTAGGGTACTCTGAATATGGTAACGATCAGCAGTATATTAAAGGTTGTCTATTTATAGCACAAGAACAGCCTGTATGACAGCTAACTCAAGAAATTATAATCACAGTGAATTAGAGCTATCTAAAAGTTAGACACACCTATACAGCACAAACATTAAACATGCCACATAGACAAGTTTGTACCATAGTTGTCAAAGAGCATTTCTCAAGACTCAAGAATAGGGTGGTGATATGGGATACATTGCCTCATATTGCCAACATTGTTGATCGAGACTTTTACAATTAATGATCAAGTCCTTTGAACGAGTTGAAGATTTATAGACACACAATGGACAAAACTTTGCATAACACAGTGAATGTTGTTACTGACCTCAGGAAATGTATATTGCACCCGTGAGTTTGCAGGAACTGGGAGGTTTTGTGTTTGAAGATGCTCTACCAAACAAATGTTATCCTCAAGTTCCATTGTCACTTGGACAGTCAAAGAACACTCGGCTGTCCAGGAGCTCCTGTTTTCCAATTCAGTTGTTGTGTGCAAATATGCTCTCTCATAATTGTCAAAGAATGACGAAACCAGGT